>NC_053159.1:98642945-99242945 GCF_016835505.1 Polypterus senegalus | reverse complement strand
AAAATGACCGTGCCAACATAATTATTACTCCAACTCTGATTAGAGTCATAAAATACGGTTTGTTTTGAAAATTTGTTTGCCGTAAAAAATCAAATGAGGTGCGCCGAACAGCTGAGTTCACGTCTCGCAGCCCCGTTTAAACAGTAAGTTCTTCATTACATCAGCCGAAAAGGTCTATGTTAAGCACAAATCAGTGCCATGATAACAAAATCATTTCAAGGACTTAAAAAAAAAAAAAAACAAAATTCTTTGCAGAGAAAGTATGGATTTCACAAACGTAGAATTTGTATCCCGATTCGATCTGGCTCCCAGTCGCTACTTTATATATAAACACAAGGACAGTAGGAATAGGAAAAAAGTTTGTATGTGGCCAGCAGAGACAGACAAGAGCAAAAAAATGTATAATATAGAATCTGCTCTTATAGATTAGTGATAGCTTTTCTTGTTCTTCTAGACCAGTAGAGAGGTAACATATTGGTATTACAGGTCTTTTCCATATCTCAAGGATGAGTGAGATCTTGAGATTATTTTTTTTTAATGGTCTCAGGTTATTTATGTGATTGTGCAAATATATAATGATCGGTAACCTTCCTAGCCTTTACTCATAGTTTTCAATGAAAGAGAGTAGTGTACGTGTACACTGTAAGGAAGTATCTCGCTTCCCTCTTTTACTATTTGGATTAATAAATCTAGTAATGGCTGCAAACTTTTAACTTGCGCAGTTATTAGCAATCCTTATTGCACAGTTAAGTTTTTAATATAAGAAGACATTGTACAGTGATACATTTTAGTGATCTTGACATAGACAAATAGGTAGTAGTACACAGCTTTCAGTATTATGTCTGATATTTTGTGCACTAAAGTTTAGATCTTTGATCTGATATCTATTGAATACATGGATATAACTTGCAATGCAATTTTGTAGTTGTAAATTTTCAAATACGTTTTTAAAATTTTTATTTCCTCTTGGTTATCAGACAAATTAAATTTTCTGATATATCCATTAGGTATTTCAGTAAGCTCTTAATACATTACATTGGTCAGGAAAAGATTTTTACATATCTTAAACATTTAAAAAATAATCCAATGTTGATCTTTAGACAGCAGAACCTGTAAGGAGAAAACCTCATCTGTTGATTTTAATTTCCATTATGGCGTTTGGGAAAAAAAATGTATGTGGTCAGCTGGAAGGTGTTTTTTATATATATATATTTATATATATATATATACCGGTATATATAATGCCTTATATTGTATGTATTTATTTATTAAGGATTAGTCCAATATTAGTATTAGAACAAGTATTAGTCCAATAACAGCCAGAAACAAGGTCTTGTCATGTGCTGATGACTTCAAGGTTCTCTTTAGTTATCAAATGTTGTGAAGCAAGCTAGTAAAAAAATTAGATAGATACTTTATTAGTCCCAAGGGGAAATTCACATACTCCAGCAGCAGCATGCTGATTTAAAAAAAAAAAACAATATTAAAGAGTGATAAAAATGAAGGTATAACAGACAATAACTTTGTATAATGTTAATGTTCACCCACCTGGGTGGAATTTAACAGTCTCATAGTGTGGGGGAGGAACAGTCTCCTCAGTCTGTCAGTGGAGTAGGACAGTGACAGCAGTCTGTCGCTGAAGCTGCTCCTCTGTCTGGAGATGATACTGTTCAGTGGATGCAGTGGATTCTCCGTTATTGACAGGAGCCTGCTCAGTGCCCATCGCTCTGCCCTGGATGTCAAACTGTCCAGCTTCGTGCCTACAATAAAGCCTGCCTTCCTCACCAGTTTGTCCAGGCCTGAGGTGTCCCTCTCCTTTATGCTGCCTCTCCAGCACACCACCACGTAGAAGAGAGCGCTCGCCACTACCATCTGATAGAACATCTGCAGCATCTTATTGCAGATGTTGAAGAACGCCAGCCTTCTAAGAAAGTATAGTCGGCTCTATCCTCTCTTGCACAGAGCATCAGTATTGGCAGTCCAGTCCAATTTATCATTCAGCTGCACCCCAGATATTTATAGCTCTGCACCCTCTGCACACAGTCACTTCTGATGATCACAGGGTCCATGAGGGGTCTGGTCCTCCAAAAATCCACCTCCAGCTCCTTGATTTTGCTGGTGTTCAGCATTTAACAAAGTCCTTGGTTAGGTTCCTATACTCCTCCTCCTCCTGCCCACTCCTGATGCAGCCTAGTATAGTAATGTCATCAGTGAATTTTTGTATGTGGTAGGACTCTGAGTTGTATTGGAAGTCCGATGTATATAGGCTGAACAGGACCGGAGAAAATACAGTCCCCTGCGGCGCTCCTGTGTTGCTGACCACAATGTCAGACCTGCAGTTCCCGAGACGCACATACTGAGGGCCGTCTGTAAGATAGTCCACGATCCATGCCACCAGGTATGAATCTACTCCCATCTCTGTCATCTTGTCCCTATGGAGCAAAGGTTGGATGGTGTTGAAGGTGCTAGAGAAGTCCAGAAACATAATTCTTACAGCACCACTGCCTCTGTCCAAGTGGGAGAGGGATCAGTGTAGCATATAGATGATGGCATTCTTTGCTCACCTTCTGCTGGTATGCGAACTGCAGAGGTTTGAGGGCGTGGCGGACCTGTGGCCTCAGGTGGTGAAGCAGCAGCCGCTCCATGGTCTTCATCACATGTGACATCAGAGCGACCGGGGACTAGGGTGATGCAAGATGTTTTCCAAAGCCTCGGGACTCTCTCCTGTTTCAGGCTCAGGTTGAATATACGCTGTAAAGGACTCCCAGCTCCAACGCACAGGCCTTCAGTAGTCATGTCGATACTCCATCTGGACCCACTGCTTTGCTGGCACGAAATCTCCTCGGCTCTCTGCTTACCTGGGCTGCTGTAATTGTGAGTGGGGATGTCTCTCCTATGCTGGTATCAGCAGAAGGATGGGTAGAGGGTGCAGTACTCCGAGGTGAGAGTGGGTTAGGGTGGTCAAACCTGTTAAAGCAGTTGATTTGGTTTGCTCTCTCCACGTCTCTCTCGATGGTGGCACCCCGTTTTGAGCTGCAGCCAGTGATGATCTTCATCCCATTCCATCCCATACTTCCTTCATGCTGTTATTCTGCTACTTCTGCTCCAGCTTTCTCCTGTACTGCTCCTTCGCCACCCTGAGCTGGACTGGGAGTTCCTTCTGCTTCCTTCTGAGAATGACAGTGTTGCTACTTTGATACCAATGAGAATAACTAAACCAAAAATGGAAAAAAAAAATGTAGTTAATGGAAAATGTATGAAATAGTTTTTTGAATAGAAATCTGATGTTAATCTGTGTTACGATGTATAGGGAACTTAAAGGGCAACTAATATGTCAATCTGTAGTTTCTTTCCTTTATTATTTAATCATGCCGCATGCCATGTATTTGGTATGTATTGTTTTTGTTGTGCACTTTTTATGCCTCTTTTTAATAATCTTACAATTTACAATGGAATTTATTTTTGTTTAGCTTAAAATAATACAAGGAGTACTGCAGTGGGCATCAACAGGCCCTGTTTTTTGAAAGCCCCCCAGCCTTGACTCTCTAAAAAGACAAGAAAAAAACTCCCATTTTCTCCCCTATAAGGAAGGGCTTTTTGGGAAGAACTCTTGGAAAAGGCAATTCAGAGAAAGACCCCTTTCCAGGTAGATTGGACGTGAAGTGGGTGTCAAAAATGGGGTAAATACAATACACAGAATGGAACACAAGTAATCTTCAGTACAATACAATAGTTGTAGTACAAGAACAGAGCAAAATGCAAGAGTAGATTATATCACATAACAGGTTTCCGGTTTGTTCAGAGTCCTGAAGACTTTGGCCATCAAGCTGCCTCCCCACTACTGGCCATTCAACAGCTTTGTCAGTGCTGGGCTGGCTGATCTGATTAAAGGACCCTTCTACCCCTTCTATCAGAGGTGGCTTTTCCTTAGGCAGGCAAACAACTTGGCTTTAGCACAGTGGCACCAGGTGCCACATGTGAGTACCGAGTAGAGAAACCGGTAAGTTTCAGATAAGTAAGCTGGACCATGGCCATTTAATGCTTTATATGTTAAAAGTAGGCTTTTCAAATCTGCCCTAAACTTGACTGGGAGCCAGTGTAAGGATTTAAGAACCAGAGAGATATGTTTGTATTTTTTCGTTCTTGTAATTATATTTGCAGCAGCATTTTGGATTAACTGGAAGCTTTATAAAGTACAATTTGAACATCCAGTGAACACTACATTAAAGTAGTCAATCCCACTAGAAATAAATGCAAGAATTAATTTCTGAGTATCCCTCGTATTTAGAAAATTCCCTAATTTCCCAACATTTTTAAGATGGAAGAAACATGTTTTGGACAATTTTATAATGTGCGCCTTAAATGACATGTTACAGTCAAAGATAATGCCTAGATTGTGGGCTAATTCAGTACAACTAATGGTGATTCCAGCTGAGTTAAATGGTGACAAAAATTGTTGCGATCAGCATCATTCCCTCCAAAAATGAACATCTGTTTTATTGGAGATGTCTGTGTTTAAAGACTAGTAGTTCTCCTCTATCCACTCCTTTGATTCACTAATACAGGTAAAATTCCGTTACAACGAAAATATTTTGTTGTAATAAAAATTTAGTATTAATGAGATTCTGTATTTGTTGCTATAGTGGTTTCTTTAACTTGTGTCCAGGCATTTGCAATCATTTCAATAGCTTCTTTTGCGTTAATTTTAATCTTCTCCTGTCTACAAGTTATGCTGACGAGAATTTATCTCTGCATTTCCTTGCGATAATACACTTTCAGGGTGCAAATGATGCCCAAATCCAAGAGCTGAAGCACTACTGTTATTCAGCAATGACTTTATATATTCTGACGATGACTTTATATAATCGGGCTTTGACTTTACATATTTGGGAGTAACTTTATATATTCTGCCGCTGACTTTACATATTCGGGAATGACTTTATATATTCCGAAAATCATTGTAATTGCTTGTTTGGCACCCCATAGGCACTGTATAATAGATATATAAAAAATAGCTAAGGGGATAGATAGATAGGAAGGAAAGGCACTATATGATTGGCAGACAGGGAAGCTGCTATATAATAATGCAATTACTGTTATTACGATATAGATAGACCTGGAGTTCAGGCAGGCAGGCGGAGCAGCTAAGGTTAAAAAGAAAAAACAAAATAACATTTTCTCCCCAACAGGGAATTGAGCTCTGGTCTCTGAAGCTCGGCAGGCCTGTTCAGCAAATCTTATTTTTACGCCACGGAAGCTGTTGTATCATTCTTGAACCTTTTGTGAAAGTGTTAATTTGATCTTTGGACTTCAGGCTTCACACATTTTTATAGTTTATGCCTACATTTTGTAACATTTATTACTAAAATATGAAA
Organism: Polypterus senegalus; assembly: GCF_016835505.1. Lineage (NCBI taxonomy): Eukaryota > Metazoa > Chordata > Cladistia > Polypteriformes > Polypteridae > Polypterus > Polypterus senegalus. Next base: position 99,237,570 of record NC_053159.1, on the reverse strand, counting down.
AAGTTTCTGTTTTAACAATGTGTTTACACAGATTACTGTAGAAACGGAACACACATAAAATGCATGTCTTCCAAATAATGATCTATTATTTCCACTCTAAAACTCCACTTCACTCCCAGATAATCAATCAAGGCATAAGCTGGGGGAAGTTTGTGTACGTTCTTAGTCCGTGGGGGGATGAAATAGCCGGCTGCTTGTCTTTATCAGCATGTTTTAAATGACAAAAGATGCTGGCGGAGAAGTGCGAACGGTTTTAAGGTGGGCCGGATCTATGAGTTTTTTCGTAGACTCTGGTAATTGTAGTGTTAAGGCAGTTGGTATCTATTTCTTGCCCATCGGTTGGTGTAAATGGCAACCACTTTTTTGATGCAGCTGTTTTTCAGCAGTACATAATAATAATGGGCTGGTGTGTGCTTATTATCCTTATTTTGGCAAACTGGTGTATAAAATGTGACATTAACTAATGGATTCTGTAAGTAAAGTAAAATGTACACTGCACACATGTGTACTACAGATGTAATTAGCCATGATGGAACTAAAGAGAAGATGTATGCCACTACATTTTTGGTAAGACACTTAAGTTCTTTTGACAAATTTGTTCACTTTTTGATTTTTTTTTTTCTTCCCAAGTACTGCAATGTTAATAAAATTAATTAAACACCAATATATTAATATATTTCATATATTTTAATTTGTTTAAAATATACTGGAATCAATATTTTATAAAGCCAATAAAGAAATATGTAAGAGAAATGCTCCTGAATATTTTAGAAAAAACTAACTAATCAGAAGGTGAGCTGACACAATCGCCCCACTAGTAAATGCCTCCTAAATGCTCTGTTTGCAATTCTTTCCAAGATGCTGTTGGAGAGGTTAGAGAAGTTTTGCGCTCTGAGCAGTTCTGTAGCATTTCACCTGCAAATTTACATGTCGTGAACACCATGACATAGAGGTGAGCAACCCACAATATATGAATAGACCAGTAAAATAAATTTTAACACTCTTTGGGGAAATAGCGCAAGAAAATATTTCTGGCACATGTAAGAGTGCAGAAAGCAAAATGATTTAAGTGTCGCTTCTTTTATTTACTCAATGAGAAAAGAATGTGAATGTCGGACAATTAACCTGAAATGCTTGTTTATTTCAGAAAGAAACTGCCTGCAGTGCAAGTTCAATTGACTTCATTCAGTTTCATTCTGTTGTTGGATTTACTTTACATTTAAATAAGCGCAGAGTATTGTTACATGTTTTCGTTCATGACGTTTGCTGTACAGAATGTGTACTATGCATGTATAATGAATCTGTTAAAATATGTAATATCGTATAGGGATGCTCTGATCAGGTTTTTTTTTTTTTTAAGGCTAATACCATTGATTGATTTCATGTTACTTGATCAGCCGATTTGATTGCAATACCTTTTTTTTTCTCCTTTTTCCTTTTATCCCTTTAAAAAACCTTTTTTTACTAAGCTCCTGCATAACCATATGATTAGAAGCCTTATGTCCTATGTTACAGTGTATTTTTATAGTTAAACTATAGATCACAGGAGTTAACTGTTCACTTTTTTTATTAAAAAATTAAATCCTGTATGCTTATTGTTCAATGACCAAAAATACTAAAGTAAATTTCCTTAAAATACATACTATGTAATACATAGACGGAGCGGTGGCTCTGAGGCTAGGGCTCTGCACTGGCAATCGGAAGGTTGGCAGTTAAAATCAAATAAATGCCAAAATGACTCTGCTCTGTAGGGCCCTTGAGCAAGGCCCTTAACACTAGAATTACCAGAGCCTATGAAAAAACTCCTAGATCTGTCCCACCTTAAATCGCTTCTTAAAACCATTCTCGCCTCTCCGCCAGCGTCTTTTGTCATCTAAATGTGCTGATAAAGATAATCTGCAAGCAGCCGGCTATTCCACCCACCCCCCACCTCCTCAAACTTAGAACATGCACAAATTTATCCCAGCTCATGCCTTGATTGATTATCTGAGGGTGAAGTGAAGTTTTAGAGTGGAAATAATAGATTGTTATTTAGAACACATGCATTTTATCAGCGAGCACCCCACACAGGATGAGGATTATAAGGTGTCCTGACCAGGTATTGCCCCCATTTAGTCAACCCTTCCATTATAGCATCTTGGCTGGGTAAAAACTCCACCTCCATTCAGGGCAGGAAGCTCAACTGCCCTCTGGAGCATCTACAGTACATATACATACATATACATATACATATAATTTTAATTTTTTTTTTTTTTTCGTTAGGGAAATGGTGAAAACTACTTTTTTTTAATAAGCCTTATTTCAGATAGGTACATTGCAGAAAAAAAATTCTTACAATATTACAGCTTGAAATTATGAGAATAACTATTTTGTATAAAGTGTGTGTGTATATATACACTCACACAATCAATTAGCATTGGCAATTAAATACTGCATAAATGTAAATATGCCTGCACTTATAGGTTTTAAAATTGTTTAACCATTAATTGCACTACAGCTTTTTTACAGTTTTACTATATTTATGCAAGTTTTTTTTTCTTTTTCTTCAGTGTAGCTAGATCCCCTTGGGATTAATAAAGTATCTATCTATCTATCATTCATGATTGCTCAGGTGTAATTATAAATATGGATTTCTACTTTAATAATGCAGTACTTGTTTCTTAACAAAACTTATTTTGTTACTGTGTGTCATACAGTATAATAAACACAGTAAAGATTTTTTTTTAATTTTTTTTTATCAAAATACACAAAACTAATATGTTTATAAGTTTTTTCTATTACGCTAACCAGCCTGTTGTTAACTAAGCAGCAATTTCAAATTCATTTTTATATTTTCTTTTTCCAATTAAAAATGTAAACTGTTGCACTAAATGCATTAAAGTAGCTTTTCTTGCCATTTGTTAAATTTCTCAGGAACACTCCAACGACTCCATTTTCTCAGGTTATTATTTAATCTTTTTTGTGTAAAGGCTAATATTCAAATTGCTTTTAATCTCTTGTGAAACAAGCCTTGACTTTTTACACTAATAATAATACATTTTATTTATATAACGCCTTTCTCATGTTCAAGGCACTTACAGAATCTATATATATATATATATATATATATATATATATATATACATAATATATATAATTCACTAAGGCAAGACACCCATGGAAAACACGCCGGAAGGGGCGTGGATTCACTAAGCAAGTAAGACACCCATGGCGCACGCAGGGAGGAGCCACGCCCACCAATTCCAAGACCATTGGATACGCGAGAACTCGCAGAGCCATGCCCACGAATTCGGACGCGACGGCACAGAAAGAACAGCGTCATTTATATTCGTCTGTCGTGGAGGCCTCATCTACTTCCGAGCCACCTTGACTGTTCATAGAGGCATGTTTCTCGCGGAGGTGAGTCGCCATATGCAGCGTGTGAAACGGTTTGCGAGGGGTATCCCATGGAATCCTTAAAACAATCCTTTACAACTGAGGTTAAAACACAATGAAGTAAGCAGTCTTTAAAATCCGACTTTTCGGTTACGACGCACAACCTCGTGCACCATAGCAAACTGTTTTACACGCTACATACAGCAATTTGCATCCGCGACAAACATGCATCTTCTTCACTCACGGACAATTATATGCTGTCTCTCTCCAGAGTTCCATCTTTTCATTCACTTTCTGTTGTATCCTCAAACGCTCCCTTTTTAGACAACTGTGTCTTTCCAGAAGTGTTCAACCATCAATAAATAATTATGCGGCGTTTGTTATGCCGCGGGTTCACTATTGTGTTGTATTTTGCTCTCGCCAGAGTTCATTAAATAATTATGCATGAGATTGAGCGTGTCTCTAGGCGTGGGTAAGCCGTTGAACCCCATTCGGGCTGCAAACCGTGGAATTCCCACTAAGTGCGACTCATACGCTCCCACTGTTTTCGTCCCTACCCTTTGTACACACCCCCCTCCCACACGTTGACTGTTAATAGAGGCATGTTTCTCGCGGAGGGGAATCGCTATATGCAGCGTGTAAACGTGAGAAAGCACATGTACACAAGTAAAATTTCTGCTGCTTTGAAGGTCCCAATGAGCACAGTGGCCTCCATCATCCATAAGCGGAAGAAGTTCAAAACCTCCAGGACTCTTCCTAGAGCTGGCCAGCCATCTGAACTGAGCGATCAGGGAAGAAGGGCCTTAGTCAGGGAGGTGACCAAGAACCCGATGGTCACTCTGTCAGAGCTCCAGAGGTCCTCTGTGGAGAGAGGAGAACCTTCCAGAAGGACAAACATGTCTGCAGCAATCCACCAATGAGGCCTGTATGGTAGAGTGACCAGACGGAAGCCACTCCTTAGTAAAAGGCACATGGCAGCTCGCCTGGAGTTTGCCAAAAGGCACCTGAAGGACTCCCAGACCGTAAGAAACAAAATTCTCTGGTCTGATGAGACAAAGATTGAACTTTTTGGTGTGAATGCCAGACCTCACATTTGAAGGAAACCAGGCACCGCTCATCACCTGGCCAATACCATCCCTACAGTGAAGCATGATGGTGGCAGCATCATGGTGTGGGGATGTTTTTCAGTGGCCCCAACTGGGAGACTAGTTGGGATAAAGGGAAAGATTACTGCATTAATTTAGAGAGACATCCTGGATGAAAACCTGCTCCAGAGCGCTCTTGACCTCAGACTGGGGCGACGGCTCATCTTTCAGCAAGACAACGACCCTAAGCACACAGCCAAGATATTAAAGGAGTGGCTTCAGGACAACTCTGTGAATGTCCTTGAATGGCCCAGACTTGAATGCGATTGAACATCTCTGGAGAGATCTTAAAATGGCTGTGAACCGACACTTCCCATCCAACCTGATGGAGCTTGAGAGGTGCTGCAAAGAGGAATGGGCGAAACTGGCCAAGGATAGGTGTGCCAAGCTTGTGGCATCATATTCAAAAAGACTTGAGGCTGTAATTGCTGTCAAAGTTTCATCGACAAAGTATTGAGCAAAGGCTGTGAATACTTATGTACATGTGATTTCTCAGCTTTTTTGTTTTTAATAAATTTGCAAAAACCTCAAGTAAACTTTTTTCACGTTGTCATTATGGGGTGTTGTGTGTAGAATTCTGAGGGAAAAAATGAATTTGATCCATTTTGGAATAAGGCTGTTAAATAACAAAATGTGGAAAAAGTGATGCGCTGTGAATACTTGCACTGTATAGATACAGAAGAGAAGAGGACTGAGGACAGAGCCCTGAGGAACTCCTTTTGTGACTGGCGCCAAGCAGGATCTGTTGTTGCCAAGACTAACAAACTCTTGCCTATCAGTCAGATAGGACTTGAACCACTGAAGGGCAGTGCTAGAGATACCCAGCATGTTCTCCATTCTGGACAGTAGAATGTCATGTCTGACAGTGTCAAATGCTGCACTGAGGTCTAATAGAATTAATATGCTGGTTTGTCCAGAGTCTGTTGCCATAAGCAAATGATTGATTACCCGTAGCAGAGCAGTTTCACAGCTGTGCCGCACCCTGAAACCAGATTGAAAGGGTTCCATCAAATTATTAGAGGTTAAGTAATTGGTGAGCTGGGAGGCTACAACACGCTGAAGAGCTTTTGAAAGGAAAGGTAAGTGGGGAAATAGGCCGGAAATTGTTAAGATTGTCAGCATCAAGACCAGACTTTTTTAACATTGGGGTTGCAGAAGCAATTTTAAAAGTGAGCGGCACAGAGCCAGTGTCAAGGGATGAGTTTATTTTTGTTGTAACAGTCGGGATTATGGCATGAAGGCAGGATTTAAGTAGTGTGTTGGAGATGGGGTGCAGTGCACAAGTAGTCGGCCTCATCTTACAAACCAGGTTATTAATAAACGCAGATGTGACTTAGAGAAGGAGCTGGATGCAGTGGGAAAACGGGGAGAGATGTAAACAGATTATGTATTTATGTTAGTTGAATTATTTAGATCTTTAATTTTGTTATGGAAAAAGTGGAGGAATTCCTCACAGACTTCAGTAGAAGAGGTAGTTGGGCCAGATGTGGGTTAGAGTAGTTTATTAACTACAGAGAACAAAACCTTTGGGTTATCGTGGCCACTTTCTATTTTTCTGCCATAGTGGGTGTTCTTAGCAGTAGTTAGTGCTTCTCTGTAAGCTCTTTGGTGGTCACAGAAAGCCTGGATGTGCACGGTGAGGCCAGTCTTGCGTGACATTCTCAAGGCCTCTGCCAGCTGCTTTCATAGATCGCAATTCTGAATTATACCAAGGAGCTGAACGTTTAAAGGAAACCTCCTTATGTTTTTTTGGGGATGATAAAGAACAATGAGTAACACAGGACCTGTTTCCGTTATTAGTTCAAAAGACAGTGGACAGTAAATTGGGATTTGTTTGATATTTAAGTCTGCTCTGATAATTGCTGCTAGCCCACCTCCTTGTCTAGAGCTGCAAGGTTCTGTGTGGATAGTGAAACCAGGTGGAGTCTCCTCCGTGAGAGATGGAAATTCGTTCGTTTTTTTTGTCTCCGTTAGACACAGTATATTAAGTTTGGTATCAGTGATGAGTTCTGACAGCACCAATGCTTTGCCATTAAGAGATCTCGAATTAAACAATGCAATATTAGCTAATGAGGCTTCTTTTTGCACAGAGCCGTGATCAGGGTTTATTTCCACATAATGTAAATTTGGCACACTGAAACTTCTATTTCCAGGGCCATGAGAAGGATGGCTTATTCCTGAGCAAATGCTGCCAGTTGTCTTTTCATTCGCAGCCTGGCGGTGGTGGTGACGGCGACCTGACCCATGATGTATGTATTTTGGGCACTGCAAAGTACTGGCGTCTTTTAGGATGCTCCAGTCGGACTATTTGCTCTGGACAAACTGTTTAATAAGGAGGAGTTTGTCATGAGAGTATTTTAGCATGATACTGGGCAATACTTATCTGAAAAGCAGTGGAGAAGCAGCACAGCACAGCGGAACCAGTAGGACAGGCAGGTGTGGTAGCATAGATGAGAAGTGCCAGGTTAGTATGAACATCAGATCAGTTCCCAGTCGCAGAGTATTGTAAGATGAAATGGGACTAGATTGGCATAGCGAATATAATCACAGAAACCGATCATCCCAAGGTCCTGTGATCCACAGACTCGGCTGTTTCCAGTCAAAGTAGAGTCAATAAAATCTGTAAATATTAAGCCAAATCCATGCAATTCAAGTCGGCTGTATCCACGAACTATACGTAAAATAAAAGAAATAAAACAAGCATGAGAAAGTGTAGAATTAAGGCGAATTTTGTGAAAAGTGTTGTTAACAGGGAGGAGCAGCAGCAACAACTTGCATGCGCCAGCGTCCCCTCACCTGTATTTAAATCTGCAGGGATTTCTCAAAAAATTTTAAATTACTGTACTACCTCGCATAACTGAGCACTGCAATTAAATTACTGTGAAGCCAAGAAAAGCAGGCTGAAAAGACCCACTGATTGAGTCTTTTTTAGTGAAAATTGAACAATTTGGATTGGAGCATCTCTAATATTATACTGTGTTAAAAATATTAAAATTACTGCTAATTTGTCATAGCCTGTAAAGAGTCCCAATACTTTTGTTTATACTGTTGTGAAAACTTTCATTTTTTTGGGTTTGAGGATGGCTTACTGAAGCCAACTCCGGTAGTTTAGACTTGTTTAAGCAGTTTTTCATTTGCTGCTGCACAGTATCATATGAAAGGAAGATCATAAAATGTTTGCACTGTAGAATCATATTCAGTACACATTAAGTAAATGAAGGGTGTATTCCATACCACCTAGCTATAAGTCTGATGAACAAATGAGTAAGCAAGCTGTACTTTGCTGGATTCATTTTTGAAGCGTATGTGTTCAACATGAAAACAACTGCTTTACTGGTGGTATTTTGCATATCAGAGATCAAGGGCTGACATTATGACTTTTTTTTTCTCTTAAGTAGATTAATTAAAAAGATTCATTAATAACCTGACATTTAATTGTGTAGCATTTTAATTTCTCCAAATATAGGCTGTTAAAAATGACAACTATATTTTCAGTTTTGGCAACCACAAGTAGGTGCCTCACTATTTAAAGATAGTGTTGATTCCTGTATGGCAAAAACATTATTTAGCTTTGGAGTGTAAAAACTATAGTTTTGTAGCGCAGTTTTTCAAATTGTTAGACAGATTTTATGTCCTTTCTTTAAATAAGTATCCTGTCTCCTGGTTCCACTCTCTTCCTTTCTTTTATCCTCTTATTAGAGGAATACAGTTACTGGTGTTAATTTTCAACTTCACTGGTGACATGAGAAGTCAACTAAAAAAGAAACAATAGACCATTGTTTCACATTCACTAAAGGTGAAGGACTAAGCAAGCAGAAAAACATCTAGTGATGTTTGAGTTGTACCTCCTGAGTTGTACCTCTATTGCATCCCTTAGGCCTTTCCGTGACACTTGATCCTTTATGGCTTACCCTAAGGGTTCAAGACATCCGTTCTTTTATATTTAGACAGCTCTGAAAGTTGCTGCATGTCATTCATTTTTGCTGCACTTCTTTATGGTTTTTGGTAAGACCTCTTTATTATATATTTTTCTCATTGTATCAGCACTGAATTGATAATAAAAGCGAAATAATGAGAATTTATGCTACTGATTAGAATCAGAATTAACTTTGTTGGCCAGGTACAGTAATGTCTACTAGGAATTTGTTTTCCAAATATTGGTGCAACATACAAAGCCAACACAGAATACAAAAAATAAGATTAGAAGATTAAAATATAAAATCATAAAATATGATGCAGGGTACAAGGGCAATGCAAAAAATAGAGACAGTAGGATTGAAATGTCCAGACAGTAAATTGTGCAGGTATACATAGATACTGAGTAGAAGCTCAGACCTGATTAGTAGGAATAACTGCATGTGGAAAAAAATTGTTTAGGTGATGTGTTGTTTTAGCTTTCACTGCATAAAGACGTTTGCTGGAGGGAAGTCTTTAGAGCAGGTTATGCCCAGATTAGCAATGATCTTTGGAGCCCTCTTCCTTACCCAGGACTCCTATAGGACTTCAGTGTAGGGTAATTTACGGACTTCAGTGTAGGGTAATTTACACCCCATGGTCCTTTCACAGGCTTAGGTGATGCATGGCAAACTCACCTTAGCCTGAACAGAGGCAGCACCAAACCAGACAGTTATAGATGAAGTCAGAATAGACTCGCTGATGGCCGTGTAGAATTGGGCCAATATTGTTTGAGGGAGATTGAATTTCCTGAGCTTATGCAAAAAGAACATTCTGTCATGGGCTTTCTTAATAATGCATGAGATGATATTGTCCAGTTTAAGGTTTTGTGGTAGCACAGTGCTCAGAAACTTAAGTGATTCTGTAATTTCAACAGTTGAGACATTTATAGCAAATGATAGGTTAACAGATGACTTTTTAAAATTTTTTTATAGTTGAAGTCATGTGTGCCTCTTCAGCTAGCCTGAAGACTTCCTGATTTATATAATCATGTATAATTTTTTTGTGTAAAGTTTCCAGAATATTAAAATATTAACATTTTAATAAGAAGCAGTAAATATTTAGCGGAGTGATCAGATATACTCTTGCTCTGCATTATAACTGACTAAATTTGGAGATGTGTACTCTGCTCTGGCCCAGGGCAATGCTGAAAATGCAGTACCATGAGAAGCACAAGTTCATCAACATTTTTATAACTCGCCCGATTTTAATGGCATCAAGTTTTTGAATTATTATTTTTTTAAAGACAACGTATTGGACTGTAGCCTGTAACTGTGCACATGGGCCAATTTCCTAACTTTTTCCTTAAGCTGCAATACGTAATTTAAATATTCAAAGCAAAAGAAACAGTTAAATCATGGAACATACATACCTGGGAACAGGGAGTTTAGGACAGACCAGGTTTAGAATTTTTCGTACAAGGGCAGACAGTAGTATAAATACAAATATATACAATAACTTGATCCTCTTTTAAAAAGAAAAAATAAAGTAGAAAAGTATTTATTTAATACTTGGGGAATTAAGAATACCATAAGAGTTGGATATATGTGTAGTTACACATAATTATGATAACAAAGCAATAACAGAAACCTGGCTAAACGGGGATTAGTATAACATAAATGGGTACAAATTCTTTTAGGAATGCTAGGCAAAAACAAAAATGTGAAGACTCACTATTTTTGTATTAATCAGGAATAAGACAGATGTGATTGAACCATTAGGATCTAGTGATCATAATATTATACATCACACAGAGTGTTTTGGAAGAGCTGATATGCAAAAAATAGAACTGTTAAGTTTAATTTCATTTGGGCAGTGTTTCAACAAATGTGGCAGTGTGAGAGCAAGACCCAAAAAGAGTGAGTAGACCGATTCTAGGTCACAGGTTTAAACAACGAAGAGAGAATGAAAGAGCTGAATATTTTCAGATTAAGCAAATGGAAGTTAAGGGGTGACATGATTTAAAATGTTTATAGTTATTCTGAAGGAAATGCGTATACTGGATCTCTGCTGTTGCTTTAATATATAATCTTTAGCAATAACACAAGGGACACTTCTGGAAACTTGTAAATATCATGCAAATGTTAGAATGTTTTCTTCACTCAAATAATGAACCATAGGCACCTGGAATAATTTACCAAGTAGTGTTGTGAATAATAGGGCTTTAAGGGGCATTTTAGATCATGATTCAGTATTGTTTTGTTTTGAGGAATCCAGTGGAACAGGATTGGAAATTGCTCAGTGGATTTACAGGTAGTAAATATTAATAAAGAATTTCCTGTTAAACTACATTTTAGTTACATAAGGAGAACAGATAATACATTTCTGTGAATATTAATATAAACCACAAGTCAGGCGATGATTGGACTTCACTTACTTGAGATTGAATAGGTACAGTAGTTAGTTTTAATGGCGTTGTAGAGTAGAGGGGTAGCTTCCTAATTCTACTTTACTGTATTTAGGCAATTTTCAGTTGTTTGAAATATTCATTTGGGCTTTTAAATTAAAGTTGTATCTCATTGAACACTTTTAGGGAATTAAAAATATAACAAGGTGTTATACCATAGTTGGATTATTGGCATACTAATTTTTCAAAGCAGTTCTCACTTTTTCTTTTGCAATATATACTATTGTTAGGAATTGATGAATGCTATGATATTTTTATTTTAAAGTGATTGACAAATGTTAGTTGTCTGTAATCTATACTAATAAAAGGCAAAGCCCTCACTGACTCACTCACTGACTCACTCACTCACTCACTCACTCACTGACTCATCACTAATTCTCCAACTTCCCGTGTAGGTAGAAGGCTGAAATTTGGCAGGCTTATTCCTTACAGCTTACTTACAAAAGTTGGGCAGGTTTCATTTCGAAATTCTACGCGTAAGGGTCATAACTGGAACCTATTTTTCTACATATAATGTAATAGAGTTGAGTTGGAGATGGCCGTGGGGCGGAGTTTCATGTGACATCATCACGCCTCCTACGTAAGTACGTAGAGAACAAGGAAGAACTCCAAACAGCGATGAGCACAAAACGCCATTTCACAATTGAGAAGGCAGAAAAACATTATGAAGCAAATGATGCATACAAGCATATTCATAAGTACAGCTACTGCGGAAACAAAGCACGGCGTGAACCGTAAGTTTATATTAAATTAAGTTCATAGACAGGCTGCCACTAGCGTTTGTAATTTAGTGCCTGCCCATATAAGGCCGCCCATCAGCGGCAATCCAATACAAACACTGCCGGTAAATATTCACGTGTGAAGGACTGTGCTTATGCAGAGGAAGATGAGATGGTCAGGGTGGTGTTTGGCACAAACTCATTGAAACTGCGAGAGAAACTTTTAAGTGCCGGGTCTTAGCTGACATTACACGAGATGGCACCAGTACAGCTGGGAACCTTCGATGCAAGAACACCAAGCGGCTCACGTGAACTGACGCAGTGCACAGACAAAAAGCAACAGTTCCAAAGAGTGCTGAACAAAACCGAATTACACAATTGAGAAGGCAGCAAAAAAATATGAAGCGCCTGATACATAGAATCATATTCATAAGTGCAGCTACTGTGGAAACAAAGCACACGGTGGAAAAAGTGAATGTCCGCTAAAGGAAGACAGTGTAAAAAAACCCGTGCATGCAGTTTGTCACATCTCAGATAAAGAGGAAGACGAGCTGTTTATTGATGCAGTAAGAAACTAATCGATGAATGAAACCTCTTATCTTTACAACGATTGACAAACACGGAATGTAACTTGAACACAACACATCCTACAAATACGAACCTGATTGAAAGAAATAATGATAATCAAATCCTTGATGACAGCAACATTCAATAACACTCACAAAACAATTACTGTATATTGACAATCATGTTACGTTATTTTTAAAATGTTCCCTTTTCATAACTTCTACTTCTCCACTGCGATACGCGGGTGTATATATATAAATGTATATATATACCCCGATCTACAGTACATACTCTAGCATAGACAAGCCACACGCTATGGCGCAATTGTAGAGTCTTCACCTCTAATGCCGACATTCGAGGTTCGATTCCCAAAAGGGGATGCACTGAGTATGTACGCACGCTACCCGATTCATTTTACCTTCGCATCTCCTTGGTTTGGGACGTATGAAAAAATATTCGGTTAACGCAGAATCATGTTACGTTATTTTTAAAATGTTTCCCTTTATTAGCACAAGCACAGCTGAGAAGCTTCGATGCATGTACTCCATAACGCGTTAAAAATAACGATTTAATCACACTTTCAATTCCAAGCAAACGGAACTTTTGTCAATGCATGATTTCCTGGTACATCCATTACACTGATGCACACATCACAGCTACAAAAATGTTAGAGTCGGAATAAAGCGTTCCTGATCATTTCGACTACCCGGTAAGCCTTGATAAAAGCATGGTTTTGTGCACACTGAAAAGCAAGCAAAATTAGATGCATTACAGAAAGCGGACTTTGTGGCTCTTACTGGGGATCATTGGACTTCCGTGACCGTTAGTAATTCTAATTACATCTAATTACAAAATGTTCAATGATCACACTGTTTTAGCCTAATGTACAAAATAATTTTGGCTAATGTTACTCAGAGTTTAAAGATTAAGTTGGTCAAATTACCTTTTATGTTTCTGACTTATTTTTTTAAGAAGAAAAACTGCACTTTATGTTGAAATTTTGGTTATTATTATTTAAAGACAATACTATTCTGAAAATGTACTTAAAGTACTTAAACTACCACTTTATTTTTAAGTCTGCCCAATTTTAACCAGGGATGATATTTTTGTTTCTGTTTTGAATTCAAATGCAGTTTAAAGGCTTTTTTTCAGAAATTAAAACAGCTTCAGTTTACAATATTCATGTCCATGTCTATTATTTGATTCTGTAAGCCCACTAAAACACTTTTAAATTAAAAAAAAACATTTGCGATTTGGGGCAAATTTACGTGCGATTACATACGATTAATCAAGATTAATTCTTACACAGCCTCTAATTAATTGGATTAATTTTTTTAATCGAGTCCCACCCTAATATATATATATGTGGATATATATATGTAGATTTGTATATATATATATTTGTATATCTATACTAATAAAAGGCAAAGCCCTCACTCACTCACTCACTCACTGATTCACTGACTCACTCACTGACTCATCACTAATTCTCCAACTTCCCGTGTGGGTGGAAGGCTGAAATTTGGCAGGTTCATTCCTTACAGCTTCCTTACAAAAGTTGGGCAGGTTTTATATCGAAATTCTACGCGTAATGGTCATAACTGGAAGCAGTTTTTCTCCATTTACTGTAATGGAGATGAGCTTCAACGCCGGGGCGGAGTTTCGTGTGACATCATCACGCCTCCCACGTAATCACGCAGTACATAGAAAACCAGGAAGACCTCAAAAAGCGCTGAAGAAAACATGCATTATATAATTGAGAAGGCAGCGAAACAATAAGAAGCGAAGCGAGTGACATATACAACCATATTCATGAGTTCTGCTACTGAAACAAAGCACGATGTAAACCTACACTTTAAATTAAGTTCATAGACAGGCTACGCTGGCGCTTGTAATTTAGTGCCTGCCCATATAAGGCCGTCCGTCAGCGCAATCCAATAGCAAACTGCCACGGGTAAATATTCACGGGTGAAGGACTGTGCTTATGGAGAGGAAGATGAGATGGTCAGGGTGGTGTTTGACACAAACTCAGCGAAACTGTGAGAGAAAGTTTTAAGTGCCAGGACTAAGGGAAAATTAAATACAGCCATGGACGGACATAGCACAGCTGGGAACCTTCGATGCATGTACACCGAGGCTCACGGAACTGACGCAGTGCACAGATAAAAGGCAACAGTTCCAAAGAGCGCTGAACAAAACCGAATTACACAATTGAAAAGGCAGCAAAAATATGAAGCGCCCATACATACAAGCATATTCATAAATCCAACTACTGCGGAAACAAAGCACACGTTGGAAAAAGTCAATGTCCCGCTAAAGGAAGACAGTGTAAAAACCCTGCATGCAGTGTGTCAGGTCTCAGATAAAGAAGAAGACGAGCTGTTTATTGATGCAGTAAGAAACGAATCGATGAATGAAACCTGTCATCTTTACAACGATTGACAAACACGGAATGTAACTTGAACACAACACATCCTACAAATACGAACCTGATTGAAAGAAATAATGATAATCAAATCCTTGATGACAGCAACACTCAGTAACACTCACAAAACAAATACTGTATATTGACAGTCATGTTACGCTATTTTTAAAATGTTCCCTTTTCTTTTCTAGCTTTTTAACACACTACTTCTCCATGCGATACGCTGGTATATATATATATATATATATATATATATATAACCCGATCTACATACTCGAATAATGGATACTTTATTCGCCATCAGTGATTGTTTTGGTAAAGCCATACTCAGTGTATTCATTAGATGAACGGTAAAAAAGTAAGGCAAGGCGAGGATGACTTATTGAGGCATGCAGGCTGTAGTGCGCCAACTCTATCTGAATTGCGCGATCACATTTGAAAAATATATCTTTTCAAGTTCTATTTAGTCCATATGTGTCAAACTCAAGGGCGGGCCACATCCGCCCGCGCGTAATTATATCCGCCCGCAGATCATTTTATATACTGTATTATTGTTATTAAAGCCCGGTATATGAAGCGCTGGTAACACAATAAACTACAGATCCCATAATGCAGCGCTTCAGCTGCCTTGCCTAACAGTTACCGCTAATCAAGTCTACCTTAAGATGCTGCAAGTTATTGCGAAGCTAGCTCACACGATGCTGAAGAGAAAAGTTGATTCTGAAAATAGAGCCTTTAAAACCGATGGGAGGCTGAGTATATGTTTACTGAACCCGTGTGTCTCATTTGTGGAGCTAATGTGGCTGTAATTACAGAATTTAATCTAAGACGGCACTATAAAACAAAACATCAGGGTAACCTGAAAGACCTGAATGCAATGCAGAAGATACAGAAAGCAGAAGAATTAAATAAGAATCTGACACTTCAGCGGACGCTTTACCGTGCACAATCACAAAGTGATTTCAATTGAGGCTGCTTTTATGGGAGACACAACCACTTGCCCCACTTTCCCTATTACCAAGTAATGTTAAACCAAGTCGTCACTACGGTGTTCCCAACACGCACTTTGCTGATAAACTGAGCGCACTGAGTTTGCACGGCGCTTTGGTGACTTTGAAGAACAAAAAGTCCGCCTACATGCGGCTCGAACCTTGTGCATGTTTGGTAGCACATATCTGTGTGAGAAGCTCTTCTCAGTGATAAAGACTAACAAAACAGCACACAGGAGTCGCCTCACTGATGAGCACCTGCAATCCATCCTGAGAATCTCCACAACACAGAACCTCACACCAAACAGAAACGAACCTGTGCCAAAAAGATGCCAGGCGTCCAGCTCTAAAATGACATATGAGCAAAGACAACTGAATGATTTGATTTGTTATTGCTGAAAGGAACACATTTTATTTATATTTCTAGGTTTTGTTATGCAGCATGTTCATATTTGAATTTGTATAATTTTGACAGGATATATTTTTATGGAGAGCAAAATCTTTTGGGATATTTAAAATCTAAGTTTATTTTTATAAAATATAAAATTACATAAGAGTAAAGAAATTTGAATGTTTGTTCTTTTAATGTTTACTTTATTTCTAACTTGTATAATTTAGACAGGATATATTTTTATGGAGAGCAAAATATTATAAGTTGTTTAAGGTTTGAGTTGATTTATTCAGGAATAATATTCCTGTCTGTTTTACCATTCCTACCAAAGATATTTCTGTCGACTAAATAAAAATTCCTTCTATTTAAAATTTAAATAGAACTTGAACAAATACGATAGTTCATAATATCCACGCAGACTTGCACGTAAGAGCTGGTGTCATCCGTTTTAACAAACAGCGTATTGCACTGATCTGAAATAGCTGTGTGTGTATATATGTAGATATGTATGTATATGTATATATATGTTTATATATGTGTGTGTGTATATATATATATGTATATATATATGTATGTATGTGTATATATATATATATATATATATATATATATATATATATATATATATATATATATATATATGACAACAACACTCATCACTCACAACAGTGACAAAACAATAACATTGACAATCATGTTACGCTATTTTCAAAATGTTTCCTTTTCTTTTCATTGCTTCTTTAACACACTACTTCTCCGCTGCGAAGCGCGGGTATTTTGCTAGTACAGTATATATGTAGATATGTATATGTGTATATACAGTATGTGTATATATGTATATGTATATATATGTATGTGTGTATATGTATATGTATATATATGTATGTGTGTATATGTATATGTATATATATGTGTATAGATGTGTACATATATATATATATATATGCCAGCAACACTAATGACAAAACAATTACATTGTCAATCATGTTACGTTATTATTAAAATGTTTCCTTTTCTTTTTACTTCTCCGCTGCCAATCGCAGGTATTTTGCTATATATATATAGATATAGATATAGATATTTATATATATATATAGATAGATATAGATATAGATATAGATATTTATATATATATATATATAGATATATAGATATAGATATGACAACAACACTCATATCAATAACAAAACAATTACATTAACAATCATCTTACGCTATTTTTAAAATGTTTGCTTTTCTTTTTCATAACTTCTTTAACACACTACTTCTCCGCTGCGAAGCGCGGGTATTTTGCTAGTCTATACTAATAAAAGGCAAAGCACTCACTGACTGACTCACTCACTCACTGACTCACTTATCACTAATTCTCCAACTTCCCGTGTAGGTATAAGGCTGAAATTTGGCAGGCTCATTCCTTACAGCTTACTTACAAAAGTTAAGCAGGTTTAATTTCGAAATTCTACACGTAACGGTCGATAACAGTCGACAACGTCCGCCATGTTGAACTTTCTTATTTATGGCCACATCTTCACGAAATTTGGTAAGTGGCTTCCCGGCGCTAACCAAAACCGATGTACGTACTTATTTCGGTGGTATGACGCCATTGTCGGCCGCCATATTGAATTTTCCAAACGTCACTAATTCTCCAACTTCCCGTGTAGGTAGAAGGATGAAATTTGGCAGGCCCATTCCTTACAGCTTACTTAAAAAAGTTAAGCAGGTTTCATTTCGAAATTCTTCGCGTAACAGTCAACAACGTCCGCCATATTGAACTTTCTTATTCATGGCCCTATCTTCACGAAATTTGGTAGGCGGCTTCCCTGCGCTAACCGAAACCGATGTACGTACTTATTTCAGTGGTATGACGCCACTGTCAGCCGCCATATTGAATTTTCCAACATCACTAATTCTCCAACTTCCCGTATAGGTAGAAGGCTGAAATTTGCTAGGCTCATTCCTTACAGCTTACTTACAAAAGTTAAGCAGGTTTCATTTCGAAATTCTACGCGTAATGGTCATAACGGTCAATAACGTCCGCCATGTTGAACTTTCTTATTTATGGCCCCATCTTCTTGAAATTTGGTAGGCGGCGTCCCTGCACTAACTGAAACCAATGTACGTACTTATTTCAGTGGTATGATGCCACTGTCAGCCGCCATATTGAACTTTTCTACAGTCTTTGTTGCTTATGGGCCCATCTTCAAGAAATTCTATCGATCAAAGAACTGTCACTTACCGAGTGGTTTCCATGTCCGGAGATACCACCTACCTTTTCCATTATCTTTGTTACATATTGCACGGCCATATCGGGCTCACTCTTGATATCCGGAGGAACATTGTGTCTTATGTATTAAATGACTGGGACAGGTTCAAGGTGTGGACTGATGACGGTACAGGAGATAATTATACTACACAGGAGCACTAGAAGAGTGAAATGCTTAAGCCCTTCACCTTTGGTTCTGCATGTGAGTTGATGGCTGCCGCTGAATTGTTCGGTTGTCGCTTTCAAGTGTACCGAAATAGCCAAATATTTTACACCTTCGACAACCGCCAATGCCTCTTAAACATCTTAGATTCACAGGTGACGATTTCAGTAGTGGACACTTTGATGTTTATGAATGTTTAAACTGTCAAAAGCTGGATGTGATTTTATCGATGAAACTGGTTGTGTGCTTACAACGCTTGACAGATGCCGAATGTCACTTCAACACAACAAATCCTGCAAATGCTGTTGTAATTGAAACAAACCATGAAACTCAACTACGATTATGACAGCAGCAATCCAAGCTATGAGATTTGAGACAAGATTACTGTTCACATGGCCAACTATAAGTTGCATGCTCAAGAGTAAGCTCAGCGCAAAGCTTGGTCATGTTACAACCGAAAGGCCGAACTGACAACGTGGCACACAAAGAGATCCTTAACAAATAATTATTGGCATATTTTCCCTCAGTTTAAAAAGGTTTAATTTTCTTCTTAATAAAAATTTTAATGCAGTACTTCGCCGCTGCGAAGAGCGGTATTTTGCTAGTGACTATTCTATAAATGTGCCTCAAATTTCATAAAAATTAGCCAGCCTTTTTTGCATACTGTAGTGAGGGTCACACATTTCTAATTATATTTATATAAATGAATTGTACTATCCAAATTTGCCAGCTGTTCAGTGGTAATATTTTTTATCATAATGCCAAATCGTATTTCACAAAAAATAAAGTTCAGCATTTTATATGAGGAATACTATCATGAATGTACTGTAACAGCATAATTTATCGGCATACTTTCTGGCACAAGGGCCATTTTCATTTATTTGGTGAATATTTTTTTCAGTTTGAGAACAGTTTACTCTTTAAAATAATGCTTCTTGTAGGAATGAACCCAATAGTTTACTAATCTCAGTTTACTAATGTTCCCAAATGCTTTTGTTTTATTGTGGCTAAAGCTGTAGTGAGCTTTTTCTCCACCCCACCCCCCTCGCTCCGGGAAACATTGTTTTTATATAATTGTATATATGTTGTTTTCTTTATTCTGAGCTGCTTCTACTTTTTATATGTGTATGTCTGATAAATTAATTAATATGTTACTGATTTTTTTTTTTGTTTGTTTTCTCTCCCCATCTCTGGCCATCAATAGGTGTACTTGACTGGAGCAGTCCTCAGCTTTAACCCGCTGGAGAACCTAAAGACTTACATTACCAATCGTCCCCCACTGGTCATTTTTATGATCAGTGTTAGCACAGTGGCAATAGCATTTTTAACCATTGGCTACTTTTTCAAAATAAAGGAAATCAAATCACCTGAGATGACAGAGGTAAGTGTTAGCTGCTGCCTTTTCTCAGTGTATGTGTTTGGGTATTATGAAGCATAGATGTAATATCACTACCAGTCAAAAGTTTTAGAACACCTCAGTTTTTCTTCAAATGTCAGTCAGTTGAAATGCAGTGACTGACCTAAAATGGTAACAAGGTAAGCCGTAAACTGCCAGAGAATTACATTTAAAAGTTTAGGTTAGCAAAAACTGAGAAGGGGGGATATCAGACTATTACAAATGGGTCTTTTTCAGGGAAGACCTACAGATGTCCTGCAGCAATTAAAGTTGGACTTCTTACTTAAAAACCTTGTCTGTCTTAAAGCACAGTTAGAACAGACTGTGTTACTACAGTCTCTGAAGTGCTTCTTGGACAATATTCTAGTGATAAGGGCAAGAAAACTGCAATTAATGAAATGAGACAGCATTACCCTTAGTAGTGTAAGCCTTTCATTTAAAGAAATTGCAACAAAATATTGAAGCCACAGTGCAGTGGCAATTGGAAACTGGAAGAAATTCTGATAAGAAGAGATCCAGCAGACTCCTAGTCACAACCCAATCAGAAGACAAGTTTCTGAGGGTCACAAATTGCCATTGGATTGTGTCCAAGTAGTACTTCAGAGGGTGTAGTAACATAATCTGTTCCAACTCTGCTTTAACTATTTGAGGGGCACATACTGTATATTGCTTAAATAATTACCTGAGTGGGGCAGGAACAAATATTCACACAAAATAATTTGAGGAGGCTTTCAATGCTATTACTGTATATTGTTACTAGCAAAATACCCGCGCTTTGCAGCGGAGAAGTAGTGTGTTAAAGAAGTAATGAAAAAGAAAAGGAAACATTTTGATAATAACGTAACATGATTGACAATGTAATTGTTTTGTTATTGTGATGAGTGTTGCTGGCGTATATATATATATATATATATATATATATATATATATATATATATATATATATATATATACTGCTCAAAAGAATTAAAGGAACACTTTTAATCAGAGTATAGCATAAAGTCAATGAAACTTCTGGGATATTAATCTGGTCAGTTAAGTAGCAGAGGGGGTTGTTAATCAGTTTCAGCTGCTGTGGTGTTAATGAAATTAACAACAGTTGCACTAGAGGGGCAACAATGAGATGACCCCCAAAACAGGAATGGTTTAACAGGTGGAGGCCACTAACATTTTTCCCTCCTCATCTTTTCTGACTGTTTCTTCACTAGTTTTGCATTTGGCTACAGTCAGTGTCACTACTGGTAGCATGAGGCAATACCTGGACCCTACAGAGGTTGCACAGGTAGTCCAACTTCTCCAGGATGGCACATCAATACGTGTCATTGCCAGAAGGTTTGCTGTGTCTCCCTGCACAGTCTCAAGGGCATGGAGGAGATTCTAGGAGACAAGCAGTTACTCTAGGAGAGCTGGAGAGGGCCATAGAAGGTCCATAACCCATCAGCAGGACCAGTATCTGCTGCTTTGGGCAAGGAGGAACAGGATGAGCACTGCCAGAGCCCTACAAAATGACCTCCAGCAGGCCACTGGTGTGAATGTCTCTGACCAAACAACCAGAAAGACTTCATGAGGGTGACCCAAGGGCCCCATGTCCTCTAATGGGCCCTGAGCTCACTGCCCAGCAGCATGCAGCTCGATTGGCATTCGCCATAGAATACCAGAATTGGCAGATGCACCACTGGTGCCCTGTGCTTTTTACAGATGAGAGCAGGTTCACCCTGAGCACGTGACAGAAGTGAAAGGGTCTGGAGAAGCCATGGAGAACATAATGCTGCCTGTAACATCATTCAGCATGAGCAGTTTGGTGGTGGGTTAATGATTGTCTGGGGAGGCATATCCATGGAGGGTCACATAGACCGCTACAGGCTTGACAAAGGCACCTTGGCTGTCATTAGGTATCAGGATGAAATCCTTGGACCCATTGTCAGACCCTATGCTGGTACAGTGGCTCCTGGTGCACGACAATTCCTGGCCTCATGTGGTGAAAGTATGCAGGCAGTTCCTGGAGGATGAAGGAATTGATACCATTGATTGGCCACCACACTTTCCCGACCTAAATCCAATAGAACACCTCTGGGACATTATGTTTTGGTCCATCCAATGCCACCAGGGTGCACCTCAGACTGTCCAGGAGCTCAGCGATGCCCTGGTCCAGATCTGGGAGGAGATCCCCCACAACACCATCTGTCATCTCATTAGAAGCATGCACCGATGTTGTCAGGCATGTATACAAGAACACAGGGGCCATACAAAGTGCTGTGTACAATTTTGAGTTGCTGCAATTAAATTTTGGCAAAATGGACTAGCCTGCCACATAATTTTTTCACTCTGATTTTTGGGCGTCTTTGAATTCAGGGCTCTGTAGGTTGATCATTTTCATTTCCATCAAACGATGTGGCATCCTTTCGTTCCTAACACATTACCCAGTCTATATCAGTATAGATATCAAGGAGGATTTCTTTTTCCCATTGAGATCTGATGTGTTTTCAAAGTGTTCCTTTAATTTTTTTGAGCAGTTTATATATATATATATATATATATATATATATATATACACACACACACACACATATATACACAGTGGAACCTCGGTTTACGTGTGTTTTGCAAGACGAGCAAAAATTTTTAATACATTTTGACTCGATAAACGAGCGATGTCTGTTAATACGAGTAATATGGATACACTTTGTCTGCTGAGCGTCATGTGATCACAACTGAGCTGATGTTTCTTCTCTCTCTCTCCTTATCTCGCTCGCCCAACATGTCTCTCTCTCTCTCTCTCTCTCTCTCTCTCTCTCTCTCTCTCTCTCTCTCTCTCTCTGGCAATCGTCTCCTATTCTCTGTCTGCTCCCCAAAACACGAAGCTGAATTTCAGTACTTTAACACCAGCTTTATTCAGCTTGAAACAGCAACAGCGCTGTTATTTATTGTAGAATAAATGTCGATTCACCGGTTGCTTCAAACAATCAGATTTTGAGTTGGTGTCCGAGTCAAAGACCGTCGCGTGCACTACGGCCAACTCCATGGCAGGATTCTGGACAATATGATTTGCCAGTCACAGACCAGATTTCAAGACCATGAAAACCTGATGTTTGTCACGTTTGTCGAGCCCCAGAAGTTTCGGGAATACATGAAAAATTTCACGCATGCGGCCTTCTCCACTTTAACACAACAGCCACGGAGCGCTTTTTGATCTGTCTCGGCTAAAAACAGAACTGACTGTAATGTATGCAATGGATGATTTTGCAGGAGAATCTCCCACTGATCTCCTTGACTTCCTTCATCAGAAAAATCTGAATGAGAGCATGGGGCAGCTGTTCACATTGGTATATTTGGCGGTGAGCATTCCTGTGTACACTGCTTCTGTCGAGCGGACATTTTCAGCCATAAAGCGAAATCAAACTTATGCCAGAAATACCATGGGGCGGGACCTTTCAGCATTAGCTTCGATGGCGATGGAAAGTGAGGTTTTGATGGAACTGAAGCGCATGGATAATCCGTACGACAGAGTAATTAATTGAACTGGTTTTGAGGAAAGAGAGAGGGATGGATTTTGTTTCGTAGGCTTCAGAGATTCTAATGTTAAAAACAGCAGCGAGTGGTGTTTAAAATTACTTCATTCTAATTGTGTGCTCTGCTACTGGATGTTTTATATTTTTGATTTCAAAGTAAAATTGTATAAACACTATTGCCTTTAATGGTTAAAAAAATGCATATTTTTATAGTTTAAACCCTAAATATGCCCCCAAAACACTTTAATTTATTTTCAAACTCAGCTTAATACATTACATAAAAAAGTATGTAAAGGTAAACCCGTATACTGTACAGTACTGTACTGCTATGTCTCCCACAGTGCTAGAATGTAAAATACCGATGTTACCGCTATATGTACTGTAATTCATGCAAGTGCCTTTTCATTGCCAGAAGCCTTAGAAGGTGCAAGGCATTTCCGCTGCTCTTGGGGCTTTAACCCTTAAACTGCCACATACTTGGGGGGTTAATGCATCCCTGGACGCCAAATAGTTTTTTGCTGCACTTTTTAAGTAAACATCACAATTTAGAAAGGTAAAAGTAAAATTTTAATGGAACATGTTTTTTTCATGCAAAGAGTATCACAATTACTGCAACACTGATAATTTTATACACTGCTAATGAACTGTAAAAACTATTTTAAAAACTACAGTGCTGCAGGGTGTCACGCTTGGGTCATAGAATTGCACAGAAACACATGAGATTGTAGAAACAGGAACTTTATTCAAATACTTTAAACAAACCTATCCCTTTCAGAAGTAAAACAAGCTCAGTATGCATTTAGTTGTTGATTAAAGAATAGACAAACATCATAGGGGAGCACAACGGGAGCGGGACCCCCATCAGCAGCAGAGGATGTCTGGGGGAGGAGAGAGAACAAAGCAATCGGCCAAAAAGAACAGGTGCTGTTCATGCTTTTAAGTAAGAGCAGCCACAAGTAAGCCCAGCAAGTAAGGGAGCAATGTGAAGGTAGTCTATCAGCGTTTAAGAGGGTTTTTTGAGGAGCTTCCCTGTCTTCTAGGGGTGCTTTCAGCCCCCCTGCTCACAAGGAACTGGCAGTGGTCATGAGCTGGCTGCTCCACGAATGTATGGCACTGACTGATCAGCTCCTGTGTGCTTGCAAATGGCACAGGGAAATGACAAGATTCCAGGGACGCACCCAGCACTTAAAACAACAATACCAACCCTTGTTCTCCTTCCGGTGATTACACATTAAATACAACAAAGCACAAACAAAACACACAAACAGTAAACACCAATCGCCCCTGCACCCTCAGCAGAAAACCATCAGCTCCATTGCAGGGACTTCTGGGAGTTGCAGTTTCAAATTCTATTGGCTATTTTCACCATACCAAGCTGTGTTTTCCTCTACAGTTGCTTCCTGTTCTCTCTACAGCACAGTATTTCCACTAAAAAAGCCATAAAAATTGCGAAGGATATTTGCAGTTTCCGCCTAACGATTATTAGATAGGTTCTAAGGAATAATCCACAAATGACTGAGGCCACGAACTCTGAACCGCGACTTTGCGGGGGTCTACTGTACTGAAAGATATTGTTTCAATTTTTTTATGATAGACATTTAGTGTTTTATACATGGTGGTGTATTGATTTTCTGTTTATAGTATATTGCAGTTACTTGTCTGTGTTGAACATGCAAGGAAAAAAATGCATACATATTACAAGAAAGTTGAAGTTAATGTCTCTGTTAATTTCTTGCCTCCTACAGGACTGGAATACCTTTCTCTTAAGATTCAATGAACTTGATTTCTGCATTTCTGAAAATGAAACCCTAAAGCATGGTCTGAATGAGTCGACCACACCAGAGAGCACAGTAACAAGTGTACAGGGCAGATTAAGCACACAGGCCCCATCTCTTCTTGAGGACCCAGGACCTATCAATATCTCTGTACCCATCACCCTCACACTTGATCCCTTGCGACCTTTTGGAGGATACTCTCGCAATATCACTCACCTTAGTGCTTCTGTACTTGGTCATCAAGTCAGCCTTACAGGTAATTGCATCTGAATGACCAGGCTATACTATATACATGTGTAATAGCTTTTCATTAGCTTTGTTGTAAATTGCAATTTCTTTTTAAGAGAACTGAATGTTTCCTTCCAAAAAAAAGGAAATGTTTGCTATTTGGCCTATAATTACACAGAAAATTATAAATGCACTTAATAGTATATTTCACCTGTAACTGCCTCTTTTAAAATTCTATTTTGCCGTGGAAATTTTAAAGAAATACAAAATGTTTTGGAAATCATTATGAGTGAAGTATTATTTGAATTAACCTGGTAAAGTAGATAATCATCATCTTCCCTGACAGCATTTACCCAAGAATGTCCAAAGATGCTAGTCATTTATATATACAAATTTTTATTTTTATTAAATAAAATAATATCCACAAAAACCCCAAAAGGCTCAGAGCTGGAAAATTGTATAGGTCACATAGGTTTACTTGTAGCATAGATAAGGTGGAAAACTGTTAACTGAATTATTTATAGTAATTTATTATCACTTTATAGTAAATATAAAGCTGCACCAGTGTAACAAACAAAAACAAAACTGTCATGGCTGTTTTGGAATGATTTCAAGAGCACATGCTATGCTGCGACTCTTTATGATGCCTTTAGGTAACAGGGTGAAGTTAAAAGGTAACATGTTTATTGGTAAAAGAGATGGACCACCCCATCCCTCAAATTGACTCAATTTTGAGCATCTTTTAACTTTGTACAAAGACTCTGCTGATTTATCTCAGCCAAATCAACTGCTTGCCGGGCTTTTAGACCTGCATATAGTGAGTAAGGCTATTTGAATCTCGCTGAAAGATTTACATGCCCATATGAAATTAGTGTGTGCTCTTGTGTTTTCATCCTTCCAAAGCACTGTTGTGTGATGCTCGCCTATCTCTCATATATGCAATTACATTTAAGTGCTGTCTCCATGTTAAATACACTGCATATATTAGGACTGTTAATTTAGTCTCCAAAAGTTTGAATATTCAAATTAAAAATAAGTATTCAAATCTATTTAAACTTAGGTTAATGATTATGGATGTAACATGTATGTGTGTTTTATTTGTGTAAATGAGGATGTCTTATCATGAAACAGTAGTCAAGGATAGGTTTAAGAAGAAATTGGAACAGGATTAGATGCAGAACGATTATTTTAGTGTACTGTAGAAGTGTTGAAAAATCAGCACTGAATATACTTGTAAATCAAAAAAACAGAGCGGCTAGATAGAAATAACTGTGCACAACTATGCTGTGAAGGTCTGTTGTCTTTACTAATTAAGATAACAAGCTAACCCTTCATAATAACCCTTCAAATTGCTGCCACTATCTACTGATAGACATTTTGCTGTTAGTTATGCAAGTGTCTTGGAGTAAACAGTACGTGCTGTGGCCTGCCGCCGAACTATGGCAGGTGATGTAGACCTTTTTCTGAGAACACATTTCTGTGCCACCTTTACATTTTTCAATTGAATACCGTCTCTTTCAATATTTATATGCAAAATTTGTCTGAATTGAAAAGACTAATCACAGCAATATAATACTAAGTTCTATAAAGTGAAACTAGTCTGGGCAAGCATTTCCTAGAAAAGCTCATTTTGAAGTGGCTGGATTTTTTCAATTAAAATACTGGTATATAAAATAAGAACATTAACATTCAAAGTCTGACATTATTAGACAATAGCTGAGTGTTCTGTAGAATTTGGATGAAATACCAATGTAATATATGCAGCCAAATCAGATGTTTTGCATTTACACTGTAGCCTTGTCTACATCCACAGTGAGCCTAAATGACTTGAAATTGATAAATTAAATAAGAACACACAAGTTTCAGTTATGCATAGCTTCCTGTAGAGTCTGTGGACTGTACTCTGGCCTCATGTTGCCCCTCCCTGAGATTCAAGTGCATGTATTGCCATCCGCTTTATAAGCAGGATACAAAGAAATAAAGGGCTCATCTCAGTTTCAATTTTTTTGATTATTTGCTTGCTTAAAAATAAACATCACTCTTAATAAAACCTCATTTAATTTGTAAAATCTGCTCCTGTGCAGGTGCCTTTGAAATATCCTGATCAAAATCACCTGCCCAATTTCTTTTTTGTTAAAACTGTAGTACAATATGTGTAGCATGTATACAGTGAATTCAGAAATTATTTAGACCCCTTTATTTTCTACACACTTTATTATGTTGTACATTTAATTGTAAATTGAAAACCTTGCCATTTTTGCCCATCATCTGCCCTATAGTTGGCTATCTGACCAAACTGAGTAATCGGGCAATAAGAACCAGACAAGAACCAAATGGTCACTATGACAGAGCATTAGAAGTCCTTTACTGAGATAAAATAACCTGTCAGAAGGATGACCATCTCAATAGCACTCCATTAATTGGGCAATTGTGGTATATTTGCTAACTTTCACTTTTAAAGCATTTTGAGATTATAAGGGAATGGGTTCTCTGGTCCGATGAGACACATATAGAACTCTTGATGTCAGAACATTTTTCACTATGTCTGGTAACATAGTGCTTGTCACTTGCCTAATATCATCCCTACAGTGAAGGACGGTGGTGGCAGCATCATGCGATGTTGGTGCTTCTCAGTGACATGAAGAGGGAGACTGGTCAGAACTGAGTGAGGGTTGATTGCAGCCAAATTCAGAAAGGTGCTGCAAGATAACTTGCTACAGAATGCACACAACCTCAGACAGTAGTGACTATTCACCTTTCAGCAAATCAATGGCCCAAAACACAAGGCCAAGAATACACTGGAATGGCATCAGGACACATCTTAAACCCCATAGAACATCTTTGGACAGACCTGAAGATGGTAGTTTACAGGAACTTCACATTCAGCCTAACAGAACTTGAGAAGATCTGCAGTAAAGAATGGGATAAATGCCAAAATTCAGGTGTGCAAAGCTTGTAAAGACTTACTTACCCAAAGAGACTTAATCTTGTAATTGCTGCCAAAGAGACTTTCCTAAAGTGCTGGATATAGGGTCTGAATAGTTATATGAATGAATGATTTCAGCTTTTGATTTTTTTAATTCATTAGCAAGCCTTTCTAAAAACATGTTTTCTCTTTGTTATTATGGGTTATTGATTGTAGATTGATGAAAAAAATGGCAAATTGATCAAATTGAAATTAAGGATACAACACAGTAACGTGTGCAGAAAGTGAAGGTGTCTAAATACGAACTCTGTTGAATAGCAGCTTTTACAGAAATGGAATCATACACATTTAATCAGATTTGATAATTTAGTGCAGTCTTAAAGGTAATATTGCTGCTTCAGAGAAAAATAGTGGTGCATATATCCATCCATTTTCCAATCCACTGAATCCGAACACAGTGTCATGAGGTTCTGCTGGAGCCAATCCCAGCCAGCACAGGGCACAAGGCAGGAACCAATCCCGGGCAGGGAGCCAACCCACCGCAGGACACACACAAACACACCCACACTAGGGCCAATTTAGAATCGCCAATCCACCTAACCTGCATGTCTTTGGACCGTGGGAGGAAACCCACGCAGACACAGGGAGAACCCGGGTCTCCTAACTGCGAGGCAGCAGCGCTACCACTGCGCCACCATGTGTGGTGCATATATAAAGAAAGTAATTTAAATTTTGTCATTTCTTAGTACTGTATATGTTCAGAAGCTGGTTCTGATTAACACTGTGTGATATGATTTGGCTTTCAGTGTTTTATATAGTTAAGGCAAATATACCAAAAGTGTCATGGCTTGAACAGTGTTTAAATTATGTGCAATGCTGGGAACATATTTTCCCTCTTCCTAATATCCTCTTTTTTTTGCATATTTTACATAATAAGTCTCCTCACATCTTTATGAAAAATGTAGTTTTAAAGAAAGAGAACACACAATAACGTTTTTAATCATTGCTTTCTTTATTCAGGTACTTAAAGTAACACCCCTATCATCCATGTGAAAAAGTAAAGTTGCAACAATAATCTAAACTAAACACCTCTTATAATTTTGAGTCTTTCAAATCATTGTTGAAGAATTTTAGCACATTTATATTTGTAGAACTACTTTATTTACACATTTGTTTCAGGTCCTGCCACTACATCTCTATTGGATTCAAGTCAGGTCTTGGACTAGTCTAGTTGAAAAGTTTTGATTTGGTTTCTTCTGAACCATTCAGCTATAGATAGGGATATTGAATATGTTTTGGGCCATCATCTGACTGTATAACTCTGTCATGCTTCAGGTCACAGACAATTCTCCTTAATAATTTCATGGTGAAGTGCCAAAGTCATGGTTCCTTCAATACAAGTAAATCTTCCAGGTTCT
Source organism: Polypterus senegalus (assembly GCF_016835505.1). Classification (NCBI taxonomy): domain Eukaryota; kingdom Metazoa; phylum Chordata; class Cladistia; order Polypteriformes; family Polypteridae; genus Polypterus; species Polypterus senegalus. The sequence continues at coordinate 99,207,920 of NC_053159.1, read as the reverse complement.
TAGCCAGCAACGCACACCCACACCATAGTACTACCACTCTTAAGTTTTGCCATAGTTATGATGTTCTTACTGTAACTTAGCTTTACGCCAGATATAGTGGGACCTGCTTCTTTCCAAGAGCTTTACTTTTGTCTGCCTAAGAAACATTATTCCCAAAGGTTTGGTGATCACCCAAGTACAAGTACACGATGAGCACTGCAGATAATAATGGATGGTGGTGGTTTCTGCCTTGCTACTCTCCCATATATCCCATGTCTCTTTCTTCTCATTAAGCCATGAACACTGACATCAGGTGATGCTAGGGAGGCCTGCATTTTTTTTTAGGTATTCTTCAAAGATCCTCTGTGACCTCTTAAACAAGTTTCTGCCATGCCATTTGGATGTTTTGGGAAGGATGGACTTTTTTAGAAAGACTTATTACTGCTCCAGATATTCTCCATTTGGAGATAATGACTTCCACTGTGGAGTGCTGGAGACCAAGAGCCTTAGAAATGGCTTTGCATCCCTTTCCCAATTAATAAATTTCAAAACCATTATCTTACCTGAAATTCCTTTGGTGAAGGCATAGTTTTCCCTTCTGATGACTACTCCAGCCTCATAGTAAGGGTCAACATAGGCTGAGGTTTAGATTTAGTAGGGCTGGCTGTAGTAAGGTCTGGCAGTTTTCAATGATCTGAGTCTAAATTTCAAATAACTTTGGTCAGATGTTTGAATGAGTAACCTGGTGGCAGATTACTAGATAGATAGATAGATACTTTATTAATCCCAAGGGGAAATTCACATACTCCAGCAGCAGCATACTGATAAAGAACAATATTAAATTAAAGAGTGATAACAATGAAGGTATAACAGACAGACAATTTTGTATAATATTAACTTTACTATTATCTTTTCACATGAACAATACCAGTGTTGGATACAATTAAGTATAAAGTAGCAATCTAGAAATGGGGTTATATATTTATTCTGGTTCCCTTTATCACATATTGTGTTTTGTCTCAGTGTCTGAAACCATTAATTCTGATAAAAATCCAAAAATCAGGCAGGGGGCAAATGCTTTTTCAGAGCACTGTAGTTGTTTTCTAAAGCAAAACTGAGAGAGCTTGAAATTTATGTGATTATACAAATCTGAACCACTTTGTTGGTGGCATGTGAAAAATACCAGAATTGATTTTGGTTAGGTGCAAAACACGGGATACAAGACATATTAACTCCAAGAGAACACAATTTCAACCCACCATTAACCTGACACTGTGCAAACCACTATAAAAATACAATATCTTGGGCAAAACTTTTATAAACTTCAATAGTTAACTCAAATATATAAAAAAACTGTACAAAATAGTGAAAGTTGAGCAAGTATGAAGTATTTACGAATAGACAAATGACAATTTAATGAAAAGATCGCTGCTGGGGTGGGTGGAGTCAAATGCAATCTTTCCTGCTCTCTTTTTCACTCTGGCAATGAAGAGATCTTTTAATCTTGGGAGACAACAACCAGTGATTTTTCTCCACTGAACAAATCACCTGCTGCAACAAAGTCTTAGAAATAGAGCTGGTAGAAGGAAACTCTTGGTGATGGCTGAGTAAAAATTTAACAATGCATCCCTTGATACGACAAGCTTCTTAAGCTAGCTAAGGAAGAACAATCTTGGTCTGGCTTTCTTGATGATGGAGGTGATGTGATTGACCCATTTTAATGTATTAGTGGAAAGTAGTCCCCAGGAATTTAAACTACTGAACCACAATGTCTGGACAGTTAGTGACATTTAGGATTAGTGACATAGTAATTAATGGCATTTTAGTTTACCATCTTAGCCATGCATCAACATAAAAAGTAAAAAGACACTAACATTTCATTAGTTTCTTTATAAACTGCATTATGATCAACATGGAGATTTGCAGCATCTTTATTTTTAGTTATTGGCAGGAAACAACTATCCTCCATCTAATTTTATAGCCATTGAATTGCTATAGTCATCTTTTTAAAAAAAAAAAAAATAATAATAATTTAAAATTTTACTCTTTGAGTTTTCTTTGTTTTGCTGCAAAATTAACATATTACTTCTGAGAAAGATATGTCTTAATTTTTAGAAGATAAACATATCTGTAGTTTTTACTTCCTCTAAAATATATGTAAGTTTTTTTTTTAAACTGAAGAAATTACAGATTATATATTGCAAACTACTGTATGTTTCCACTCCTTTTATTACAGACTTTGAAGTAATTTTGTGTGTCTTGCTCTTCCAAACCAAGTGTGTAGATAAAATTGTTTTAATTTCCGTGCCATAAATGTGGCCTTCATTATGTATGCTATGGATATTTTCATTTATGTTCTAGTCAAGTGTGCATGTTAAAAATAGTTTGTATTATTTATCTTTCTTGTGCTGGCTTTAAGTTCTGTTTACTAAGAAAATAAGTGTTACATACTTGTAAAGTATAAGTACATATGTGTGTCTTCCTATTTTATTACAATTTGTACTGTACTTATTTTTTCACATCAAGTTACTGTTGTAATATATAGATTTACAGCCATTTTTACATAACTTTAATATTTAAAAAGTTAATTGGTATATTTAACATTTGTTACAATCCCTTAAGAAGTATGTGTGAAATGTGATATATGACTAATATATGCCCATTAGTCAATACATTTCTGCAACTTGTTGATTTTTATCACTAGTGTTTTAGGGTCTTTTCATTTGTGGTATGGTCTTAACTTTCTCTTCCTGTGTTTAGGTCGAGAGGCCCATGAAGAGCTGAATATTACTTTCACATTGCCTGCAGCATGGAACTCTGATGATTGCGTCCTTCATGGACACTGTGATCAAGTAGTATTTAGCACCTGCATGACCATCACAGCAGCAAACAGTGTCTTCCCAGTTACCGTGTAAGTATTTTCAGCTCTTTATACCACTAGGTGGCATTAAAGCTCTGTTATGGTAATAATAATTTAAATGTTATTTTAATTGTCCTTGGAGGAGGAGAAAAATATTTGTGTCTTAATCTGTCCTTTTTCTAAACCTACTTTTGCAGTATAGGATTGATTACACCAGAAGTATATTCAGGGGGCAAAATGTGCAAGTCATAGTTAAGCTTTGAACATGACCCTAGCTTCATGAGTATACATGCACAGTATGCCATCATAACAACTATTTATATGCTGCATATTTCACTGATGATAGGATAAATGGGTGTAAGAATAAGGCGTAAGGCATATTTTGTTAGCTTCAACAGTGGCACATTGACAGTTTTAGATGACATATCAAAGTCATTCAGGTATACATGGGGCAATTGCTTTGCATTTACTCACTTTTCAGGTGGCATATAGCACTTTTTCAGTGAGCTGTAAGGGTACCAACAATTTTGTCCATGTCTGTAAATCTGTATTGTAGCATAATGCATTTTATGATGTTAATGACTTAAATGTAAATAAGTCTTACTTTTTACAGTATTAGAGCAGAACATCTTATTAGTGTAATTGACATAGTTTTGTAACTAGGATAGTTGTATGTCAAGGCATGTCCACTGAATGATTCGAGTTGATAGTGGTTTTGCTTCAGAAATTTATGGGCTGGACTCTTTAAACTGATTTATTGTTTTGTATTTTGCATTTATCTAAGTCTATAAGTCTTATTTTCTATTACAATATCTCTCTGTAGTATGGTGCCAATATTAAATTAATTCCTTATTATTTTACAAGTTTTCATTTTTTTGACCTATTATTTTGTTACTGCTTTATTATTGTTCTGTTACTATTCATATTCTATTCTCTATGTATCCTGTATTATATGGGGATGTGATTGTTTTGCAAAATGTTTTTGATAAAGTCTTGATAGGTCGAATATTAATTTATTTATTTTTATTGCTTATGTTATTTTCAGGAAATTTGTATTGGTATATAGGGTGGTCCAGATCTAATTATGCAATTTTACATTACGCTATAACTTATTAAGTTTATTACATAGAAAATCACCCGAAAAATCCCGGACCATCGAAGTGTGCGAACTGATGACATGAAGAATCGTCTTTGCGCCGAACTGGAATAATCCCCGCATAAATCAAAGTCATCCAGACGATTTGGATCTGCATAGTTAGATCTGGACCACCCTGTACAGGTAGTCCCTAGGTTACAGACATCCAACCTACAACTTATGATCTGGGCCGCAGCTGCAACACATGCACCTCAGTAACTGCTGCTCAGTCATCTTTGGCCTGGGGATGCTGCAAGCCGTGGCTGGAGGGCGGCGATTTCACTGCTTACGCAGTGTAATGTCCCTCGGCAGCTCCTGGCGGCAAGTGGTGACCCGGGGCCACAGCTTTTGCTCGTGTGCAGGACAGAGGTTTGATGGGGTGGTTCGCTGCCCGCCCACTATGCCGCTGCAGCTACTGCTCCTGACTGGACGCAGGCTAGATGGAGCGGAAGGGGTTGTTTCACTGCCCACCCACCAGACACAGCTGCCCCGTTCGTTCTCGGTGGGCGGCTGGTAATACTGCAAACGGTGACCCTGTTGTGGCTGAACAGATGCCAATGAGGGTGAACGAGGCAGCGGGGAGCAGCATTGTAGTGTCTCTCCGGTGGCTGCCTGTTGAATGGGAGCTCTTGGGCAGGCGCTGCAGGCAGCATACTGTAGTGGAGGTGACTGTGTGGTGGGCGAATGGTGAATCTCCCCTCCCCATTCATTCTCAATAGCAAGACTGCTTGTACTGTTACACACATAGCAGGAAGTTTTCTCTTGTCAGTACATCAAACGTATTGACGACGGGTGCCTTTCTGCTGTGATAGCGTGTACAGTTCTGTGCAAAAGAGCTAATCTTTACCTTTTCTCTTCACCCTTCAAGAATGTCTCTGAAACACAAATCTGATGCAAGTGCTGGTGATACAGTAAAGAAGAGAAAAACCATCACCATTGAAAATAAAGTAGAAATAATAAAAAGGTCAGAGTAGTGCTGGGTGGTATGACCAAAATTCTATATCACAGTATTTTTCAAAATTATACCGGTTTCACGGTATTGGACGGTATTTTTTCCCCATGCATGATTGGATGTTAACCACATTTCCACTGCAATTACTGGCTAAGAATAACCTATTCCACTGTCATGAGAATTGTACATTGTACAAAAAAACATTTTAATGTGCACACAAGTATTAATACAGGTTTGCATGGCCCCATAAAGCGATAGTTTTCAGGGGGGTGGCACAAATGAAGAGAAGGAATCACATTGCAGGACAGTTGCAGTCAAAATATAGAGCCTTTTTATTGAACAATATTTGCAAACTACAGTACTTGAACTAAAATTTTGACAACATACATTGCATCTGGAAAGTATTCACAGCACATCAGTTTTTCCACATTTTGTTATGTTACAGCTTTATTCCAAAATGGATTAAATTAATTTTTTTCCTCAATATGGCAGATGTGACGAGGTTCCAAAAAACTGGATGTATAAATGGGCATCGCACAGGTTTAACTTAAATATTGTGTAAATATTGGGTTCTTGATCTGGTGGTCAAAGACACAAACACAGAATTCAATGGATGTTCTTCTGAGCGGGCTTTCTTTATTGCATGCGTGCTGTCTTCTTCTGATGTATTAAACCCCCAGTTCCTATCCTTCCTTTTTCTTTCTCCACATAACCAATTGCCACATGATAAATGTCCTTGTGAAATTAAAATTAGTTATAAACTTATACCACAGAGTGCTCAGAACTTTCAAAAATCTTCGTTATACATGTTTAATTATGCCGTCCATTCAGGGTTGCGCCCATCCCAGCAAGCATTGTGTGCAAGGCAGGAGGAGATCGTGGCGCCAGCACATCGCAGGGTGAATACAAGCAATACATACACTAGCAGGGTTAATATAGCATAACATAACCCGCAATTCTACATGACTTTGAAAGGAAACTGAAGCACGCCAAGTAAACCCACCAGCAAACATGCATATTCAAAGCAGGGAACACCTGGGACCCCATTGCTGCGAGGCAGCAGTGCAACCTCCACACCACCATGCCCCCAACATGATTAATAAATGCTTTAATGCATTTCATCATGAAAATTATATCAAGTATTTATCTTTGCATTCTAAATGTTCAGGGAGCAGGAATATCATGAAATGAATGTATTCTGGGTGCTGTCTGCGCCTCCTCTTAGCGCAGGAGGAAGTCACTTTAAGAAACAGTAACGATTAATACAGCTCCGGGAACACAACACAAACCATTTAATGTAATGCTACATAACTTATGACAGGGTTTGAGAAAATCTAGTAAATTAAATATTCATTTAAGATGAAGTTTAGTTTATGATGTTCTACTTTAATAACAAAGTACGAGAATAAAGTCAACATGTCGACTTTAATCTCGACAAACAGCGAGAATAAAGTAGAAATGTTGACTTTATTCTCGTCATAAGCGTCAAGATTAAATTGGAAATGTTGAGAATAGTCAACATGTCGTCACACTATTACACAGTACCCAGGTACATTACACAGTATTAAAAAAAATACAACTTGGCTTGCAGTATTATCAAGTAGTATAGAAACAGTATTCACACATTTGAACATAATAGTCCACATCTGACTTTTTAAATCCAAAGTACCTCCAGACAACAGACGTGACTCCTTTTTCCAGCAAAAGTTCTTCTTTGTCATCATGTTCAACTTTATCATCTGCCTCAGCTTCAGTTTCGGAATGTTCTCTGTCCATTTTCACCGTGCAGTACCTCTACTAATGCATGTACTCCGTTGTATGCTTGTTTAGCGGTGTAGCAATGAAAAAGGTCCCCCTTAAAACCGTTTCCTGCTGCAGCACGTTCCGAATGTTGTTTAGGCAATTTAAACTGGTGTTGCGGTATAAGAAAAATCCATATCATAACAAAAATTAAAAAATGGTTTTTGGTATGAACCGGTATACCGTCCAACACTAGGTCAGAGAGAGGTGAAACTCCATCATTCATTGGCAGAGCACTTGGTTACAGTCGGTCAACAATAGCATTTATTAAAATAATGTACCTGTTCCAACTTAAATACAAACTCAAGTACAAACCTACAGTCCCTATCTCGTACGTAACCAGGGGACTGCCTGTATATCAGATATTTAGTTTTATTATGCTCTGAAATCTGTAAGTGTACAGTTATACTTGCACAGAATCCAACATCAAATGTACTACATGTGACTTACAGATCACTTAAAGAAAAAAAACAACATTCACAATAACTACTGATGCCAAAAGTTTTGTCACTACCTGAAATTGCCTTTTGTACCTTTTCTTTTATTATTTTATTTAGTTTAGTAGGTAATTTGATTTGTAGATGCATTTCCCTTGTTTTAATGTACTTTTTGTATAACTGTTCCAAATTTCATATATAAATGCAATGCATGCTTCACTAGAAAATTAAACTACAAAACAATAGGAAGACCATTTTAATCCAGTGCTTTATGTTTAAACTTACAATACTATGGATTGACATCATTTTGTCTCTTTCTTTCTTTGTGCCAATAATGATATATTTTTTAATACAGCCAGCCTCCCCACTGTATTCCTGAGACATACAGCAATGCCACAGTTTGGTACAAGATTTTCACTACTGCAAGAGATGCCAATACCAAATACACTCAAGATTACAACCCCTTCTGGTGTTACAAGGGAGCCATTGGGAAAGTGTACCATGCCCTGAACCCCAAGCTTACTGTCATTGTTCCAGATGTGAGTTTTGGTTATTTAAGTACTGTGCTCTAGCAAGTCTGTCCTTTCCCTAAACCCTGTTTTTAGTTGTGCTAGTTTAGCATGTTTTTAGTGCCAATTACTAGTTTGCTGTAGATTATATTATCTGTCCAACCAAGAACTTATCATAGTATTAACCCTAATCCTCACCCTACATGCACACTTATCTCTCAAATAAAGATAATAACAATTGGCCAATGAGGTCACTAATTCATGCTTTTTTTTTCTTGTGGACATCTTATTTTAGGATGACAGGTCCTTGATAAACCTGCACTTGATGCATACCAGCTACTTCCTATTTGTGATGGTCATTACAATGTTCTGCTATGCAGTTATCAAAGGACGGCCTGGCAAAGTACGACAGAGCAGTTCAGATTTCTGTCCTGAAAAGGTATGTTTACATTCAGTAAATGCATGGGGAAAGCATTTCCTCCACTATTTGACTTGATTTTACTTGTTGCTTTCTGGAAATCATTATTACTAACCAAGCAACAGTTAAGGAGAGTGATAGAAACATGCATCATCTACAGAGACAGGCAAATGCCCTCTGATATCTCCTCCCATTGTCACAAGAATTAAAGAGGTGACTCATTGTTATAAAGTCTTAAGGGAACAAGTTATTACCTTTACTGAAAAGCAGACATGAAATTTATTACAGCATCAAAAGTGACCATTTTCTCTTATGTGGAAAGGAAATTGCATGCAGAAAATAGTATAAAAACTATTCTTTTCCCTAAAATTGTCCAGGGGGAACTCCCTAACTGTCGAAACAAATGTCTTGCAAACAGTAGGTTCATGCTGCTTCATCAAAAATGGATCTCAACCAAGAGCTTATACCCTTTAAAAAAATTGTGACTTCTCCACAGATTTAATGCTAAAATGAAACTACTATGAAGAGAGTTCTTTAGAGCTTTAAATGTATTCAACCTGCACTTTATAAAGGTTTGACCTAGTTATGGTATATCATCTATATCAAATTATAATTATTTTGTTTATTTTTTAAATAACATTATTGTAAATCATCAAATAATATTTTCCACTGATCTGATGTCTGCATACTCCTTACTTTCAGATAGAGAGCACAACAATGTGAGAGAGGTTTACAATCAGATTTGAATTCATTCAGTTGAATTAGTTATTAGTTAATTATTTCTTATATTTTAATTAAGTAAAAAAGGTAGTAATGGACACGTACTAGACATACTAAATGTAACATTAATGTTTAACAAGACTGGGTCCTATTAATAAAGTATTCTAGTGATGCATTTTGAAAATTAAGTGATAGATTAGGTTTTTGTTTCCAACCCAGTTCCTTAATGAGAAGTTATTTACTGTTGTTGAAGCACTTATACCTCAAGCAACATTTTTATACATCATTTTTATGGTTTCACTTGTTAAAATCCTGTGTGTGTGTGTGTGTATTCCAAAAAAGTTGGGACACTAAGCAAATTGTGAATAAAAACTGAATGCAATGATGTGGAGGTGCCAACTTCTAATATTTTATTCAGAATAGAACATAAATCACGGAACAAAAGTTTAAACTGAGAAAATGTATCATTTTAAGGGAAAAATATGTTGATTCAGAATTTCATGGTGTCAACAAATCCCAAAAAAGTTGGGACAAGGCCATTTTCACCACTGTGTGGCATCTCCCCTTGTTCTTACAACACTCAACAGACGTCTGGGGACCGAGGAGACCAGTTTCTCAAGTTTAGAAATAGGAATGCTCTCCCATTCTTGTCTAATACAGGCATCTAACTGTTCAATCGTCTTGGGCCTTCTTTGTCACACCTTCCTCTTTGTGATGCGTCAAATGTTCTCTATAGGTGAAAGATCTGGACTGCAGACTGGCCATTTCAGTACCCGGATCCTTCTCCTACGCAGCCATGATGTTGTGATTGATGCAGAATGTGGTCTGGCATTATCTTGTTGAAAAATGCAGGGTCTTCCCTGAAAGAGATGGCGTCTGGATGGGAGCATATGTTCTAGAACCTGAATATATTTTTCTGCATTGATGGTGCCTTTCCAGACATGCAAGCTGCCCATGCCACACGCACTCATGCAACCCCATACCATCAGAGATGCAGGCTTCTGAACTGAGCGTTGATAACAACTTGGGTTGTCCTTGTCCTCTTTGGTCTGGATGACATGGCGTCCCAGATTTCCAAAAAGAACTTAGAATCGTGACTCGTCTGACCACAGAACAGTCTTCCATTTTGCCACACTCCATTTTAAATGATCCCTGGCCCAGTGACAACGCCTGAGCTTGTGGATCTTGCTTAGAAATGGCTTCTTCTTTGCACTGTAGAGTTTCAGCTGGCAACGGCGGATGGCACGGTGGATTGTGTTCACTAACAATGGTTTCTGGAAGTATTCCTGAGCCCATTCTGTGATTTCCTTTACAGTAGCATTCCTGTTTGTGGTGCAGTGTCGTTTAAGGGCCCGGAGATCACGGGCATCCAGTATGGTTTTACGGCCTTGACCCTTACGCACAGAGATTGTTCCAGATTCTCTGAATCTTGGATGATGTTATGCACAGTTGATGATGATAGATGCAAAGTCTTTGCAATTTTTAAGCTGGGTAACACCTTTCTGATATTGCTCCACTATCTTTCTGCAACATTGTGGGAATTGGTGATCCTCTACCCATCTTGGCTTCTGAGAGACACTGCCACTCTGAGAAGCTCTTTTTATACCCAGTCATGTTGCCAATTGACCTAATTAGTGTTTATTGGTCTTCCAGCTCTTCGTTATGCTCAAATTTACTTTTTCCAGCCTCTTATTGCTACTTGTCCCAACTTTTTTGGGATTTGTTGACACCGTGAAATTTTGAATCAACATATTTTTCCTTTAAAATGATACATTACTCGGATTAAACGTTTGATCTGTTATCTACGTTCTATTACAAATAAAATATTGACATTTGCCATCTCCACATCATTGCATTCAGTTTTTATTCACAATTTTTTTAGTGTCCCAACTTTTTTGGAATCCGGTTTGTGTATGTGTGTGTGTGTATGTGTGTGTGTATATATATATATATATATATATATATATATATATATATATATATATATATATATTCATCAAAAAAGAAACGTTCCTTTTTCCAGGACTGTGTATTTCAACAATAATGTTTTAAAAATCCAAATAACTTTACAGATCTTCATTGTAAAGGGTTTAAACAATGTTTTCCATGCATGTTCAATTAACCATAATCAATTAATTAACATGCACCTGTGGAATGGTTGTTAAGACCTTAACAGCTTACAGAAAGTAGGCATTTAAGGTCACAGTTCTAAAAGCAGGACACTAAAGAGACTTGTCTACCGACTGTGAAAAACACCCAAAGAAAGATGCCCAGGGTCCCTGCTCATCTGCGTGAGCGTGCATTAGGCATGCTGCAGGGAGGCATGAGGACTGCTGATGTGGCTAGGGCAATAAATTGCCATGTCCGCACTGTGAGACGCCTAAGACAGCGCTACAGGGAGACAGGAAGGACAGCTGATCATCCTTGCAGTGGAAGAGCCCGGATCTCAATCCCATTGAGCACGTCTGGGACCTGTTGGATCGCAGGGTGAGGGCTAGGGCCATTCCCCCCAGAAATGTCCAGGAACTTGCAGGTGCCTTGGTGGAAGAGTGGGGTAACATCTCACAGCAAGAACTGACAAATCTGGTCCAGTCCATGAGGAGGAGATGCACTGCAGTACTTCAAGCAGCTGGTGGCCACACCAGATACTGACTGGTACTTTTGAATTTTAGCCTCCCTTCATTCAGGGACACATTGTGAAACATTTTTAGTTTATGTCTTATGGTGTTGACTCTTAGTGTTCATACAAATATTTACACATTAAGTTTACTAAAAGTAAAAACAGTTGAAAGTCAGAGGACGTTTCTTTTTTTGCTGAGTGTGTGTGTATGTATATATATATATGTATATATATGTGTATATATATGTGTGTGTGTATATATATATATATATATATATATATATATATATATATATATATATATATACAATATATATATATATATATACAATATATATATATATATATATATATATACACTATATATATAGTGTGTGTGTGACAATCTCATGTCAGTACAACATGAAAAAAATAACTTATTTACATCTGCTCTTATAAGAACAGTAGTAGTTTAGTTGTATATTAAATTCAGTTATCGGCCTAATCACAACTGATGATCATGCAGCAGAAGTTTTATTCCTTCCACGTTTTAAGTTAAATATTGGCAATACTTCAGCAAGTAGATTACCATTCATCAATTGATCATTTCCAATAGTTTTTGCATTTTCTATAACTACAAATTAATCTCAGTGCCAGAGTTTTGACCGTGTTGGAATATACCTGTGGACTGATAGCAAAGCAAGCTGGTTGGGGGTGCTCAGGCCACCATAGGCCACCAGGGGGGCACACCCCCTTGTTCGCCATAAAATGCTAATGACAATGGAACCAGCAGTTCTTCGCATAACTTGTTTCAGCTTACACCTGTGTGTTCATCCTGAAGTATCTGGGTTAATTAATTATTTGGAAAGAAACACAAGTGAAAATGTGAAGGACTGAGAATTGCTAATCTGCTTTAGGTTACAAATCATTTGGATATTTGTTTGAAAGGAAAAATATATCTGATATAAGAATTACCTGATATGGCAGAATAAAAATCATAATATGCCCTAAAATTAAATGAGTTCTGTTATTGGTAAGAATTTGTTTCTAATTAAAGTTATTTAGGACTGACTTTGCTTAGTGATAGATCATCAAGATAGATATTTTATTGTAAATTTGTGTTATTAAAATATAATCAACAATGTAATACCCAATATTGACAGAATTGATAGAATAGATACCCATGTATGGTATTTCTGTATGGTAGATCTGCCTGTGCGTTAGAAATTCTCTGTTGCCCACCTTTGCTTTCAGCACATTTTTCATTTCTATTTTTTTTCCTTCTTTCTCTTTACAGGTAGCTTTGTCAGAAGCCTAAAGAAGCAATTTTTGAAGTTGGGCAGAAAATGAACTTTAAAGAAAAACAAATTTTATATATATATATATATATATATATATATATATATATATATATATATATATATATATATATATAAAATATCTTGATCTTGAACTGATTTACTAGTTGCCTACTGAACCCAGAATGGGTGCAAAGCTCTGTGAATGCATTACTCTGCAATGTTGGGTTATTCCAACCAAAGACATTTTAAGTGCCTGTATCTGCTGTGTAAATATTTGTAGATGTGTGTGCGAGTACAGGAAAGGTCAGCAGCGACCTCTGTGCTGCCCCAATGGCAGCAGTCAGAAGCGAAGGATTGCTAGAGCTGGCAGCAGTGAATTGCCCTTAGACCAGTAAGAAGGATTCCTGGACATTAATACAGACTCCTTTAAGAGTACATCATACTTTATTTCCCTGTCCATCCTACCCTACAAGCTTAGTAGAGATGGTGGCTGTTCTCATATTTGGCAATTGCAAATCACAGCAATTTGAAAAGGATTCATTTTGGGGAAGCTGCCATATTGTTTTTCCTTGGTTTCATTTACTCCACTTATCCAAACACTATAAGCTTCCATCATCATGAATGTTTTCATGCATTCTTTTCATTTTCATAGGTTAGACCAAGCTTCACATTATTCACTTATTTCAGGACTTTTCATAAGAAGGCCTTTGCTTATCCTTGAGATTTTACTTGGTGATGCTGCAGGATTAGTTTTCTTACTTTTGATTTTCTGCTGCATCATGAGAGCAAAATAGTTCTTAAAAATGTTTAAAAGCAAATAATGAAATCATGCTTGCAAGTTTTCACCTGGGCATATAACATGTCACCGTTAACTTCCAACTTGAGTGTCTGTTTATTGCTCTCATTTACAAATACAAATGCAAGCAATGAGGATAGCTGTCATACTTTTATCCATGCTGTTAGCTGAATGGTATGAACTTAGTCATTTAAGAATATGAAAAAGATCTTTCACTCAGAGCTATGATTTCTCTGAGAACAATATTTAATTGTTAATTATTTGGCTTAAAAATGATATCTTAATACCTTGAAATTTCATTCTAAATCTTTCCAGTATAATATAATTGCATCTGTGGTACAATATATTCCATATATTATGACTGTGTGTGTATATGGACATATCTAATTTTACGTAATTTCAGATCATGTAGGCCTGCAGTTTCAAAATGAAATATACTTAATATATGAGGTTTCTAATACCCTGTTTTGGAAAATGTCAGACAAACAGGAAAGAATTACTGCAGGTGCCCAAAAACTGTATTGTGGGAATAAATAGGAGATTATAATGTGCACAACTAGGTGACATTTGGATTTTTCAAAATTCTGATACATCCAAAAAAACTAGTCTTATGCATTTTTCCTTTTTTGTGTTCTGTCAGATTTATTATTAGTTGAAATATTAACGGTAGATTTTTTTTTTTCCCCTTCAGTCACTTCATTTTTTTTTTAGCTAAGTACACACATTGAATTGACTTGCATCCTTTAAGTTTAATCTCCTAGTGTTTGAACGTGTCTGTCTTGAGTATGAATGCAGCATTGATGAAACTGCTTCGGGTTGGATCCTGGTTGGATGATGACTGTTAACTTGTACCTGTGTACTTCAGTCCAGAATGAACCTAAATTGCAGTTCTTTAATAATGTGAATATGACATCCTGCCTTTTTTATTGTTTGTGGGGTAGGACTGAGTTCTTCCTTTTTTCATTTTCTGTTGCCTTGTGAAAATGTTGTGTTGCATATATCTTTTTGCAGACTGGCTGTCATAATATGTGTATTATTTTTTCTTTTTTAAATACTTGTCTCATTCTCATGGAACATCATCAATAGAAGTTGCTTTAGGCGATTAGCTGTGATTTGTTTAAAACAACCATAGACTTTTTTTGTAGTTCCTCTCTCTGATATTATTGCTATGCAAACATTTCCAACAATTACATATGTATAAAAGAAAACAAAAATCTCATTTATGAGCCTTGAAAATGAGTTTTCAAATCTGTTTTTGGCCCTCTGCAAGGTATATTACTTCCAAAGGATTCTACAAAATATGGAATTTAAAGCATAGACCTTAAGGCTGCAGCACCCCTTACCTAAGTGTAGCAGATAACCAGTGCATTGGATGTTTACTCTAATCTTAAGGGTGATGCATATTTCCACACTACCAGATACCATTTTATTGTCTAGTGATGAAACCTACTGAAGTTAACCATAGCCCGGTGTCTTAAGCATTTGTCTTGATAAAGGTATGTTAGAGGTATGTTAAATGCAGGAGTTGTGCACAGAATGTCGAAAAGAGACCCATAACATGGAAAAACTTGTGATCATCAGTGCCAGTCTAACACAAAGCAAATTGGCAAATGTAGTATTTTAATTCTAGAATGCATAGAGTCCCATGCACTCGTTGAAAGGGCAGACTGTTGCATTTGCATTCAGTATACAAAAGGAGTGAATATTGCTTTTTCTTTTTTAATTTATGCAGTGGGCACTTATGGGCTACAAAATCATATACACAGTGGAAACAAAATCAGTCCAAGTGTGCAAGTGAAAAAAACATGACCTCTAGTATTTTGCCAATTTCTTCCATAGTTTACGTGCATGTGTAAACATTATAAAGTACATATGAATGACACACACCAGGAGAAATGCATTCAAAGGCAGCCACAGGAAATAAAATGAAAATGCAACCCCTGGAAGCGACTGAGGTTTGCATCTTAAAGACCATGATGTTGATTTGTAAAAATATGAACAGACGTGCACAAAATCCTGTGCCTTTTCTCTTGGAGGCTTAAAACATGTAGCTAACAAGAGTTGTGTACTTCCAAAAACTTACTTCCCTGCTTCATCTAAAAAAAAATCTTTTTTTTTTTTTTTTATAATATATTTTAATGCAATATAGTTGAATATACCCACTGTTGTGAAGGGTGTTAATTGGTAATCTATTATATCTGTGGATCTTCAAATAACATACAGCTTCCTGTGGATGACTCAATCCTTTAACTGGATTAGGCTGAATAAAAACTGGAAGTTGACTGGTTACAGAGACAAAAAAGGCTGAGTTGATTGGAAGTTGTTCTTGCAGGCAAGTGTCCTGATCATATTGATCTTCTATAAATATATATATATATATATATATATGTGTGTGTGTATATGTATAAATATATATGTTCAGCTATGTTTTCCACATGTTTTCATTTAAATACATTCTCCTGTTTGGTTAATACTGGGGGACCCGATCTTTGTGTGCTTGAAGCTATTAGATCCTGAGCATTCTGTGCATAATGCACAAAGAGTGAATGAGTGGAATAGAAAGAAAAAGAGAAAGACACACAGGGAAACCACTGCACTGCTGCTCCACTCATCTAGCTGCATGGTTGTATGTGTTACTTGCTGAACAGTTTCAATGACAATCTTTCACATGTCGAGTGTCTGCGGTTGTAAAATGTGCATCTGCTTTGATGTGTAATAAAAATGTAAAAAAATTATAAGTGTCCTGCTTTTTGGGAAGTGAACATGTTCTAATATATTTTAAATACTAGTAGTGCATTCTGATTTGGACTGTGTAAAGGGCCAGGCATTTTTTCTGTTTTATCACAGTTGCTCTGCTAGAATGTTTCTCCATGTGGCCCTGACCTGAAAAGAATAAACAGAAAATCAAATGCATGCAAGTGTGAAGGTGATGATGGATTTGTGCCAAGACCATACAGCAACTCCCAGTTCTGAACTTGTCTAAATCAAAACATTAGAAATGTGTATATTTACCATATAAAAGACGTTTAAGAACTACTCCACCTCCAATCTCTTGATTTAAAGGCGGAATTTTTTCCATATCTACAATGGAAAATACTGATGTTTACTAAAAAAAACTGTGTTTTCAAACTGACTACTATTGCGCAATACTGCAGCTTTTGTTGGAGTATAACGATTGACTTTAAGTACTGCAAATTGTTCCTTTTAATAAAAACATCCTTGTAGATAAACATAGCTACTCCGGGACATTAACATTGTTGTTTTGAAGCCATTCCTGCAATTCGCAAGAAAGAATGATGAGTGGTGTTATACATATTTTATATGCAAAGTAACACTAGTAAAAAATTCAAACAAATGTCAAGTAGCCAGCTTCCATTCTTTCCAAGGTAGATCATTGTTCAATGCTCAAGTGAAGTGCGCAGTGGGGTGTATTTTGTTGTGTAAAGCTAAGTAATGTAGTTTGGGTTGAGTGCTACTCCTAAATTCTCCACATGCAAATTCTGTTTGAGTGTTGAGAAGAATTTTTGTGCCACATCTTAGTAACACATGAATTTGTTTTGGATTCCTGAAGGGTACGAGCACACGTACAGTTCTGCTTCAATATTGCACAGTCCTGTTATGCTTCTTCACCTTATGAAATAAGTCATTCTAAAACTACAAAGCTGTAAGAATGTTTAACAGTGGCCATGCATCAAGATAGCAAAATAAAAGGCACCCAGCCTTACTAAAACACCCACAATATGTACAGTATATGTTTACTCCACTCTATTATTTTGGATGCATCATCTAAAACGTTCAACATTTACTTAATGCATGGTCAGGAGAAAGTGTTTTCAAAGACTGTATACACTGTAAATCCAACATTTTTGTAACTTTATTATTTCAACAATACAATTATAGAATCTAAACTTGCTGTAACCGTCTCAGAAACACAACATGAAACACAAAATCATAGAATCAACCTAGTTATTTGAAAAAGTTAGAAAATGCATGCCATCTAGATACATTCAGGCCCTTAATTAGCCATTTTGAAATTTGGAGCATTTAAAATTTTTGTTTCATTTACTTCACAAAGAGAGGTGTCACATTTTTCGTTTATTAAACATTTTTTCATAGTTAATCATATCAGAAATAACTAATAATGGAATTTAATTATGTGTTGTTAGAGTAGATACAGTATTATACTCTGTTTAATAGCATTTTATATTAGTCAAGCCCAAATATGCTTGTTACATGTAAATAATACATGCACATGTACACATGTAAGTTTTTAATAGCATTTTACAGTGCATATTTTAAAAAATTATTTAAAGCCCAAAAAGGCTTGTGATGGATGAAATTGCTTTCATAAACACCAATTCCAACTGAAATAATGTAAAAATCAAATCAGTTGACATATTACTGTTGGTTGTATTTCATTTTAAAGCTGTACGTTTTGTAAAGCAGTAAGTATCATGAAATGAGTGGAATTCAAACAGAAAAAGAGTGAGACCACTTAGAGTCATATTTTATGTATTTTGAAACTTTAACAGTCCAGTGCTCTTTTTTTTGTACCGATGTAGGCCAGAGCCTGTTTGTGGATTTTGGGCATCCAGTTGGACAGAGTTGGATTTATTCCAGGTAGGCAAGGAAAGGTCTGGCCTGGTTTAGGGGTCTTTTACAGTCGGGTCCATAAGTATTTGCACGGTGACACAATTTTCATATTTTTTTCTCTTTACACCACCACGGTGGATTTGAAATAAAGAAGTCATGATGTGATTGAAGTGTAGACTTTCAGCTATAATTTAAGGGGTTTACCAAAAATATTGTATGCGCCGTTTAGTAATAACAGACATTTTTATGTATGGTCCCCCTATTTTCAGGGGTCTCAAAAAATATTAACCAAAGTTATGTCACTGTCGAAATACTTCTAGCCTTGACTGTATAAAACCCTTAAACCAGGCCAGACATTCCCTAGCCTGCCTAGAGTAAATCTAACACTATCCAACCTGATGCCCAAACTCCACAAGCAGACTCTGTCTCCGATCCACCCAAAAAAAAAAAAGGACTGGAGCTTCAAAGTTTCAAAATATACTTTAAATGTTCCTAAATACACCAAAAACAGCCTCTCTAAAGGAAACAAACCATACACCTCTGGCTTGAGAGATCAATCCAACAAGGAATCTTCATAAATGAAGAATTTATTTTGCATTCAACAAAAAAATAATGCAATTTACAACAAGGTATTTCTTAAAAGGCATCCCATATCAGACTAATCCAAAGATCAAAAGACAGAAGCAATAAATTCTGAAACCAGAAAAATCAATCCATACAATGGTAATGTACTGTTTGAATGTCTGTGATCCACTAAAGGATGTCCTGAGGCTGAAAACAGCTTTGACTCTTGTGGTTCCACCTACAAAGCATAAGGAACATATGTAAACAATGCAAAAAAGTAATAAACAGAACAATAATAACAATTTACAAAAAACACAAAAATTCATCAGAAATAACAAAGTACTCATGGGCCAGGGTATGCTACCTGTGCAAAATATACCGGTGCCCAATGGGGATTTAAAGTCGGTACTGAAGTCTGTGTAACTAGCTGATGTGACGGTGAGTTCCCGCCCACGCTTGACTTTGCTGGTGCTTCATTTATTTATACTGGAAATTTGTTTTTGTATCAGAAGCAGCTTTTGGATGTGCCAAAAAGGAAAGTCTGCAAGTTGAAGCAACCTCTCTCAAGGTTAATTAGTAGTGTAAATTAGTAATTGAGGTCACACAGATTGTTTCTCTATTTTAAGATAAATGATTCAAAAATTCATCAATGCTTTTTAAATGAGAGTTTTTGAAATTTAAAAAAAATTAACCAAATGCTCTATTTGAGATATCTCAACAAAAATTGAACTCTTTTATGTCAAATTTCCCTGAAGTATAATAAGTGTACCAAATTTCAATGTAGTTGTTCCACTGGGAGCGGAGATGTTTAATGCAGTCTTACACGCACACACACACAAAGACATGCTTACAGTAGTGGGTGTTTCCACATCTAATGAAAACACATAAAAATTAATCAAAAGATGCATAAAACAAACTTCAAAATCCAAGAATGTAATACAAAACAACTAGAAACCATGACAAACACTAATTAAGAATGGAATATATGTGTCAGAGTTTTAGTGACCACAATGTAAGTTCTGGAGGAATCTGCACTTCTTGAGTGCTTAAGTCTGGCCAGCTAGGATGAGCCCATGTAAAGGTACAAGTTGACACTAGATGTCACCTTAGCCCACTAGGGGGCGCTTGCTATTTGAAAATGATTTCTTTTGTGATTGTCATGTGTTACATAACTCAATATAACATCAAAGACAATACACCTACCTGGTGATCAGTCAGAAATCATGTAGGAGAAATAACTTAGCTTTGTTTAATGTCGATGCAGATGGTACAAAGACAAGTGAAGCCAGTGACGAGACCTGGTCCTGGAGTGGAGTTTGTCGGTGTCGTCAATGCAGATATGGAAGGCATTCTCAGGAACAGATGCCGATTGTCTTCCATCTGTTTGTTGGCTTCAAAGGTGTGTCTGGCAGTGTTGCAAGGCTTTATACTATTTTTCCATGTCCTTGGTCACCTAAGACGAACATACAATTCCTAACAAGGCAACAATACTCCCCAAACAAGGATGTAATTTTGTGCTGACTTAACAAATAGAAATAGCACAAGGTTACAGCATCTAACAGTCTGACTGTGAATGGTTTCCCTTTGTCCTAGTCTTTATTTCATGTTGCTTGCTTGGCAGTTCTCTGTGTCAGCTTCTGTGCTTAATCTGGACATGTGTCTGCTGTACTGCATGTGAGTACAAATCAGGTTTTATAAGATATAATTGTGCAGAGCACAGTGACATATTAAACTTATGCTTACAAGCCTTATTCATTTGGAGCCATAGCTAAAGAAAGTAACCTAGTGTAAGGTTTAATGGGCACATTGGTGATGGACAAAACAATGTAGAGAAGAGGTATAACCATAATTATTTTGGTAAAATCAGTTATGCATATAACTTATGTAATGTATGTGTAAAAATAGAAAAGCAGAATAATATACTTCAAGCTGTGTGAAAATAGCTTATTTTAAATACCTCTTATTCCATTTTCATCTATGCTAGACCACTTAAGTCAATGTTCTTCATCCTTGGAATTCTATGATCTCCTATGTCTTTTGATCCCACTCTTGGCCTGTCATGTACTGGATGGCAGTCATATTGAAATGACTACAATTTGCAGTCAGGACCATACATGAAAAATTGCTTTCTGTGCCTGCCTGACAAAGGCCTCACCCCAATGGGCCTAAACCCAGCTCCAATAGCCTGCTTCAGCCTTTGCTGGCCTGAAAGTAGTTAAGCCTCAAAAATAACCTTAAATGTTCCAAAATATCAAAATACCTTGCAAGGGAAAGGGAGCCATACAATGTTTTGGCTTGCATAGACGACTCAACATAATAATAAAACTAGACATAAGACTAGCCATGCCCCGCGGCTCCACCCACCTATTAGTGAAAAAGGACAGTGAAGAGGGCCCTGCCTGGCTCCCCACTCTTGACGTCACGCTTCCCCCTCCCCTCGGCCCACGGTCTCTGTCTTCTATTAGCGCGACTATATCGTTCGTGCAAGCTAACTATGATTCTTAACACAATGTGAGAAATCGCAGAAATCAATTGGAATGTTCAAGCAAATTATGGAAAAAAACCTGATCTAAATGTGTTAAGTAGTTCTCTCGTTCGCTAGCTAAGCAAAGATAAGGAACACGCCCCGAAATGGCATGTGAGTGAGGAGGGCCCCGCCTCCCCCTCTTTTGGCCTGCTGTGTGTCTGTTTCATTGTTCTTCATCCTTGGAATTCTATGATCTCCTATGTCTTTTGATCCCACTCTTGGCCTGTCTTGTGGTGGATGGCAGTCATATTGAAATGGCTACAATTTGGAGTCAGAACCATATAATTCGTTGACCTTAGCATTAAAGTATCTTCGTTGGACCTCATACAACCTACAGTCAAATGAAACGTGCGGTGCAGTTTTTGGCTCATTACAATTTCAGCACTTTTATTAATTTTAAACAATGAGCTAATTCATCCATTCTGACTAATTCTAATCCTTGTCAGTATTATTTCTTCTTTCCTATTATTTACGTTTACTTATCTGGCTGATACCTTTATCCAAGGCAACTTCCAACATTTATGATACAATTGAGATATCCAATTGGAGCGCAGGCAGGTCAAGTGACTTGCGCACGGTCACACGGTGTCAATAGCGGGATATGAACCCGCAAACTCAGGGATTGAAGTCCAAAGCCTCAATTATTTCCACCCAGCTACTGATTTCCCACATCCTTTTTGGATGTTAAACAGGTGTCTTCCTTTTTTTCCCTTTATTCCAATCATTCTGACAGATTTTTGTAATGGATTTCTTAATTACAGATTTTTCATTGCCTTTAGGTAAAGGCACTGCAGTGTCAATGATCTCACTCCTTAAAGAATTTCCCTCCACACCATTCGAGCTGGGACCCAATACCAATGAACATATACACCAAGACCCTGCAGTCTCCACAATTGCTGTCTGTCCTTCTAATTACCACATTTTAAACTACTCAGAGCCAATGATTAATCACAACATATTAACAGTAAATCTGGGTGTACATGTTGTAAGAAGACACTATATAGCGACTGACCGGACACAGATTGGACACTGGAGGCACGTATAAAATAACCAGACTTTATTAGTTCTTCAGCTGGAGGGCACATCTTCCCCGTAATCCCTCCAGCCACAACACAGTCCCAAGCACTATTACTCCCCAGTAAAGCCCAAGCACTTTCTTCTCCTTGGCACCGACTCTGGCCGATACGTTGTGGTAGCTGGCTCCCTTTTATAGGTCACCTGGAAGTGCTCCAGGTGTTTGATCAGCGAGGTCCGGCGGCACTTCCAGGTGTGACGAATCTGTTGCCCACACGGGCTCAGGAGTCCCAAACACAGCACCCCCTGGCGGTACCTGCGGGACCCAACAGGGCTGCACCCAACTCCAATTCTCAGGGAGCCCTGTGGGAAACCGAGGCACTACTCCAGCCCAAGGGGGTGGCCATCTTGCGTCCAGGGGGAGGTATTGCACTGTCCAGGGCTGCTCCCCCTGAATGTAGTGTGTAGGGGCGTCCCAGCTGGGCATGGACGCCAGCCGGCTGCCACAATGTTCAACCCAACCTAAATCCAAATGAATAGCAATTAGTTGTAAAGCAAAAACTGATAATATTATCAGATATCCTTCTTTTAAAGGAATATGAAGTAACACTACATAAGATGAAGCTCCAGAACACCCAGAGTCCTGATTTGTTTAACTATTAATAAATACTAGAAGAAACCCATTATTATTTAACCTGCATGAACTTATTAAAAGTCAATGTGTTGTGGGGGTAAACAGAAAGGGGCTCACTAGGACCAAACTCTAGATGTGATATTTCAATATCCTGAGCTCATTCATTACCCATCCACCCACACCAATCACCTTACAACTGTGGTGTTCTGTAGTGTTAAATTGGTTGGATGATTATCTTCATGTCCATTCAATTTCACCCAGTAAAGCAGAGCTAACTTGTTTTCATGTAACTGCAATGGTAATGTTTCAATTTTTATTTGTATTGCTACAATTAGGAATGACTTAAACACATCACAACATATCTTCAGTGCTTGAAACTGAATCGTATCCATCCTTTTTAGAAGAGTAACGAACACTGACCCATAAGCTACACATCTGTAATCTAACACTGTTCTTTACTAATGCAATATTAAGAACATTTAAGGCCCTTTGACAACATATTGTTAAAATAAACCTTCCAAGTTAGCTTTGAATCCATCCACATACCTAGACACTTTACCCCCAGTTCCTGTGAAACTGACACACCATATAACTTTAACCTAATTTGAGGCATACAGATCTTCTTTGTAAAGCAAACTATTCCAATCTTTGCTAATGAAAATTTGAACCACCCACCAATGGCCCCAGTCCTCAGCCTTGTCTAAAGCAGCCTGTATATGTATACAGTATTTCTTCCTCTTTTTGCATATAATTTGCATATATAATCCACTTCTCTGCGAAGTCTCGTTCTTACTTTCGTAATCTTTAGAAAAAGCTCTTCCTACTTTAACTTGAATCCTTCTTTCACTGAGAAAATCTTGTGATCAGTTAAACTTTCTTCATCCCACTCCCAACCTGCCTAGTTTAGGCAACAGCCCTTTAGGTTTTCACAATATTGAAAAATTCTGCTGCAACAGACTTTTGATTAACAGGAGCCTTACGATTGTCGGACTCCAACCCAGCCACAAATCCATAGTCCTTCTTCCCTTCCAAAAGCCACTCTGATTTTCCCTGCCCTTCCAAAAAATAAGAAAGTAATGTGTAGACAATTGGAAGGATGCTCATCATATAATAGAAAGTGTTGGGGGTAAACAAAAAGGATGCTTGATGGTGTTTAAACAGTGAGAAAATGGGGTAAACTAAGAGAGATCTTAGTCTTCTCTTAGCAGAAATCAGTTGATTGCAATGCTGGTCCGATTTAAGGATGTACAGTAATCCCTCGCTATGTCGCGCTTTGACTTTCGCGGTTTCACTCTATCGCGGATTTTAAATGTAAGCACATCTAAATATATATCACAGATTTTTCACTGGTTCGCCGCTTTCTGCGGACAATGGGTCTTTTAATTTAGGTTACATGCTTCCTCAGTTTGATTGCCCAGTTGATTTCATACAAGGGATGCTATTGGCGGTTGGCTTAGAAGCTACCCAATCAGAGCATGTATTACATATTAACTAAAACTCCTCAATGCTATAAG
Source organism: Polypterus senegalus (assembly GCF_016835505.1). Taxonomy (NCBI): domain Eukaryota; kingdom Metazoa; phylum Chordata; class Cladistia; order Polypteriformes; family Polypteridae; genus Polypterus; species Polypterus senegalus. The sequence continues at coordinate 99,183,568 of NC_053159.1, read as the reverse complement.
ATATGCTTCCCGCGCGGTGCTTGTTTGCTTCTCTCTATCTTTCTCATTCTCTCTGCTTGACGGAGGGGGTGTGAGCAGAGAGGCTGTTTGCACAGAGGACACGGACGCTCCTCTACAAAGTGCCGCTTTATCGCGGTGCTTCTGTATACTTAAAAGCACGTATTGATTTTTTGATTGTTTGCTTTTCTTTTGCGAGCTCTCTGACATTCTCTGCTCCTGACAGCGCTCCTTTGAAGATAAGATATGTTTGTTTTCTTTTAATTGTGAGAAAGAACTGCCATCTCTGTAACAGCCACATTTGTCCATTTGTCATATGGGCCTCCAATCTCACCTTGTTTTTCTTATCATATGCCAATATGTACCAACCTGAATTTCTTTACCAATTCCATCACAATTCATCCTCCAAAATGTTCTCTTTGCTCTTCTCACCACCTTTCTCACCATGGCTTGAGCTTTCCTAGACTGTATCAAGGATATATGAGGGTAATTCTTTTTAAGATTCCAGAATTCTACACTACAGTCCATGATTGCTGTCCTGCATTCATTTGTCCGCAGTGGAACATCCTTTCTCACACAATGACCACTAGATGTAGGAACTGAAACTTTGGTTATTTGAGAATTGAACTTAGGGTACTGTTACATGAATCTATGTATTCCTCATTCAACTGATCCGGAAAAATGCTTGAGTTCATGCAGTTTTTAAATGATGGTTTTTATTATTTAGGGAAAAAAAAAATCCAAACCTACATGAGCATGAGTGTGAAAAAGTAATTGCCCCCTTGTTAAAAAATAACCTAACTGTGGTGTATCACACCTGAGTTCAATTTCCGTAGCCACCCCCAGGCCTGATTACTGCCACACCTGTTTCAATCAAGAAATCACTTAAATAGGAGCTGCCTGACACAGAGAAGTAGACCAAAAGCACCTCAAAAGCTAGACATCATGCCAAGATCCAAAGAAATTCAGGAACAAATGAGAACAGAAGTAACTGAGATCTATCAGTCTGGTAAAGGTTATAAAGCCATTTCTAAAGCTTTGGGACTCCAGCAAACCACAATGAGAGCCATTATCCACAAATGGCAAAAACATGGAACAGTGGTGAACCTTCCTAGGAGTGGCCGCCCGACCAAAATTACCCCAAGAGCGCAGAGACGACTCATCCGAGAGGTCACAAAAGACCCCAGGACAACGTCTAAAGAACTGCAGGCCTCACTTGCCTCAATTAAGGTCAGTGTTCACGACTCCACCATAAGAAAGAGACTGGGCAAAAACGGCCTGCATGGCAGATTTCCAAGACGCAAACCACTGTTAAGAACATTAGGGCTCGTCTAAATTTTGCTAAGAAACATCTCAATGATTGCCAAGACTTTTGGGAAAATACCTTGTGGACTGATGAGACAAAAGTTGAACTTTTTGGAAGGCAAATGTCCTGTTACATCTAGCGTAAAAGTAAACACAACATTTCAGAAAAAGAACATCATACCAACAGTAAAATATGGTGGTGGTAGTGTGATGGTCTGGGGTTGTTTTGCTGCTTCAGGACCTGGAAGGCTTGCTGTGATAGATGGAACCATGAATTCTACTGTCTACCAAAAAATCCTGAAGGAGAATGTCCGCCATCTGTTCGTCAACTCAAGCTGAAGCGATCTTGGGTGCTGCAACAGGACAATGACCCAAAACACACCAGCAAATCCACCTCTGAATGGCTGAAGAAAAACAAAATGAAGACTTTGGTGTGGCCTAGTCAAAGTCCTGACCTGAATCCAATTGAGATGCTATGGCATGACCTTAAAAAGGCGGTTCATGCTAGAAAACCCTCAAATAAAGCTGAATTACAACAATTCTGCAAAGATGAGTGGGCCAAAATTCCTCCAGAGCGCTGTAAAAGACTCATTGCAAGTTATCGCAAATGCTTGATTGCAGTTATTGCTGCTAAGGGTGGCCCAACCAGTTATTAGGTTCAGGGGGCAATTACTTTTTCACACAGGGCCATGTAGGTTTGGATTTTTTTTTCTCCCTAAATAATAAAAACCATCATTTAAAAACTGCATTTTTGTTTACTTGTGTTATATTTGACTAATGGTTAAATGTGTTTGATGATCAGAAACATTTTGTGTGACAAACATGCAAAAGAATAAGAAATCAGGAAGGGGGCAAATAGTTTTTCACACCACTGTATGTATATGTGTCTAATATGCAAGCTGCAAAAGATCCAGATGTCATGAAACCTGAGGCTGTAGAACTTTTAGCATCAACCTCTCAGAGGTCTTTATAATGTATGTGTAAGAGCAACTGGTCTGAAAGCACTGTGCACCATACAGGATGGGATTCTTTGAACTCTCACATTGTTGGTTGCTTGAGATACTCCATAATGGTACAAATGTTCTTTGTCTATATATATTAAAGTCTGGAATGCTAGTGCAATGGTTACTACACTGCTGTCTCCCAGCTCTATAATCATGGACATGAGTTCTGACTCTGACTGAGTCCTAGTGGCTGCAGCTGAAGGAGTACAACTTCTCCCGTTTTTTGTCCCATGCATCTAATAAGTGTACCTGCTTTCTCCATCATGGGATAGAAGGAGCTACAGGCAGTTTGCAAAGTTTTCTATTTATTATCTTTACATTTGTTTTACAGCGCATCTCTTTTTCCACTTTTTGTTATTTAACAGCCTTATTCCAAAATGGATTAAATTCATTTTTTTCCTCAGAATTCTACACACAACACCCCATAATGACAATGTGAAAAACGTTTACTTGAGGTTTTTGCAAATTTATTAAAAATAGAAAAACTGAGAAATCACATGTACATAAGTATTCACAGCCTTTGCTCAATACTTTGTAGATGCACCTTTGGCAGCAATTACAGCCTCAAGTCTTTTTGAATCTGATGCCACAACCTTGGCACACCTATCCTTGGCCAGTTTCGCACATTCCTCTTTGCAGCACCTCTCAAGCTCCATCAGTTTGGATGGGAAGCGTCAGTGCACAGCCATTTTAAGATCTCACCAGAGATGTTCAATCGGATTCAAGTCTGGGCTCTGGCTGGGCCACTCAAGGACATTCACAGAGTTGCCCTGAAGCCACTCCTTTGACATCTTGGCTGTGTGCTTAGGGTCGTTGTCCTGCTGAAAGATTAACCGTTGCCCCAGTCTGAGGTCAAGAGCACTCTGGAGCAGGTTTTCATCCAGGATGTCTCTGTACATTACTGTAGTCATTTTTCCCTTTATCCTGACTAGTCTCCCAATTCCTGCTGCTGAAAAACATCCCCACAGCATGATGCTGCCACCACCATGCTTCACTGTAGGGATGGTATTGGCCTGGTGATGAGCGGTGCCTGGTTTCCTCCAAACGTGACGCCTGGCATTCACACCAAAGAGTTCAATCTTTGTCTCATCAGATCAGAGAATTTTGTTTCTTATGGTCTGAGAGTCCTTCAGGTGCCTTTTGGCAAACTCCAGGCGAGCTGCCATGTGCCTTTTACTAAGGAGTGGCTTCCGTCTGGCCACTCTACCATACAGGGCTGATTGGTGGATTGCTGCAGAGATGGTTGTCCTTCTGGAAGGTTCTCCTCTCTCCACAGAGGACCTCTGGAGCTCTGACAGAGTGACCATCGGGTTCTTGGTCACCTCCCTGACTAAGACCCTTCTCCCTCTCAGTTTAGATGGCCGGCCAGCTCTAGGAAGAGTCCTGGTGGTTTCGAACTTCTTCCACTTACGGATGATGGAGGCCACTGTACTCATTGGGACCTTCAAAGCAGCAGAAAGTTTTCTGTAACCTTCCCCAGATTTGTGCCTCAAGACAATCCTGTCTCAGAGGTCTACAGACAATTCCTTTGACTTCATGCTTGGTTTGTGCTCTGACATGAACTGTCAACTGTGGGACCTTTTATAGACAGGTGTATGCCTTTCCAAATCATGTCCAGTCAACTGAATTTACCACCCGTGGACTCCAATTAAGCTGCAGAAACAACTCAAGGATGATCAGGGGAAACAGGATGCACCTGAGCTCAATTTTGAGCTTCATGGCAAAGGCTGTGAATACTTATGTACATGTGATTTCTCAATTTTTTTTAATATTAATATATTTGCAAAAATCTCAAGTAAACTTTTTTCTCATTGTCATTATGGAGTGTTGTGTGTTGAATTCTGAGGAAAAAAATGAATATAATCCATTTTAGAATAAGGCTGTTACATAACAAAATGTGGAAAAAGTGATGCGCTGTGAATACTTTCTGGATACACTGTAACTTTTGTTGATGGCCACTGCATAATGACCAATAGCAATTTGTGAATTTATGAATTTTTTTTACTATTGTACTTTGAAGTTATTTTTTGGAATGTATGCTTTGCCTATGCAATACTTTGTTTAATGAATTCCTTTTCTAATTAAACTTTTAGTTTGGGTGGTCAGGGTTTTACTTGATGGTTTCCCTTCTCTTTTTAAGATATTAATTTCAGGGCAAACCACAGCAATACTGTCATAGGAGTTTTGTCCAAAGGTCAATGTGATATTTCATTGCTTTGGTCAAATGATCGTTATGATGTCATGGGTCATGGTCAAGAAGTCTGGGCTCCAACTTTGACCCTCTGTAAAAACAGACCAGAAAGTTTAGTAAGAGTTTGCCTATGTAGTTAAAAATAAACACAGTTATCATTTAAACTGGTTAGTGCCATTGGGGTTAATAAATTGCACATTTTTCTTTATTTTTTCTCCACAATGCCTAAGGCTTTTTAATCAAAGCAAAATACCACTAATGATAACTATATAAGTGCCATGGTAGATGGATTGGTATCCCGATAGTGCTTGATTATTATCCCAGTTGGTGTGAAAGATTAATTAATGGACCTGGGGAGGATGCTTGTTAAGTGCAGTTCCTTCCCCAGTGCAGTAGATGGCAGTGCTCCTCTGATGTGGACCCAGTATGGATGCCCACAGGGATCCATTGGATTTGTAGTCCTGCAGGACAACCCTATCAGGGTCCTTGTGTGCCGCCAGAGGGTGCTGTAGGGAGAAAAAAACCCTGTTTCATGGGACTTCTGCGTGACCCAGAGGTGCTTCCACCATTCTGTGTTTTATTCACCACAAGTACTTCCAGGTACTTAAAGAAGCCACATGACCTCATCCAAGTGAGTCACATTCAGAAGGCCGAAGGTGAAGATTACCTGAAGGAGTAGAAGTTAAATGTGAATTGAAGGGTGTGATGTGAACTTTGAAAAAAGGTATTTGTAAATAAAAAACATTTATTTGCACCTGGGACTGTCTTAGAGTGGCTGTGCCTGGGGTTTGGCAGCTCAGTGATGCCCCCTGGAGGTTACAATAAATAACCACAACAAAAATCATCAGTGCAAATTAATGCAGTACAAGTCAATACAGTAGAGAATGTGATTTCATTATTGAAGAAGGTGCTTTAAAGTGTTAAGAATGATTATAGACAATAAGAATGTTAACAAAAAATGCTTTCTTTTTTTTTTCTTTTAGTTTTCTTTTTAGATGAATTTTTGACTTCTATAAAAGTGGCCAATTTTAAACACGGAAAGAGGATATCTTAACAGGCAAAAGGCAAAGACGTTCAACTAGCAAAAATGAAACTTCCCAGTACAAAAGGGCAATCTTGCAAGAGGAAAGCTCAAAAACGTTAAAAAAATGTCAAAATGGTAAGTTTTCTGGAATTACAATGTAAGTAATAATTGCGGCCCTGTCAAATGGACTGTCTAAACTCATAGGATATTTTTACTGCTGAAAGGTAGATTTTTGATGGCTCGTGAGACTTAATAGAGATTCTTTTTTATGTTTCATTTAAGAATCAGCTTTGTCACAGAAGTTGCTCCTAAAATTCCTTTGGAGAAATAGCATCTGAGAAAAAGGAGGGATGAGAAGGTAAAAGGTATCAAAACTGAGAATTTGGTTTGAAAAATCTTATAGGAGATCTTTTTCTAGTCTTGTTTTAATCTCTTTCAGGACTTTATATTGTTTATTTGACTTTATCCACTGTAACTTACAACATTTGAGATTTAACTGGTTCAATTTCATTTGGAAAACAGGCAGGTGAAGTAACTTGCTCAATGTGACAGGTGGCAGCAGTGGGATTTGAACCCACAATTCCGGGGCCTGAAGGCCAAACTCTTAACCACTATGCCAAACTGCTTGCCTTTTTATTCTAGAATGAGTATGATCTAATGGGAGCACATCAATATAAATTAGAGCAACAAAAAGTATTCTTCAGAAGTTATTACCACAAACATCTGTCCATAAATATCACCATATATGACTGAGTACACAATGTAGAGAAAATCCAAGCAAAATGACACCTTTTATTGGCTAACTAAAAAGATTACAATATGCAAGCTTTCGAGGCAACTCAGGCCTCTTCACATCTTGCCTGAAGAAGGGGCCTGAGTTGCCTCGAAAGCTTGCATATTGTAATCTTTTTAGTTAGCCAATAAAAGGTGTCATTTTGCTTGACTTTTCTCTACATTCATAATGAGTACACAATGCAAATACTATCAAATTGCAAAAAAAATGTCAAAACACTACTTGGAAGATCTGAACTCATTATGTGACATTATCTCAAGATGAGATACATGTGAGAATACCAAGGTATTTTGTGTCAGGAGAAAAATCTAAGAGGCAGGAAACAAAGACAATGTCTCCATTTTTTTCCTTTCTGATCTTACTATTGTCTAGGAGAAACCAAAAAGATATTAAGGAGATCTGGGAATGACATTGGACAGAGAGGGGGCTAGGGGTCTTCATCTTGGCCCTGACAAACTTTAAAAAGTGAACAGCTTCGAAGAGTGGCAGGAAGTTTTGGAAGAATTAAGACTAAAGATCCATACCGTGAAACCTTTGGGATGCAGCACTGTAACCTTAAGAGACAGAACACAGACATATATTGGGTGCGTCCGTGGGTACTGTCTAGGACAGCTGCTGAAACATCCAGGGTTTATCTTTGATTTGTGATTTGTCACATCAGTTTGCTTTGCTTCTGCTTTTGGCACATTCCGAACATTAAGAATGTTATAGATTATAATGACTGCCCCCTGGGGGGCCTAGGAGGAGATGTCCTCCAACAGGGAAAGGGGAACACAGTAGTGGTCAGTTCTGAGTGAAGTTGGATCATAGTCCCAGGTGCAAGTGCAAGTGCATTGTGGCTGATGGCTGTGTCTCCTTCCACACTAGGTGAGTACAAGGTGTGGTGGACAGCTGGAGCCCTGATGCCCTGAGTATGGAAGGACCAGGGGAGAGAGTATTTTCAGGACCCTTTCTCCCTTTGTCTGACAAAGGGCAGCCCCCTTGGTTTCCAGTGGGGCCATGGGTCATGAGCATGGGAGCTCTACCTTGCTGTGGCTCGTGGCCACCGCCAGGGAGTGCCTGGACATTTGCAGGGTCCTATTTAGCAGCACTTCCGCCACACCTGGAAGCGCTGCCAGAAGAAGGTCGTTGGGCACCCTATAAAAGGAGGCAGCTAGCACCATTCAATGGCCTGAGTTGGGAGGAAGTGGACAAAGCTCTTGAGTAGGAGTGGAGACAGAAGGACTGGCAGCAAAGAGACCATTATGCTTTTCCCTGTGAGCATTGTATGCTAGACTGTAAATAAACTGAATGCTGTGTGGTAAAATCATGTTCTGCTTGTCTGATTATCGGAGATAGGGCTGCTGTATGCACCTGGGCTTCACAAAGGATAAGAGAACAATAGTTAGGGTGCAAGACATACGTGCGGCTCTACATAACAAAGATTTGGGGCGTTGGAATAAAAGAGTCTGTGTTTTTGGCTACGGTCACCCCAAAGGCCTTCCACGATAAAACAATGTTCCCATTCTAACATTGCACAGAATTGCATTGAGGCCAGTTAGCAAAACAATTAAAGCAAGGGCAGAGAAAGATTACATCATTATAATTTACAGATAATGGAGCCATGAGGCTGTTTTTGGTGCAATTTAAATACTGATCACATTCTTAGTTACTGTACAGTATGTATTATTGCTTACTGAACTGTTTGTTTTTCAATTCAAAGCTGCATCTTAAATAATTGTACTCAACATGTTAATTTGCAGCAAAATTATTTCAGGTTCTCTGTAACATTGCACCGACAATTTCATTACTGTATCTTTGACTGCGTGTGCCACACTGATGTTGCAGTAAGTAAGACTGGGGAATGAAGACAGCATTTTGTTTAGCCATCAGAAGTGGATATCAGACAAGTAAAGGAAGAAAATATATAAATACTAGGGGGCTTTGCCCCCTGCTCGCTTCACTTACCAAACCCCCTGCCTGTGCTATGCACCAGCAACTTCGCATCTCTGTCGCTCGCAAACAACAAAACTTTTAATTCTCGCAGATAGGCCTCTTCATTGGGAAGAAACACTACTTTTCCCTGATGGGAACACAAATTAAATGATCTACAAGTCTCCGACTTAAAATTTAAAGCCAAACAATATCTACAAACTTCTGTCATATCATCCATCTATTTTCCAACCCACTGAATCTGAACACAGGGGCCTGCTGGAGCCAATCCCAGCCAACACAGGGCACAAGGCAGGAACCAATCCTGGGCAGGGTGCTAACCCACCGCAGGACACACACAAACACCAAGCACACACTAGGGCCAATTTAGAATCACCAATCCACCTAACCTGCATGTCTTTGGACCGTGGGAGGAAGCCCACGCAGACACGGGGAGAACATGCAAACTCCACGCAGGGAGGACCCAAGAAGCGAACCCGGGTCTCCTAACTGCGAGGCAGCAGCGCTACCACTGCACCACCCTGTCATATCACCTGTCCATCTATTCGATCTCTTTTTGCTTTTACCTTTTCTTCAATATCGCATTGAATTTTGATTCCGTGTTTGGAATTACATTGTGACAACGCAACGTATAACTGCCCGTGAGTGAATATTGTTTCTTTCTTTCTACATGAACTGTGTCTGACAATAACATTCACACAAATGAGAAATGATTGAACCGTGTGTGTGGTTGTAAATGTTTTAGATGTTGGCAGGACTTTTCCAACTCTCTTTGCATAAATTTTCTTTTACTTTCACCAAACAACCAATCTTTTCATTCTCACAGATACGCCTCTTCATTGGGAAGAAACACTACTTTTTTTTCCCTGATGGTAACACGAATTACACGATCTACAAGTCTCCAACTTAAAGTTTAAATCTGAACAATAAAATTCGATCTCTTTTTGCTGTTCCGTTATTTCACCGAGTAATAATTTCTATTTGTTTGAGCTAATAGGATCTTTACTATAATTTTTTTTGAGACTTTCAATTTCTTTGTACTTCCATTATCTCTAACCTGCTCTGCATGTGTATCACACAAACATTTTTGAATTCTTTATGACGTTCTACTTTGTCATCTACTCTTTGTCTATTATTTCTGACCCCAGGCATGGTTAAATCTCTTGGCACAAAGTCTCGTCTCGCGGGACGTGAAAGTGTCTCTCTTGAAAAGATCACGTTTTGTCTCCCAAGATTTTTTTTTATTATAATTGAGAGATTGCATACCATTTGATGTAAGTTCTCTTTTAAAATGGTAAATCAATAAACAATTGTGGTGACCTGGAATGTTTCTCTGTTTTAAGACTGACAGTTTGATAAAATTTCCAATGCTCTTAAAAAAAGAGTTATTCACAATTTTAAAATGTGTACTTTGTACTGTAATTGAGAACTCCCAATAAAAATGTAAGTTTTCCAGCAAATGTCCTTGAAGAATAAGGGTACTCAGTTCCACAAAATCTTTCCTCCAGGCACTAGGGGTGAGAAAAAATATAAGTTTTATAATTTGTGATTTTGATTTTTGTGATCTGATATCGATCCATAAAATCCTAATATTGATCTTGTTAATTTATATGTTTTCCCCATAACTTTGTGAAAAGTTTAACTGAATTTCTGTAGGCGGTGTTTGTTTAAATCTCACCTGTAGTGTGTACTGACCAAGTAGGCTTAAGTAGATTTCATAAAATTAACCATCGGCACCTCACAACAATGGCGGAAGGTGGGTCTCTTAAAGCAACTTTTTTAAGCCTTAAACCACACATTTGGTATCATTCAGAATTTCAAAAATTCCAGTAGAACTGGACAAAAGCAATGCTATTTACATATTGCAGTACAGGGCTATGTATTGTGGCAATATGACAAATCTCAGAAATTATCTACTGAGGCATCACCCACACATTCTGAAGCCTCAGCCACAAAATCAGCGGATCCAAAACTATGTCTGCTTGAAGCTGCATTTGCTCACAAACTTCTGCCTAATTCGCCTTAAGATTATGGAATCAGTTGTGATTTTTATTTGCAAGAACTAGGGGGCTTTGCCCCCAGCTCGCTTCACTTGCCAACACCTATGTTTCGTTTTCCCGATACACACTTTAAATTTTTTTTTTCTTTGAATTGTTGCTATTTTATTAGTTTCACTTTTATTTCAGGACTTCTGTAAAAACAATATTTGGAATCTTTGGAGTCCCAATATTCTGAATCTTTTAAATGAGGTCAGTGAGACTTGTGTTTAATGACTTTGGAATTTTATCACAGACAAAACAATTTACATCATCAGCAGTTAATATTTTTTTTTGCAAAATAACCAATAAATGCATGTGAGGTAAACCACATTTATGAAATTCTCTGACTCAAACTTCAAAGCCTTACAATAGTTACATACTTCTGACATATCACCTGTGTCCATATATTCGATCTCTATTCGCCTTTTCGTTATTACTCTGAGTAATAATTTCTCTTTTTTTGCGTTAATGCGATCTTTACTTTCTTTGTTTTGACACTGTCGTTTTTTTCTGCTTTCATATTCTGTATCTTGCTCTGCATGTGTTTTGTGCCTATGTTTTTTTTTTGTCTTTTGAATTCCAGTTTTCATTATCTCTAACCTGCTCTGCATGTGTTTGGCCCCCTTGTTTTTTAACCTTTTTATGACGTTTTACTTTGTTTTCTATTCTGTCTTTTACTTCTGATCTTGCTTTGTCCTGCTTTTTTTTCAATGACACCTTGTCCGTGGTGATTATTTTCCTTTTTTCAAGTAATAATTTCCATTTGTTTGTGCTACTCCAATCTTTACTTTTTTTTTGTTTATACTTTCAAAATTTTCCTACTTTCATATTCTTCAACTTTCTCCATATGTGTATCGCACCAAAGTTTTTTTTGAGCCTTTTGAATTCCACTGCTTTCATAATCACTAACCTGCTCTGCATGTGTATAGCTTCAACTTTTGTGAACGTCTTTATGAAATTCTACTTTGTCTTTTACTCTGTCTTTTAATTCTGAGCCCGATTGGACATGCTTTTTTTCAGTTCCACTTGTTCCAGGCTGATAATTACTTTCCTTATTTTCTGAATTTGCACCTAGATTATTCGTTTTCTTTTTTGCTCTTTTTTCTCTCCAACACTTTTGAGTCTCTTTTCTCTGCACTGCTTTCTTCTTTGCTTAGTCGTCGACATTTAATTTATAACGTATTGTCCTTATACACTTTATATCCTGAGAGCCCTGGATCTGTGTGTGCTCAAATCCTTACACTCACACGACTGAGTGTTTTGCTGCCCGTGTCTTATTTGATATTGGCTGTAAGTAGGGCGTGTCTTGCAAGAATCTCATGTTCTACGTCATCGTGAGACGGTCCAGGGTCAATCTGTTGGCACAAAGTCTCATGTTTAAGGTCCCTGTGAGATGCTCCGTGGCCATTCTGTTTTGTCTCGTGGGTCTTTGAAGTGTCTTCCACGTGAAGATCACGTCTCGTCTCCCATCCTTCTCTCCCAGGATTTTTTTTTGTAATAGAGAGATATAAGGCTGTTCAGCATCATGGAAAATGATGGCTTACAAAACATGATTAGTATACTGGAACCATGCTACTTACCATCACATGATTGAAGTAACTATTCCGAGCCTATACCAAGATGTAAAGGAAAAGGTTACAGCTTCAGTCAAGAAAGCAGAGAGAGTGGATTTCCATTTTTCACAATAACTGATCCTGGCTTCACAGTCTCTCTAAAAATGGCAAGTACTCCTCGCCGTAGCCTGTAGAACAGGGAGGAGCTGGGTCTATTGGAAGGACCTGGATATTTGGGAAGGAGCTGGACGTTTGGGAAGGCATTGGAAGTTGTTGTCAGGTGGGTGCCCATTTACCATATTATAAAGAATCTATGCCCCGTTTCTTTCACACATTTACTATATTAAATATAACCTAGAAAACTACAATTTCACTGTCTAACCACTATAGGAAACAACGGCTAAAGCATCAACCAAAAAGCTGTTGTATTGACAAAGATATTCATGGAGTGATCACAAAATTTTCAAACCACTACTATAATTATGTCGACTTACAAAGCTGCTGTAATTTTGCTGAAGAAAACATTTGGCCTAAAACAGCAAAACAAAACATTTTCATTGTTTATGACTTGACTGTTGTTAATGTTTAACATTACCCTATACTCTGTATTGATTCTCAGTCAAGTTTTTTCAAAAAGAGGAACTGCAAAATAAAATCAAACTGAAATTGAATTGAACCAGTCTCTTGTGAATCAAAATTGGATCAACTCAGAAGGTCAGGGATATTTCCCAGCGCTACCTGGCACCCAGTTGGTTCATGCAGGCAGACAGACAGACGTAACACGGATGTTTTGCACTTTATACGAGTGCATCTGAAAAAAAAATTCTGTTGATTATTTTTCACTGGCATGTTAAATAATACTGCCTGAAACAAAACACACATCCTAAACCCCAGTTAATATATCTTTAATAGGCATCATATGATACACTCACTTCACATATAATACATATTATGATACAATGCATCCTTGGAACAACAGGCAAAATAACAAAAGGTTAGCATTAAAAACACAAATTTATTCATTCTTCACTGCTACTGCATGACCACCCCACTTTTTCTGATTGCGAAATGATGGCAAACTGAAACCGGGGTGATTTTCTCAAAAGCGTTGTAATTCTTACAGTGTTATAAACTCAATCTTAAAATTACTCATTAATTTATGAGGATTTCCCAAAATTCATTGTAATTAAAATAGCACTTTAAATCCTTCATAATGTACATGCTGCTGCTTGACCAACCCTAGTGACTGCAACTTCATAAGTATGATGAAATGATACTGGAGTTAGTTTTCCAAAAGCAGCTTAACAGTAACAATATTGTAAACTTGATCTTAAGTTCAATCATTAATTGATCAGGGTTTTTCTGAAACCCATCATAACTAAATTAGGATTCTAAAACCTTCATAATGTTATGTGTTACTTGACCCACTCATTAATTCCAAAGTGCTTCTTCGTCACTCTTGTTCCATCCCTATTGACAGATATTGATTGCCAGGCAAAATTCACATCAAAACAGTTTTCTGAACATTTATAACACTAAAATGTATTCTTGAGATGATAAAATGTTCATCATGAAATATATTTGTATAATTATATTTTACGGATGAGTTGTGTTCAGTTATTACATTTATTTGAGTTGGTACTATTTCTGTGTTCTTTAAAGTTTTGAAGAATCTGTATTGTAATGTTGCAGCTAGCTTTACTTTAACCTTGCATTCAACTGGCTATTGTGTGATGAAGAAAGAAAGAAAGAAAGAAAAAGAAAGAAAGAAAGTATGGAAGATAAAAATGAATGTATTAGCAGTATTAGCATAAATAGACATAAAAGTAATTAACAGCTTCTAAAACATTAGATTAAGCATAAATTAGAATGTTAAGCAAATAAGATAGGTGAAGCAAAACTGTTAACTAAAAAAATCAGTCATATTGCATTTTCTAGTAAAAAAGGATAATTACCAGTATTAAGAGAGGAAGAATAGAACAGGACAAGAATGACGTACAGAAACTACCCGAGGACAGGATAAGGAGGAATGAGAACACCTGTGTTCAAGGCTAGGAAGCTGAGGAATGATACCACTGACTTAATATAGAAAAAATGGTTCTGGTAGGCACGTAAGAAGCCAGCTGGAATAGTGAGTCAGCAGAAACAGCAAAAGGAAGATGATATAATGTATGGAAAGTAAAATTAGTGTATTCATGTATTAGCATAAATAAATATAGACAAATATATAAGCATTTGCCTCAGTGTAGATAGAAATGCATGTCAGGACTGCCACAATGATTAAATAAAAGCTCATACCATATTTCTTTTAAAATTAAAGCTTAGCTTCAGGCCACCATTATAACATAGTTTGAAAGGCTTAGAAAAGGAAATGACACAAGAAAAGCCCAAAGATGTTAAAAGGAAAACATCTGCCAGGCCGAAGACCAATCAGAAATAAGCAAAACAGAAAGTAGAGATGAACAATGGACAGTAAGAACAGGTGCAGAATGAGTTAATTGAACAAGGTCAAAATGATAAGAAATTATATATAAGTTTTGGGTTTTGAACTGCTCGGGGCTCAGCTCAATTTAGCTGTATTGGGTTGAGTCCATGTTATTATTTGTGTTGTTTTATTGTAATAAAGCTTTAAAACTCTGTTTGCCTATCCTGAGTCCTAATAGCCTTCATTTTCAGGTAAAAAGCCTTCTGGTGATAATTTTTTAGCATGAAGAAAGAAAGAAAGAAAGAAAGAAAGAAAGAAAGAAAGAAAGAAAGAAAGAAAGAAAGGGACAGAACAGGATGCTGTGGGACAAAAAGAAAGGTTGCAATAGACACCTCAATGAGAAGAATATCTATTGAATGATATTTCTGTATCTGTTAACCCAACGCTAATACATTAATTAAATTCAAGCATTGGATTATACTTGATACCCACACATACACCCATACTTCTCAACCTTTTTTACACCAATTTAAGGGTTCCCCAAATTGAATGTGCAAGTGCTTTGCAATCAGCAAAGACTTTGTACAGGTATTGTGGCAAAGTGACCTTGGAGTATCTATAATGAATGTAAAATAAATATTTTCAATTTGCATAATTGATTGCTTCTCTAATCATAAGGTCTTGCCTTTGCAGTTTGCTAAGAGGTTGATTACTTATGCCTGCAATGGCACAATTAGAAGCATCTGACCTCCTGCTAATATTCCTCATTCATGTTGAAGATACTGATGAGGGTAGACAGTGTGGAGTGATTTATTTATTTATTTTAATCTTTAGGTAAATAGCAGAAAACTATTTGTTTTCAAATATTTTTAGTTTGTAACATTGTGAAAGTTTATTTAGATTAGGCTAGTTCTTGTTCATTGTTGTTGTTATTTACTAATAGTTTATATGTGAAACAAGAAAGATGGACGGTGCGCCGCTGTCGGTATGGAGGCGAGGTAGCGGAAGTAACACTTTGAAGGTGTGACGGTTTCGTCGAAGTCCAGACGCTCTTTAAAGGCAAAGTTGAGTGTATTTCTTTACTTAGCAAATAAGCTATTTGTATTCTGAACAAATGTGTTTCTGTTATAAGTTTAGTAGAGAAGACTTAACGTTATTCTTTACTAAGTAACAGTTATGCATAATTTTATAAACGGCCTTGGAATAAATTTTATTGTTAAAATGTTTTGTAGTATACAGCAACTAGATATTGCTGAATTACTGTATTTGTGCAAAAAGTTTTGTACAGTTCCATTCATTTCTGATAAAGATGCTTTAGTGTGGAGTGTTTATGTGTTTAGAGTTATTATATACAGTACCCACAATGTCTTCATCTGCTGGTCAATTTAGCACTATGTTAGAAGACAAGACATCACGAGTTTTTTGGTGGACAACTACCGGGGTATAGCAGGTACCCACTTTGGACATGTCTGTTGACACCTGTAAGCAACCCTCAGCTCCCATCCAGAGAGCGATACAACGCAGTACATCTGTAGACCCCCAGTGTGGTTGAACCATGTATGAGTGATGCCATTGTAGCTCTCTCTTGCTCATTGCAAGTCCAAAACAGTGATGTATTATTTACATTGGTACTGATTTTATGTGCATTTTGCACCCATTTTCGACTGATTTCGGGCTTGCATTGCATTTTGATGGCTATTTTTGATTTTTGCAAAAAATAACAACACTTTTGGAAATAAGAAACACTTGTAAACAAATTGTGGGAAATGTCAATTTTTCCATATTTGGTTTTAATGACAATGCTATTTTCGTTTTGGAGATATGAAACATCAGATTCCGATTGTCGAACGTCAAGCTAACTTTACTTCGGTCTTAAGAATACTCCTTCGTCACAGATAAGCTTGCATTGCACAGTAAACCAAATGTGTATCTCTGCAGCCAGGAGCTGAATGTCGAGTAGGATGGGCAATGTCAAGTGGGAGGGGACATACGGCCATTGCATGCCCAATTACACTATGGTTAAGATGAGGGATGTGGAAGGGTCAAATGTTAACAGCCCATAAACCCCTACTACTGTAGTCTCTCTCACTCGACATTACCCCTCCTATTCAATATTCGGCTCCTGGCTGTAACGATATTCTTCTCTAGTAAACATACAGGCTTCGTTCCAGCTGGTACAAACATGATCCTTTCTGTCCACTCGATCTTAAATTGCTTGTTCTCCGTGTGAACTTTCCATCTTTTTTAAGTTGAAAATGACATATTGGCAATGGGACCAGATGACTACGCTAAATGTGGACAGAACATGCAGGAAATCAAAGAAATGAACTTCTGGCATCAGATTGCTTGCATTAGCATGAACATGGCATGGCGTTTTCAGTAAGCCTGTTGTTAACACTGACACAGTATGTATGACAAACTGAAAGAAAGGGCACATTTTATTTGTCTGATAAGTGTCTACAAAAACATACACATTAATTTGCTTTTAATTAGATGGTAAAAGCCCATCTAAGGCCTAGTAAAAATGAAGTAGCCCGTGATTGCTATGCACTTGTCATAACATTGATTTAAGGTGAAATGTCAAGTTTTCTTTATCCTAAGGGAAAGGTTTTATACCAAGCTGTTATGTACTAAGTAGGCCATGCAATAGACAGTATGCATACATCAACCCTTTATTTCACACAGTATACCCATTTTTTATAAAAGTGCACATTTCACTAACTCATACAAAAGACAGCATGTAACACAGCACTGTTGTAAGGCTGTGCAGATGTAACAGTCAAGCCCACCCCAAATAAAAACTACCCTTCCCCCAAAAACAGCCAAGCAGGAACAAGGAGGGATTATTCTTATTATGAAAAGTTAAAAGTCAGTGGCATAGTCCCTTAGGTAGTCTGGATGAGGCAGAGTTAAGATTGAGGAGAAGGTGCAAATATTTGCTCTTGTTGTGGGTCCAGCAGAACTAAAGGGAGCAAGCAGATGTCCTCTATTCTGTTCAGGTCTAAATTTCTTTCTATCTCAGCACTGACTAGTGGGGACACTGTGATCCATTATAGAGAGGCGGAAAGTTACGGGGCTGAGTTGCTAAAGAACCTGTAGGGGTTGAGGATCAGTAAGACTGCAGCTTGTGGTCATGGTGGGGAACACAAACTCTTACCTAGTCAAGAGCCATGAATTTTTTTGAACACTCAACCTACATTTCAGATCAAAGTGTGACTTTATCATTTGCTGCTGTTTGGAGACTGTATTGAGGAAGTGTGGGTTGCCTAAGGCTGCAAACTAGCAAGTGGAATTTGCATTTCAAGCATTAACTTAAGACATGCAGGAGAGATGTCTGTAGTGAAGTGCTATGTTTCTTTGTAATGAAAAGAATATGAAGAAGAGCAGAAGAGCAAAATGTGCAGCCCTCAACCAAGTGAGCCCTAATGCCATTTTTTAAAGTCTGGTTCAGTCTTTCTACTCCCCCCATTTGCCTAGGTATGATAAAGAGCTGTCTGAATGTGACAGGTCCCAAGTGGCTGGGAAGAAGACAACTCTTCTTATATGAAATGGGATCCATTGTGAATTGTGGTAGAAGAGGGTAGATGCCAGTGGGTAAACAAAGAATCCAAGAAATCACTAAGTGTACATGTTGTAGACAGCCCCTGGAGTACAGGGACCACAATGAGAAAGTGTCGGTGGTGCAGAACTCCATGGAACTCTCCACAAATATCCAACTTCAGGTGCTCCCAAGGCTGATCTGGTCACATTATAGGCCTACAGAGGAGAATCAGTCTTCCCACTGACTAGACATGCAGTATCTCTGTTTGTATAAAAGTGGACACATCACTAAATGCATGCAAAAAACAGTATGAAACATGACACTGTTGCAAGGCTGTGCAAATGTAACAGTTATCATCACAACTGTTTATCACATTTAAAATACTTTGATTTTTTCCATTGTACTTAGTTACTTCTTATATATTTTTGAAATAAACACACTGTGCTCTGTCTAAAGGACTGATATGGTTTTTAAAACATAATGGAATTTATTTACTTTATTTAAAGATTGTGAATAAAGGTTATATAAATCAAACATGTATACAGTACAAACAATTTACAGATCGTCACCAGGCTATCCAAGTAGTGAAGGTAAAACTAAATTCTGTTTGCTTTCTCATTCGACTTTTCTTTTTGTTGTTTTGAAGAATGTGCCGCATGTCTTAGTAAACAAAGATACTGTGTTGTCATCTAAAAGAAGGACAAGCTCTTCTTTAGACATTTGTGATTTTCCTTCACTGTGTTTCTATCACTTATTTTGCATTCATCTTAGAAACAATAGGAGTCCAATTTTATACTTAAACTATTTAATATGTATTATTTTGTACTAATAAACAACACCATATAATAAAAGTATTGTCTTTTGATTGTTTTTTGTCAACTTACGATGCTTGTTTTGCATGGGACCTCAGGAGTGGGGATATTATAGTAGAACTTTTTACATCCTCATGAATTGGCTGATTAAGTGTGGTTTTTGGAAAACCCATGAAAATGTAGTTTGTTAAGGCACATACGTCTCTAATAAAATTGCTTTTTAACGCTAAAGAGTCATCAATTTGGGGAAACTAATGTGTTAACATTCGTTCTCTACTCTTCTCTAAATGCCTTGGCAGTTTCAAATTCTGTCCAGCGAGCTAATACAGTTGTGCTTGAAAGTTTGTGAACCCTTTAGAATTTTCTATATTTCTGAATAAATATGACCTAAAACATCAGCAGATTTTCACTCAAGTCTTAAAGGTAGATAAAGAGAAACCAGTTAAACAAATGAGACAAAAATATTATACTTGGTCATTTATTTATTAAGGAAAATGATCGAATATTACATATTTGTGAATGGCAAAAGTATGTGAACCTTTGCTTTCAGTATCTGGTGTGACCCCCCTTTGCAGCAATAACTGCAACTAAACGTTTCCGGTAAATTGTGATCATTCCTGCACACCTTCTTAGAGGAATTTTAGCCCATTTCTCCATACAGAATAACTTCAACTCTGGGATGTTGGTGGGTTTCCTCACATTAACTGCTCGCTTCAGGTCCTTCCACAACATTTTGATTGGATTAAGGTCAGGACTTTGACTTAGCCATTCCAAAACATTAACTTTATTCTCCTTTAACCATTCTTTGGTAGAACGACTTGTGTGCTTAGGGTCGTTGCCTTGCTGCATGACCCACCTTCTCTTGAGATTCAGTTCATGGACAGATGTTCTGACATTTTCCTTTAGAATTCTCTGATTTAATTCAGAATTCATTGTTCTATCAATGATGACAAGTCGTCCCAGCCCAGATGCAGCAAAACAGGCCCAAACCATGATACTACCCCCACCATGTTTCACAGATGGGATAAGGTTCTTATGCTGGAATGCAGTGTTTTCCTTTCTCCAAACATAACACTTTTCATTTAAACCAAAAAGTTCTATTTTGGTCTCATCTGTCCACAAAACATTCTTGCAATAGCCTTCTGGTTTGTCCACGTGGTCTTTAGCAAACTGCAGACGAGCAGCAATGTTTTTTTTGGAGAGCAGTGGCTTTCTCCTTGCAACCCTTCCATGAACACCATTGTTGTTCAGTGTTGTCCAGATGGTGGACTCATGAACATTAGCCAATGTGAGAGAGGCCTTCAGTTGCTTAGAAGTAGCCCTGGAGTCCTTTGTGACCTCCTCGACTATTACACGCCTTGATCTTGGAGTGATCTTTGTTGGTCGACCACTCCTGGGGAGGGTAACAATGGTCTTGAATTTCCTCCATTTGTACACAATCTGTCTGACTGTGGATTGGTGGAGTCCAAACTCTTTAGAGATGGTTTTGTAACCTTTTCCAGCCTGATGAGCATCAACAACTCTTTTTCTGAGGTCCTCAGAAATCTCCTGTGTTCATGCCATGATACACATCCACAAACATGTGTTGTGAAGAGCAGACTTTGATAGATCCCTGTTCTTTAAATGACACAGGGTGCCCACTCACACCTGATTGTCATCCCATTGATTGAAAACACCTGACTCTCATTTCACCTTCAAACTAACTGCTAATCCTAGAGGTTCACATACTTTTGCTACTCACAAATATGTAATATTCAATCATTTTCCTTAATAAATAAATGACCAAGTATAATATTTTTGTCTCATTTGTTTAACTGGTTTCTCTTTATCTACTTTTAGGACTTGATTGAAAATCTGATGATGTTTTAGGTCATATTTAGGCAGAAATATAGAAAATTCTAAAGGGTTCACAAACTTTGAAGCACAATTGTAGATACCTGCCCCTTTTATCTAAATACACTCAGTGCACACTTAAAGAGACTAGATAGTATGTGTGTGAATGACTCCTTAATAACATCCCAGAATTTAGCAAAATTTTACAAAATGACATAATTATTATATACACATTACACAATACAACATGTGAAAATCTGGAAAATGAATGGCAATACCATGTATCATGTAGCTTCAAAACGCACAAGTGCCCTTTTCATTCCATAAAGCTTGTGATGTGAGCTGTATTTATGCAAAATTGTAAACATTCAAATGAAAATATTTCTCGTTATTTATAAAGGTAGCATTTATGTGTGGTGCTTGCACACAGACGTTTTGCAGTAACCTAACTCCATATAGTACAGACTTTGGTGTGAACCTGATGAGAGCTTCTCAGCACAACAGTCTCTTCATATCACAATACCAAAGATGGCAACTGAAAATGCAACGTAGGAATGTTTTTGACATTGCTTTTACTAGTTAGGAACTCGTTGTCCAGGTACCATGGAGGTGGCTGCCTTTTAAAGAAGCTCTCTTTTTTTGGTTGGGGATATATATATATTAAAATTATACACCGATGTATATTGGGAACATTAAAAACATTTTTCCACCCTAAATATTGGACCATGCTAGGGCTGTCAGATGATATGGCAGATTCAAATATAATTTGAATATATTTTTAAAAATTCTTATTTGAAGACAAAAGCTGGTATTTGATTGTAATAGAACAATGATTTTATTTTACCTGAAACTAATTTCAGAATTGTGTTACTCCAAAGGAGCTGCTCAAAGCTACTGTGTTTTCCACATCTGTTTTTGTACATTACTTCCACAATCCGCCTTTTTGCAATTTTGGAATTGTTAGCATATATTATATAACATGGACAGATTTTTCTACCGCACTGCTCTGTTTTCTGATCATAAGGTGTGATCAGCAGCCAATAACTATCTTCCTGCTTTGATTTTGTTTTAGTTCACTCCTGAACCTGTGATTTTTGAGTTGCTGTTGTTTTTTGCTAAACCCAAAAGGCATCATTTACAGCAAAAAAATGGATTCCTTTGTCTTAATTAATAATAAACAATAACTTATATTTCAGATTTTACCTTTATCGTTATACCAGCTTTAAAATCACCATTTTAACGTGCATTTCCATGCACATTTAGCTTAACACACATTTTTAGGAGGTGCTACAGACTAGTCAAATTGTGTTGGCACACTATATCAATTTTCCACTGAGGTTTTTTATTTTTAAAGAGAAGCAAACACTTATTTTAAAAATTTCCAATGTATATGTTTGTTAACTTAGTAACTTAAATTGCTGTGAATAAAACTGTATTTTAATAAAAAATTATAATGATGAGGAAATGCTTAAAGAACATTACAATGCAATATTTAGTACATTCAGTTACTTAATTTGTGAAACATGAATAGATTCATAAGTACCCTGATCTATAGAAAAGATAAATGGGCAATGACTTTATGTCTTCTGGACCCAAGGACCAAAAAAGCAATATAGTGGGTTAAAAGTAAAATAATGAGTGTAATTATCGAATTTGAGTAGTTATGAACAATTTTTCTCTGTGGTTCATATATGCATTAGAGGCAGGTGAAGTGAGTCATTTGTATGTTTCTCTTTAATCACATTACTTTCTACACACAGACAATCAAATTTTTGTGAAGAACTGTGTTTTTAGATATCACTTTTGTTTGTTGGTTGTGTCTATGCAGGAATTATATGCACTACATGATTTTTAGATGCACTATGAGAAAAAATGCAATAATAATAATGAAACATAAAAAGGCATATAAAGTACAAAAGCACCTTAGAACTTTTAGCCCACAGTATTAGAAGCTGGATTTTGTACAATTTGACAGCCCTAGTGTCTATTCTATGTCTTTTATTTTAAGAGGCTGTGACAGTAGGGGGCAGTAGTGCACCCTTGAACCCTCAGGTACAACTCCAGACACCAGGTAAAAGTCCAGAACCTTTTATTATGTTCTTCCGTGCACCAAGCACCCTCCACACTACTCATACAATAAACCAACACAATAAAGTCTCCTCCTCGCCCAGACACTTAGCCACCCTTCCTCCCAGCTCAGCTCGGTGTCTGGACTGAGGCACCGTCCTTTTATAGCCCCTGACCCGGAGGTATTCCTGTCCCGACAGTCCATAGTTCCTTACTCCTTCCGGGTCAGGGCAATCAGTCCTTTTCTTTAACCCGGGAGCACGTTGTTCGTTCCTGTCACGTGACCATGACGTACTCCCGGGTCATAGGGCATAAAAGAGCCCATAAGCCCCCCCACAACGACTTCTGGTGGCTCCCAAGGTATCCAGCAGGGTTGTGTAAAAATACTACAAGGTCCATAATGCCCTGCTGGACCTCGGGGCATGATCCTGCTGTCGGGAGAGCTCCTCCTGGCGGCCTGGGGGTGCGGACCGGCATGGAAAGCCGGCAGTCCTCCACAAGGCGAATGTTAAGAGTCCTGTTTGTAGTATATTTGAGGTATTCTCTGTTATATTAATGAACATAATAATATCAATACAATTCAAAATTTGATGCTTTTCCACACAGGTTTTCATATAAGATAGTATCTTAAACTCTGATTAAGCATAAGTAGTGAAACACAGCATTGAAGTAACACCTCACAGCATTTCAGTATATAGATAAAGCACTGGATATTTGAGATAACTCTTAAGTGCATACGTAACTGTCATTTTTTTGTTGTAGTATTTAATGAGAAAACAATTCAGCTTCACGAAAGCTACTCCTGCCAAGTACATAAATAACTCATTTTTTTAGTATTATTTAATATTAAAAAAAATCAGGTTCATGGAAAAGCAACTTCTTCCAAAGTTCCGTCACCTGTGGCCATCTTCCCATCGCTTCACACCATGCACTGACTCTAGTTATAGGAGAGAATCACCCACAGTTACTTGACTAACCAAGCCAACCTCAATTATTTTGACATTTTTTCTTAGATGATTTTGCTCTTTTGTCTATCTTGTAAGTTGATAGATACTGTATCTATTTTTTTTAAATCTTGTTTTTCTGATTCAGTTTATTTTCTTAACAGCACAGTGGTGTTTGTACCCATTAGGGCTTAGTTCAAATAGGCAAGTGTAAATGCTGACTGCCCAGAATCTATAGTAATAAAAGGCAAAGCCCTCACTCACTCACTCACTCACTGACTCACTCACTCACTCATCACTAATTCTCCAACTTCCCGTGTAGGTAGAAGGCTGAAATTTGGCAGGCTCATTCCTTACAGCTGACTTACAAAAGTTGGGCAGGTTTCATTTAGAAATTCTATACGTAATGGTCATAACTGGAACCTATTTTTCTCCATATAATGTAATGGAGTTGAGCTCGATGGCCGTGGGGGACGGATTTCGTGTGACATCATCATGCCTCCCACGTAATCACATGAACTGACTGTCAATGCATTACGTAGAAAACCAGGAAGAGCTCCAAAAAGCGCTTAAGAAAACATGCATTATACAATTGAGAAGGCAGCGAAACAATAAGAAGCGAACAAGTGACACATACTGTACAAGCATATTCATGCCTGCAGCTACTTCGGAAACAAAGCATGGTATAAACCTAAAGATTAAATTAAGTTCATAGACAGGCTGCCGCTGGCGTTTGTCATGCCCACGGCTAATGTGGGATACAAGTTTAATGAGAGGACGCAGGGTATAAACGACAGTTTTGATCACTTTCTAACTAAGTTCAAATTGCTGGTCAAAGGCTGTGCTTATGCAAATTCTGAGAGACTGTGTTTGTGGGGGATTGACAGTTAAGGCGGGTGGGGGAGTCACGTCATCATCTCCCTTCCCATTCACCTCATTTCGCTCTGAGCTGAGCTCCGTGGCTAACGCCGTCTTCCGAAGCAACTTCGTCACACTGCCACCAAATACTCACAGAAAAATCCACAACTTAATACACACGCTGTCTCTAGAGTTTCTCCACACTGAATCCTCCAGGCACTACTTACAAAAGGTTACATTGACAATCACGTTACGTTATTTTTAAAATGTTTCCTTTTCTTAGCACAAGCACAGCTGAGAAGCTTCGATGCATGTGCTCCATAACGCGTTAAAAAATAATCCATTTAATCACAATTTGCATTACAAGCAAAGGGGAAGTTTTGTCAACGCATGATTTCCTGGTACACTGATTACTTTGATCAGCGCATCCCTATTCATTTTACCCTCGCACCACCTTGGTTTGAGAAGAAGTATGAAAAAAATATGAGGTTAACACAGAAAAATAGATCACCCATTCAAGCTTTATGAATAATCGATTCACCATCAATAATTGTTTTGGTAAAGCCATACTCAGTGTAATCCTCCTTCCATTTTATAATTTTTCCGCCACTAGCCATGATTAAATGAATGGTAAAAAAGTCAGAGCGAAGCGAGGGTGACTTATTCAGGCAGGCAGAAGACAGGTCAATAGCTCCAATTTGGATATAAGTAGGTTCTATTTAGTCGGCAGAAATGTCTTTGGTAGGAATGGAAGTTGAATTTAGTCTTTACATTTCGATGGTAAAGAAAAAGTTATGCAATGATGGCTAAATTTAACTATATAAAGTCAAAACTTGTATATATAAAGTCATTCCCGAATATATAAAGTCAAAACTTGATTATATAAAGTCAGTGTCGGAATAAATAAAGTCAAAACTTGAATATATAAAGTCAGTGTCGGTATATAGGCCTATAAAGTCAAAACTTGTTTCTGAATATATAAAGTCAAAACTTGAATATATAAAGTCAGCGTCGGAATATATAAAGTAAGCGCTGAAATATATAAAGTCAAAACTTCAATATACAGTGGAACCTTGGTATACGTCCTTAATTCGTTCCAGACCCTTGGATTTATACCAAACAGGACGTATACCAAACAGATTTTTCCCATAAGAAATAATGGGAAAATGATTAATCCGTTCCCATGAAAAAAAAAAATCCTATTGCTATACTAAAATACATAAATACAAAAGCAATTAGATGAAATAAATGAAAATTTTACCTCACTTTACTTTTTAATAAATTCTTTGTTTTTCACAATCGTAGATACCGTCGTTCTCGGCAAACGGTATGCAACAGCCATGTCCCGGATAAGTATGACAACTTCATACTTTTCAACAATCAATTTAAATTTACATGAAAAAAACACTAAATCACGTTGTGATTATGCAGGTTTGCTGTATGCTCCCATCTGCTGCCGGGGATTCCTTGAACCCTACACCGTCGGTAATGTGCCTCACTGCTAACCTCATCGGTAAAGCAAGGGGATGCTGAAAAAGTGCAAAGTGCTTTTATTAAAACAATTAACAAAACAAGGTGTTCAAATTAAAGTGCAGTCTCCAAAGTTCTAATAAATAATCCATAAAATCAGAAGTGAAACGTGGAGGTTAAAAACAATAGAAAAAAGTCTTCTTAAAAACAACGAAGTTAAAATAGAGCAGGAAGCATTCTTTAAAAATAAAAAAAAAAAACAAGAAGAAGCCCGGTTCCTTTTTACCTGGTGGCCCCCCTGCTTCCTTTCTTTTTACTCCCCTTCAAGCCGACTCACGCTTCTGTTTATGAAGATAAGAGAGTTATAGCGCGGGTTGTTCACTGAATGCTAGCAACTGGCACACTAACGCTTGTGGGCAGTCGTGGCTTTGTCTCAAGAGGTAAACAAGGTTAGCACGAGAGTCGTATTCCAAACAAAGGTCGTATACCAAGCAAAATTTTTCGTGTCCAAACAGGACGTATACCAAGTTGGACTTATTCCAAAGCAGACGTATACCAAGGTACCACTGTATAAAGTCAGCGTCGGAATATACAAAGTCAGCGCTGGAATATCCATCCATTTCCCAACCCGTTGAATCTGACCACTGGGTCATGGGGGTCTGCTGGAGCCAAACCCAGCCAATACTGTGCGCAAGACAGGAACCAATCCTGGGCAGGGCACATGCATCATTTTAAAAACATTAACCGAACAGTGTTTTTTTAATTTACTTTTCTGAATACGTTTTTGTTAACTTTGTTCAGTTCAGAGTCGTTTCAATCAATATATTTTGACTTTGATTTTATATAATCAGGAATGAATTTATAAATTCCGACGCTGACTTTATATATTCAAGTTTTGACTTTATATATTCCAGCGCTGACTTTATATATTCAAGTTTTGACTTTATATATTCCGACAGTGACTTTATATATTCAAGTTTTGACTTTATATATTCTGGAATGACTTTATATATTCAAGTTTTGACTTTATATATTCTGACGCCGACTTTATATATTCAGAAAATCAATGTATTTGCCTGTTTGGCACCCCATAGTATTTATGTGTGTGTATATGTGTACACATATATATACAGTGGTGTGAAAAACTATTTGCCCCCTTCCTGATTTCTTATTCTTTTGCATGTTTGTCACACAAAATGTTTCTGATCATCAAACACATTTAACCATTAGTCAAATATAACACAAGTAAACACAAAATGCAGTTTTTAAATGATGGTTTTTATTATTTAGGGAGAAAAAAAAATCCAAACCTACATGGCCCTGTGTGAAAAAGTAATTGCCCCCTGAACCTAATAACTGGTTGGGCCACCCTTAGCAGCAATAACTGCAATCAAGTGTTTGCGATAACTTGCAATGAGTCTTTTACAGCGCTCTGGAGGAATTTTGGCCCACTCATCTTTGCAGAATTGTTGTAATTCAGCTTTATTTGAGGGTTTTCTAGCATGAACCGCCTTTTTAAGGTCATGCCATAGCATCTCAATTGGATTCAGGTCAGGACTTTAACTAGGCCACTCCAAAGTCTTCATTTTGTTTTTCTTCAGCCATTCAGAGGTGGATTTGCTAGTGTGTTTTGGGTCATTGTCCTGTTGCAGCACCCAAGATCGCTTCAGCTTGAGTTGACGAACAGATGGCCGGACATTCTCCTTCAGGATTTTTTGGTAGACAGTAGAATTCATGGTTCCATCTAACACAGCAAGCCTTCCAGGTCCTGAAGCAGCAAAACAACCCCAGACCATCACACTACCACCACCATATTTTACTGTTGGTATGATGTTCTTTTTCTGAAATGCTGTGTTCCTTTTACGCCAGATGTAACGGGACATTTGCCTTCCAAAACTGTCAACTTTTGTCTCATCAGTCCACAAGGTATTTTCCCAAAAGTCTTGGCAATCATTGAGATGTTTCTTAGCAAAATTGAGACGAGCCCTAATGTTCTTTTTGCTTAACAGTGGTTTGCGTCTTGGAAATCTGCCATGCAGGCCGTTTTTGCCCAGTCTCTTTCTTATGGTGGAGTCGTGAACACTGACCTTAATTGAGGCAATTGAGGCCTGCAGTTCTTTAGACGTTGTCCTGGGGTCTTTGTGACCTCTCGGATGAGTCGTCTCTGCGCTCTTGGGGTAATTTTGGTCGGCCGGCCACTCCTGGGAAGGTTCACCACTGTTCCATGTTTTTGCCATTTGTGGATAATGGCTCTCACTGTGGTTTGCTGGAGTCCCAAAGCTTTAGAAATGGCTTTATAACCTTTACCAGTCTGATAGATCTCAATTACTTCTGTTCTCATTTGTTCCTGAATTTCTTTGGATCTTGGCATGATGTCTAGCTTTTGAGGTGCTTTTGGTCTACTTCTCTGTGTCAGGCAGCTCCTATTTAAGTGATTTCTTGATTGAAACAGGTGTGGCAGTAATCAGGCCTGGAGGTGGCTACGGAAATTGAACTCAGGTGTGATACACCACAGTTAGGTTATTTTTAACAAGGGGGCAATTACTTTTCACACAGGGCCATGTAGGTTTGGATTTTTTTTCTCCTAAATAATAAAAACCATCATTCAAAAACTGCATTTTGTGTTTACTTGTGTTATATTTGACTAATGGTTACATGTGTTTGATGATCAGAAACAAAAGAAATCAGGAAGGGGGCAAATAGTTTTTCACACCACTGTACATATATATATATATATATATATATATATGCCAGCAACACTCATGACAATGACAAAACAATTACATTGTCAATCATGTTACGTTATTATTAAAATGTTTCCTTTTCTTTTTACTTCTCCGCTGCCAAGCGTGGGTATTTTGCTATATATATATATAGAGAGAGAGATATACATATATATATAGATATATATATAGAGAGATATGACAGCAACACTCATATCAATGACAAAACAATTACATTAACAATCATGTTATGTTATTTTTAAATTTTTTCTTTTTTTTTTTCATAACTTCTTTAACACATTACTTCTCCGCTGCGAAGCGTGGGTATTCTGCTAGTATTTATATATATGCCAGCAACACTCATGACAATGACAAAACAATTACATTTTCAATCATGTTACGTTATTATTAAAATGTTTCCTTTTCTTTTTCATTACTTCTTTAACACACTACTTTTCCGCTGCGAAGCGCAGGTATTTTGCTAGTCAGAAGATAAAGCCAATACGTTTTATCCATATTGAGTTGCCATTTAACTTCTTTCTAGGTATGTATTAAGGCCTGATAGATTTTTTTCCTTCATGTTGTTTCCTTTATTTTGGTCTCCCCCTCAATATTTGAATTCAGGCTGCACATTTTTGACATTTCTTTTTGTTTTTTTATTGCCATACTGTGGGTTTTTTACCCTTGTATGCCAAAGATGTGTCTATTAGGCTAATTGTTGCATGAGTGTGCATGGTATGTCACTGTGCCCAGCAGTGGTGTTGCATCCTTTCTAGAGCTGGTGTCTGATACTTAAGAAATCCTGGGCTAGATAAACTTGATTTGATAAAGGATGGACAGAGATGATGCCACCTTTTTCTTAAGGTCTCCTTTTTATTAGTAATCAATTAAATTGATCTTTTTAGAACCTTCTACTATAATGCCAAGGAACTTTATGTTAAGACAGACACAAAGAGACACTTTGAGATGCTGCCAGTTTGCCTAGGTGGGTGTAACCAAATCTATCTGCGTTTTCTTTGTAGTACTATCTCATTTTATCAACTTCAGTAATATTCTTGATTGATTTAATTTCCTGTACTCATAAAACAATTAGCAACGTGACATTCTGCAATTCATAAGGACATAATATTTGCTGCCGGAGTTCTGCATTAAGACTGCTAATGAAGGGGAGGTAAGCAAAAAAAATATGACTGTAATAACTCTAAGGTGAGCGTAAACACATCGTTTAATAAACTCACTGGCATACTGACAACTAACTATTACATTGCCTTTTAATGATCACATGTATTTGCTCTACAGGTTTTGTTTAATCACGTGTACATGCTTGCAGTATGCTGTGTTGTCATTACACATTTGCACCATGGACTATCACAGGAAATGCCCACCTTTTGCATGCCAATTTTACCAAGAACCATTTTAATTAAGCATTGTCAATGATTTCTAGTATGGTATCTTGGTGAGCCAGTGGTCAGAGCTACATTCTGATTGATCTAGCATCTTGGATATGAATTTTTTTTAACTCAGCCACTGATTGTGTGCCATTTTTATGTTCTTCCTCTGTTCATGTTGGGTTTACTCTTACGTATTTTTCTTTCCTCCCAAATTCCAAAGATGTGTATGTTTGCCTGCGGTGGGTTGGCTCCCTGCCCAGGATTGGTTCCTGCCTTGTGCCCTGTGTTGGCTGGGATTGGCTCCAGCAGACCCCCGTGACCCTGTGTTCGGATTCAGCGGGTTAGTAAATGGATGGATGGATGGATGTTTGCTTTATTAGTGAGTAGCTACAGTATGTTACCTGGCTTGGCCTGGGAAGTTTGGGGCAGTGGGCCTCAATTAGAGTGCTGTTAGTTAATCAAATGTGTCAGAATTACTATGTAACAAACTCGGCACTCTTTTGTATACAATATTTGTAGATTTTTTTTCTTTTTAATAGGGGTGAATATTATTAATTCACTGGAGCTCCTTACTACATACAACTGCACACGACTGGAACATTCCTACTATTGATCAATTGTTGCTTTCCTAATGACTTGATTTGGCTTTTGTTGATGGACGCTGTAAAGTACATTTTGAGGAAACTGTAATCTTTTGACTTAAAATATGTAATAAGTAGGAATAATGGAAATTATGGGATTTTTTACTATTATTATTTTTATTAACATTATTATTATTTTTATTAATATTATTATTATTAAAATTAATATTATATATTGCAGTGGGCTGGTGCCCTGCCTGGGGTTTGTTCTTGCCTTGCGCCCTGTGCTGGCTAGGATTGGCTCCAGCAGACCCCCTTGACCCTATGTCAGGATATAGAAGGTTGGATAATGACTGACTGTCTGACTGACTAATAATATATTTTTACAGTTTTCATTTGTTTATGTCTTTACTTTTCATATTTTTCATAAGTTGTATTTTCAAGCTCCTATTGTTATTTTTGCTTTAACTATAGCGAGACAATAAAGTTGAAACACTGGATCATGTTGTACTTTACCTTATTGCAAAAGGCATTATTATTTAGTGGCTGTACATTTAGGTGGTACGATGAATTAAACATTTTTATTTTAGGGTTTCTTGTAGTTGTTAAAGTAAAGCAAAATTACAGTTGGTACTATGGTGTCTAGACATCTTAAATTATTTCTGGGGGTGTGTAATGGCCAGCTTGAGGCAATGGTTTCTCCCCATAAATGTTTGTTAGTAGAGAAAGGAAGACACAGGAGTCTGAAATGTAAACAAAGAAGGGAAGAACTTTTTATGAAGATGTGAGGTTCAAAACCAGATATAAGTAAGAATTATACAGAAGAGAACAGATGAAAATAAATATTCTCATAAACTACAGTACATGTTGTTGCACACATGTTCATGGGAGGCAGCTAAAGGGCTCAAATGAAGGTAATTCTATGCCATTCTTCATTGGGGAGGGTTTTGTGTTATGTGCTGATGACTTCACTTCCAGTTCCAGGTCTGATGATATCACTTCCTGTTCCTACCCCAATATCATCACTTCCCCTGACTGACTTTAAGAAGTGCCATGTTTACCTGTCTATTTGTTCTTGTTTTGGACTGAAGTCTGTACAAACTTTGTACCACAACCTTCACTTTTGTCAGCCTATTTCAAGTATACAGGCAGCTGCCCCCAAACCTCTTTCTGTGTCCATTTGAATCCTTTCACAATGTTGGCTGCCCCTCTCCCTTTGGTCGTGTGTGATATGTTAATTGAGCTGTGTTATTACTTATACTGATGCAGTCGCTACCTGTATGTGTTGGACGTAAAGAAACCACTTTTTTCTCTTTCCCTTTCTGGTAACTCAATTTGGGTTTTATTGCTAAACATGTCTTACCAGAGCTCTGCTCCTTTCATCTTTCACTTCACAGCTCATGCCACAAATCATCCCTTCCAGAGATGGAAGTGAAACCCGTCATGATGCACAACAAAATCTTACATGATGTTTTAGTCAAGTTGTACCCTTTGGACATCAGAATACATATAATATATATACTGCTCAAAAGAATTAAAGGAACACTTTTTAATCAGTGTATAGCATAAAGTCAATGAAACTTATGGGATATTAATCTGGTCAGTTAAGTAGCAGAGGGGGTTGTTAATCAGTTTCAGCTGCTGTGGTGTTAATGAAATTAACAACAGATGCACTAGAGGGGCAACAATGAGATGACCCCCAAAACAGGAATGGTTTAACAGGTGGAGGCCACTGACATTTTTCCTCCTCATCTTTTCTGACTGTTTCTTCACTAGTTTTGCATTTGGCTACAGTCAGTGTCACTACTGGTAGCATGAGGCGATACCTGGACCCTACAGAGGTTGCACAGGTAGTCCAACTTCTCCAGGATGGCACATCAATACGTGTCATTGCCAGAAGGTTTGCTGTGTCTCCCTGCACAGTCTCAAGGGCATGGAGGAGATTCTAGGAGACAAGCAGTTACTCTAGGAGAGCTGGAGAGGGCCATAGAAGGTCCATAACCCATCAGCAGGACCAGTATCTGCTGCTTTGGGCAAGGAGGAACAGGATGAGCACTGCCAGAGCCCTACAAAATGACCTCCAGCAGGCCACTGGTGGGAATGTCTCTGACCAAACAACCAGAAAGACTTCATGAGGGTGACCCAAGGGCCCCATGTCCTCTAATGGGCCCTGAGCTCACTGCCCAGCAGCATGCAGCTCGATTGGCATTCCCCATAGAATACCAGAATTGGCAGATGCACCACTGGTGCCCTGTGCTTTACAGATGAGAGCAGGTTCACCCTGAGCACGTGACAGAAGTGAAAGGGTCTGGAGAAGCCATGGAGAACATTATGCTGCCTGTAACATCATTCAGCATGAGCAGTTTGGTGGTGGGTTAATGATTGTCTGGGGAGGCATATCCATGGAGGGTCACACAGACCGCTACAGGCTTGACAAAGGCACCTTGGCTGCCATTAGGTATCAGGATGAAATCCTTGGACCCATTGTCAGACCCTATGCTGGTACAGTGGCTCCTGGTGCACGACAATTCCTGGCCTCATGTGGTGAGAGTATGCATGCAGTTCCTGGAGGATGAAGGAATTGATACCATTGACTGGCCACCACACTTTCCTGACCTAAATCCAATAGAACACCTCTGGGACATTATGTTTTGGTCCATCCAATGCCGCTAGGTTGCACCTCAGACTGTCCAGGAGCTCAGTGATGCCCTGGTCCAGATCTGGGAGGAGATCCCCCACAACACCATCTGTCATCTCATTAGAAGCATGCACCGATGTTGTCAGGCATGTATACAAGAACACAGGGGCCATACAAAGTGCTGTGTACAATTTTGAGTTGCTGCAATTAAATTTTGGCAAAATGGACTAGCCTGCCACATAATTTTTTCACTATGATTTTTGGGGCGTCTTTGAATTCAGGGCTCTGTAGGTTGATCATTTTCATTTCCATCAAACGATGTGGCATCCTTTCGTTCCTAACACATTACCCAGTCTATATCAGTATAGATATCCAGGAGGATTTCTTTTTCCCATTGAGATCTGATGTGTTTTCAAAGTGTTCCTTTAATTTTTTTGAGCAGTTTATATGATATTGAGGAGTTGGGGGTTAGATCTGTGTACAGAAGGGTTGAGGGTATGTGTGTGTCACCCTTGGAGATCAGACCACGTTTACTTTAGTATGATAGCAGTGATATTGAGGAGCAGGTGTGATTGAAATTGAAGCATATTGAAGTTAATCTATGAAATCGAAGCCCTGATCCCCTCTCTTTTTCATGTGCAGAACACTTCACCTTCTTCACTCATTCCACCCTATTGCTAGTTCAGCCTTCATTTGCATATACGGCAAACCCATTAACTCTGTGCAATTATTTCTCAGTGCTGTGCTGAGAGAAGGACCCGGTGCATTAGAATAGCCTCCCTCACTACTTACTTTTTATTGACAAATCCCAAAACATGTGTTGGCTAATTTTCATTTTCAATAACGTCAGCAAATTTCAATCAAATCCACCAGGACAATTTTGAGACTTTGAGGTATTTACTTTTTCTATTGTTCTACACTTAAAAATGTATATATTGAAAGAGGAATATATACTGTGAATATATATTGTGAGAGGAAACCGGAGCACATGGAGGAAACACATGCAGACACTGCATGCAAACTCCACGCAGGGAAGGCCCAGCAAGTGAACCCAGATCTCCTTACTGCAAGGCAGCAGCGCTCCCACCGTGCCGCTTATATATCTCTTTGCTGAGAGGACCCGGGGAGCAAGCATGGACAGAACAGTACCTCCCCTGGGATGCTAGATGGCAGCTCCCATGGGTTGTAGTGGTGCCATGGACTCCCTCAGGGCTTCATGGGAGATGGAGTTGTCTACAGCCCTGTTGGGATCCGAGGGCACTGCCAGCGGGTGCTGCAGCTGCTCCAGAGCTTGTATTGGCAATCTTTTCACCACACCTGGAAGTGCTACCGGAGGTAGGTTATCAAGCACCTGGAGCACTTCCAGGTAACATATAAAAGGAACCAGTAGACAGTACTCGGGGAGCTAGAGTTGGGAGGAGGGAGACAAAGCTTGCTGGGAGGAGTGGAGGAGAAAAGAGAAAGAGAAAGTATTGAGTATTGTGTTATTGTGCTTAGTGGGATTGAATGTGCCTGTGGGAAACGGGGAAAGCATTGTTCACAGGTTAAGAAAGAAATAAAAAAAATTGTGTTTTTATCAGTGTGCCTCCTGCGTCTATCTGTGTTGGGTTGAGCGTACAGTGTCCATTTTAGGACATCCTCCTCCCTCCGAGGAAACTCCATCCTTCCTACTACCTTCGACAAAATATTCCTCCTCCCTGCGAGGAATCCCCCGTCAACCCTCGTCCCTCGTTCCATCACCGTCCGCTCTCAGTTCTCAGTTCTCCGATGTCAGTTTTCCGTCATCCCCCACACCCCCCCTTTGGTATTTTCGTTAAGGAAGTGACGTAATACTCCAGTTCCGCCTTCTTCACAAGTTCATTCGCCGAAATGTTTGTCAATTATATTTCACAGTAAGAATTTACAGCACGACTCAAACGCGGGAACGAAGGTAAATGACGTTAATTGTTGAGTGTCTTTTAATACTGTGTAAGTATACATATTAACACGTATGCATTAAAACGTGTGCATTTACGGGGCGATTTCTCAGGCTTAAAAGCTCACCTTTTACTTAAAAGGTAAATGCAAACTTTTTTCTTTCTGAAGGGCACAAACCACTTTGGACTTAAGCCGTTAAATGCGGGAAATTTTCGTTACAGACAAATAAGCGCAACATATTATCAGTTGTATTGTATGCTTACAATACATGTAGAAATGTGTTAATCATTAACTAATAGTATGGGATGGGGTTTTTCTACTCAGCTACAGATGCCGATGGAGACCAGAACTGCTTTGGAAAAATACGAACGCCTTAAGGCCGATCTGGAAGAAGGTAGCGCAGCGCCTTGATTTAAACGATTCCATGTCTTGGTGGGTTTGCGTAGCTTGTTGTCAATATCTTTACACTTGTTTTTAAGGCTTATTGACTGAAAGGGGCTTTCATGAAAAAGTTAGGGCTTTGCTACAGGATACGCCCTCTACAAGCCAAGGAAGTAAAAGTAAAGGTATATATTTCTGTTTTATTTAAACCTTTTTAAGTTCGTATGCATAGCCCCATTTGGCCGTTTTAACGTTTGGATATTTAAAGTGTAATTTTAGAAACACAATGTAGATACTTGACTATCAGTAGTATAATCTCGTGCCAGTTGTTGAAAATACTAAAAAAGTTGCATACTTAACGTTAACTAAATGCATGGCTTTCTACAGAGACGTTATTTTTTCAGGAAGATGTATTGTTCAGAATGTATTTAATGTGTTGGTTTATTGTGCCTATCTTGCTTTGTATCACAGATTCACATGTCATTGGAGTAAAGAACCATGATAGTAAGTAACTAGCCTTAATAATACAATTGTAATGTAATTTAAATTTTATAAACCAAAGAATTATCCCATAAGGATGTTAATATGTTTTGCACACTGAATAAAATAAATTTTTGTTAAAAATCTGAATTAGTATGTACAGTTCTGGTATCAAAATGTTTCATGTCATAGGTTTGCGTATTATCAGAAACTTATTTGAGCAAGGGTATACTCAGAAGGAGATGGTTAAAGTAATTGAAGTGTTTGGAGGAGGAAAAATATCGTAAGTTAAATATTTTCATAAATTTTCATAAGATTTTGGATTATATCTTTATACTTTGGGAAAGGTCATTCATAATCATTTTTAATTCCACATTTCATTGTACCATATGCTATTGTAATTGGTTCACTTAGTGTGTATTGTGTAAAAACATAGTTCAGTATTAAGCATTCATATTTTTTCAGTCTGTAAATTATTTTGGTAGAACAAAAATATGCAAATGATTTTTTATCAAATTTTATCTCAGATAATATATTGCAGCAGATGACTACAGCATAAAAGTTTGTTCCACCAATTACAAATATTATGCATTGTTTTAAGATTTAAAGAACAGAAGGACATGGTTAATTTTTGTAACATTTTCAGAGATCGCCAACTGAGAAGACTGCACAAAATGAAATTGTTCAGAAGGAGTAATGACCGCCCCAAAAATGAAATTTTTGCTGCAGTTGAGGTACCAGTATTACTGACTCCTTGATTATGGAGGTGATCATTAAGTGAATTAATTAAATCCAAATTATTTTTGTATCTTAGAGTGAATTAAAAAAGTGGCCCCCAATGAAAGGTGTTCGAGCTATGTATAGACGTGTGAGGGACTTCAGAGGAATTCGACCATGCTATCAGTATCCTGTGTCTAATTCTACAGCATGTTTTATCTATTTATGTTGTTTCTTTGACTACTTGGTTAACAGTAAACACTCATTCCCTTCCTTAAATATGTGACTTCAAAAATTATTTTTTTCTGTAGAAATGATGTACATGAAGTAATGCGTCAATTGGATGCAAGGGGGCTGCACACACGATAGCCAGGAAATCGCAAAATTCTGAGATGCCAGTACTCAACAAAGGGCCCCAATCACACTTGGCACATTGATGGCATGTCTTATATTGGCTTTGTTTTTCTGTTTTTTTTCTAATGTACATGATCCATATGATAAGAATAGAAAGTGCAAAACTGTGAAATCTGAGATTCTTGCAAGGAACTTTAAACCCAATGTTTTTTAATGTAGATGCAATGTTATTACTGTGTTTGCAGGGTTCATTTATTGAATTTTGTTTGTTACAGGAAATGATAAATTGCGTTTTTATGGAATCTGGATTCATCTGTGTATTGATGGGTATGTAGAGACAAGATGAATCGGTATTATTGTGATCAATACTGTTCTGTTAATATGTATATTCTCTATGTATGTTTTTTGCATATTTTCATATCTTTATGTAGATATTCAAGACGTGTTATATGGCTACATGCAGGGACCTCCAATCGGAATCCACGTTTCATTGCTAGATATTTTCTTGATGCAGTGGAAACAGAAAATGGTGAAACGTTTACTTTCGTTTCCAGTTAATTCATATAATAAATTAATTTCTTTAGCTGCATATTGTTAGAAGATTTTCTTAATATTTTATAGAGCACTTTTCTGGCTGTGTGCTTTAAATTACTGTGTTTTATTTATTTTTGAATTGTTATGGCTATAGGTTGTCCACGCCTTGTGAGAGCAGATAGGGGTTGTGAAAATTCTTTAGTTGCCATTATACAGATGTCTTTTAGATACCGTCACCATGACAGCTTAGCAGGAGTTAACAGTTTCAGATATGGGAAGTCTATACATAATCAAGTAAGTATATAAAAAAATACCAGATTGTTGTATATTTCGTTATTGTGACTTTACCTTTAAAGATGAAAGACCTATGTACAGTAGGAAAATGCACATGCTTTCAACAATTACTGCATCATAAAGCCTGTCAAAAGTAATGTGATGTGTGACAATATCCCTTGTGAGTATTTGCTGACAAGAATTAAATGACTGAATTTAATATTTTGGGTGAAAAAATCACCAATATTATATTCTGTTTTTATTTCTAAAAGCGAGCAGAGTACTTTAATGGATACCTAAAAAAATCATGGATATGTTTCTGGCAAAAACATTTTGAGGTATGTAATGTAGATGTAATACATGTCTCTGATTAACTAATGATTACATATAGTATTGTTAGCATTCCCTTAGTACACCTAAGAAATTTAGCCTTTTTGACAGGCAATGGTGGAAGCTGAAATTTTATAACTATCCAATCCCATAAATATGTATGTATTGTACATTTATTTATTTATATATATATATGTTGATTCATATACACAGTATATGTGTAAATGCTTATCTATTTATTAGTTGATATTTTTCTAATTAAAAATTATATTTACATAATGGAGACTGAATGTAAGGTAAGATGTAAAGGGGCCTGAGTTTCCTCAAAAGCTTGCATATTGTAATATTTTTAGTTAGCCAATTAAAGGTGTCATTTATGGGGAAATTGAAACACATACAGCAGCAGACTCACAGGATAAATAATATAGCCAAACTATCAATCAGTCGATAAGCAAATATAAATATAATGTATATTGTGCAGATATTTCAAAAAGAACTTCACGAGTGCCCCTGGTGGAAGCATTGAATTGCCTGATAGCAGTTTGCAGAAAAGATCCCCAGAGGTGCATCTTAATACACCATGGTGGAATGAGCCTGTGGCTAAAAGTACTCCAAGACACTGCCTACTGGAGGGCATTTTTCATGATGGCATCCAATTTTGTCACAGTTCTCTTTTTTTACAACAGCTTCCAGTGTGTCCAGGGTTTGCCCTGTCATGGAGCAGACTGTCCTGATACGTTTGTTCAGGCACTGTGCTTCTTTTGTGCTCAGGTTGCTTCCCCAGGAGACTGCAGCATGGAACATCACACTGGCTACTATGGACTGGTAGAACATTTCCAACAGTTTGCTGCACACATCAAAAGACCTGAGTCTCCATAACTAGTACACTCTGCTCTGGCCCTTCTTGTACAGAGACACCGTGTTGTCAGACCAGTCCAGTTTGTTGTTTATGTGAATCCCCAGGTACTTGTAGCTCTGCACCTCTTCCACGTACACGTCCTCCCCTGGATGGTGATTGGTCAAAGGAATTTTTTCTTGCTGATACTGAATTGCAGGTTGTCCTGGCACCGCAAGACAAAGTCTTCTACAAACATCCTGTGCTCTTGACTCGTATGGCGTTATTTCAGTGCCACTATTCTGAGCGCACGTAAAAAAATATTGCAAGTGCAAGTGTTGCATTTTGAGGAGAAATTTATTTTGAGCGTACAAAAGCTGAATTTGAGTGAACAAAATTCATTGCTGCGTGCAAAAAATGTATTTCAGTGTTTGCGCTTATCCATATACACACACACAATAGCACCCCTCTCGCTCAGTTTTTTCATTTGCGCTTGCTCGCAATGTGTTTGCGCTCACAACATTCTCTGCTGCGAAGCGCTCAACTCTCTGTACACCGTTATAAGTGTGCCACAAAACCAACCAATCACAGACTTGGTTTCAAAAATTCTGATTGGCTCTTACGGTCTCCAATCAGCTCGCTAGCTGCTGCATTCCGGAAACAGTCCGAAATGTAGCTAAATCCAGCTAAACTCAATTAAACCCCAATTTGCGGATAATATCTTTAATTATTTTATTTTAAAATATATTATTTGTTAAGACTATCGTTGGTGTAGTATAATGTAGTTGCATTATACAACCATGCCAACTGACTGTTTCAGGAATGCAGCAGCTAGCGAGCTGATTGGAGACCGTAAGAGCCAATCAGAATTTTTGAAACCAAGTCTGTGATTGGTTGGTTTTGTGGCACACTTATAACGGTGTACAGAGAGTTGAGCGCTCGCAGCAGAGAATGTTGTGGCGCAAGCAACACATGCGAGCAAGCGCAAATGAAAAAACTGAGCGAGAGGGGGTGCTATTGTGTGTGTGTATATGGATAAGCGCAAACACTGAAATACATTTTTTGCACGCAGCAATGAATTTTGTTCACTCAAATTCAGCTTTTGTACGCTCAAAATAAATTTCTCTTCAAAATGCAACACTTGCACTTGCAATCTTTTTTTACGTGCGCTCAATATTTTTTTACGTGTGCTCAGAATAGTGGCACTGAAATAACGCCATAACTCGTCTCCATTATTAATGCAGCCTATGATGGAGGAGCATCTGAAAATTGCAAAATACGAGTCAGTGTATTTTGGTAATAAAGTTGCTTTTTTTGTGAAGGACCTTATGAAGTAATCAGCAAAAATGCTGTATTTTTCAGCATTATAACGGTTCAGTATTTAGCTCTACTGTATTGCCAGTCGGAAGTATTGGCCTGGTACCTATCTATATGGAATCTTCATGTTAACCACATATAAGAGTAGCTTTTTCCAGAAACGTGTTTTCCTTTGCATCACATATACATGTGTTAAGGTTACTTGGCATCCCAAAGTTTTGGTGAATGTTGTAATTGTGTGAACCTGTGAGAGAACTGCCATGCTATTCACAGTTGCTTGTGACTGGATACACTAGGATAGTTGTCTACATCACTATAAAACAGTTTAATCAGAAAAAAAAAATGTTTTTTATATATTTCCTTCTGTGTCCAATATTGCTTTTTACCTCTAATTGAAAGGCAGCTTTACTCTGAGCGCATTGAATGGAACAACCACAGGATTCGTAAGCAGACTTTAGCTGCAGGACCATTTGGAAAACCAGACATGCTCTATTTTTGTCCTCCATCTGGTAATGTTACCTTTAAACAGAGCCTATCCAAATCTATTTTCATGCTTACCTGATAAGGTTTTATGTTTAAACTATTTTGGACAAAACTATGATAACATATGTAAGCCAACTATTAATTATTTT
Source organism: Polypterus senegalus (assembly GCF_016835505.1). Taxonomy (NCBI): domain Eukaryota; kingdom Metazoa; phylum Chordata; class Cladistia; order Polypteriformes; family Polypteridae; genus Polypterus; species Polypterus senegalus. The sequence continues at coordinate 99,142,677 of NC_053159.1, read as the reverse complement.
GTCACATTTGGTTTTATCTGTTAGCTTAGAAACTTCAGCCTTATAGAACATAAACTGTATAAACAACACCGTCAAAAGTAGCAATAAATTTCTCTCTCACTGAGCTACACCACAAAAAAAGTTAGAAGGTTAGCTCAGTTCTTTCACACACGGCAATCTTCTGCTTCTCACATTTTATTTGTTGCCATAAGGCTGCAGATTAAGGTTCTAAATGATTTAAGATCAATAGTTTTAAGAATTCTCTGATTCCCAGAGTTATAAGCATTTTGAATTCCAGCAGTTGTAAGAGTTATTAGGTAGTATTAAAATTAGTTTTCGTTGTAAGAATCTTGTGTGCCTTTGAGTATGTACTGACTTACTGTCATGTGATTAGTCTTGGCTTGTTTTCCTGTGTCTGTGTAACAATATTCTGTGCTTTTACACTTTACCACTGCAAACAAATTTCCCTCTGAGATAATAAAATCTGCCAAACCTAACCCATTGTCTAATCTGTTTTTTAGTATTGTATTTTGCATATATGGTATTATGGAGAGTGCTCATTTACTGTCTACTCATTCCACTCATTTATTTTTTGTCATTAATAGGAACTCCAAATATGCTGTCCACAATTGATGATGATCTTCAGCAGCATGCAGACACTATGGCTTGTGAAAAGGGATCCACCCTGACTGTGGCCAATGTTGCTTTCAGGCAGTTGTGCTCCACTGTGTTTACTCACCCTAGATCAATGGATGGTTATTCAGTTGATGATGCTATGGCTTCCTATCTAACAACTGCAAATCACATCACAACCCTTATGGCCAATTTGAATCTGATTGAGCCAGATAACTTTGTACAGGCTTTTGAAATATATGAAAAAATAGTAAATTCTTCTCATACAAAATAAATTTTGTTGTTGTGAAAATAAATTGGTTTAATCATACTTTTTTTTTTTTAGCCTTTACACATAGAAAGATCCATTATAAAAATTTAAAACAACCCAGAGGATATTTATATAGAACCTTTAGTATCCTTCCATAATCTATGTTTAACCATTATCAGTCCATTAATTTTATGAACCTGAACCGATATTAGAGTTCCTTGTGACAGAAGAATTAAGCACCATTTATGAATTTGTTGAGTACAACTTAGATGGCTGATTTTCTTCTCTGGGAGAGACATTATTTATTTGCATCACAATTTTACAGTCATAACATCAAGAAGAACAACAATCAAAATAATTGTATGGACTTTTTTCCTGCATACAGTATATAATTTAACACATTTTAATGACAGGAAAAACTAAACATTTCACTTTCCTCTTGGGGATGAATAAAACAAAGGTCATTATCTAAAACATTTCATTTTCTAATTACCAATGGTATCCATAATGTTTTTTTAAATCAGTGTTGTCCAATGATTTTAACAGAAGAACTAGGTTTGAGGTCGAAATTCTTTCTGATGGTGTATATTTTACACATGTACATATTGTGTGCAAAATGAATTGAATTTGTTTAAAGCATTTGGAGCTGCCTCTTTTGACATTAACTGGCACAGCTCTTTACAGGTCTTTACAGACCATGGAACAGTGTTTGTGTACAGCTCTAAAAATGTTATGCCGATGGACCATATGTCTGAATGTACAGAACAAGGTTGATAAGTTAGCAGACATTCAGGAGCTGTGTAAATAGCAGTACCACCAAGAGGTCCGCTTAAAAGCCCAGATATTTTGCTCCCTTGCCTTAGCGAAACTGAGTCACGAACATTGGCTAAACCCCAGTCGGTAAGGTAGGCCTTTTTGCTGCTGCCTTCAATCTAGAAGACAAAAATTACAGAAATGAAAATGAATTTACTTAATGAAACACAAATGATCAACAAAGCATAGGTTTGTTACCTAAACAGAATACATGTTTACCCTGCGTTTTGCACAAAAGTAAACACAAGCTTAGAATTCAAAATGTTAAACTTGCGATTGTGACTGATATAGAAAAACATCCCAAAACAGCTATTTATTTTTATATGGCCCAGAATCACATAAAGAATGTCTAAATAGAGTTTAATAGGCCATATTAATTTACAAAAGAGGTATCAAAGTGAAACCATACTAAAACAGTAACTCTTTTGTTTTCCTTGTATTTTCAATTTCTGTTTAAAAAATATATCCTACCAGGATGTTTGCAGGCTTCAGGTCCTGGTGTATTACATTCTTAGAATGGATGTATTCCACAGCCATTGCCACATCAAGTGCAACATAATTTTTTTCTTCTGCTTCTAACTACAAAATGAGAAATGATTTGTAAAACCAACCTGAATTATCCAAGTAATATTCAATGCATCAAGGTCAGGAAGTTATCCTAAAAAAGCTGATGTGAACTTGTAATTTCCAGGTATAATTTTATTTATAACGCTAATATCTATATCACTATAAACAGTAAAATTACCACTGTTAAATTAACACTATAGCTGCATAGATGGTCCATACTTTCCACATGTACAATTTAAAATGTTACCTTAATACTATTAGAATTGATTTAACAGGGTTAGTGTAGCTGTTTACCCTTTTACGATGCCTTTTGTAGCACTTAACAAAAACTACAGGTAGAACTTTACAGCTTTAGCAATTCTTTAATTTTTTTAGGTTATCATGGAGCTACATTACAAGCACAAAATGTGATAACTACACAGATAGGAAAATGAAACAATTTAAAGCTGCCTGAGAAAGTGGAATGTTAACTGGCAAGCTTTTTACCAAGGATGCAAAATGAAACTGCTTATAAAAGGTATCTTGAATAGTCTATAGGAAGAATGTCAGAAATAACAAACATATTTATCCTTTAATAATCCATATTTTTTTTTTCCTTTTTAAAGGAGTATTATTGCATTTATATTAACTTGCAAGAATAGAAAGCAATTTTTTCACATGACACATGGTAACATAAAAAGATTTAGAATGGTTTAGAAAAACAACTAACAATATCCTTTTTTAGAATGCATATTTTCAAGTAAAAACATTGCTCATTTTTGAAAAGTTAATTTAAAAGGTTCAAAGGTCAAAAACTCTTGTTATATCAAGTTAAAGACAACAGAACATTCCATACCTTCACTGGACTGTCTGCACTATGAAGTACAATGTGTAAACTTGCTCCATGAATATACTCGTTTGCTACGAGTATATACTGATCTTTTTTGGTAGCAGCCAAGAATCTAACAAATATTTGGATGAGAAAGTCTTCTACAGATAAAAAAAATACCAACATTAAACATAACTGTACATAACATGTTCATTTACAATTCTCCTTAAAAATAAAGACTTTACAACACATTGTAATGGAAATATCCTTAAATTGTCATTTTTTTTTCTCTTTAATACAAGCTTTTAGAAAAGTTTTCTTTTACATTCAGTTGTCTGATGTTCACAGTTTTCAGAAACCAACAGTAAACTAAACAAATTTAAACAATCAAGTTTCACTACAAAAAATATAAAGGGAAAAAAGAACTTACAAACAAACAAGGATCTCATGCAAAAAGTCATTACTGTCATCAACAGGAATCTTCTTTACTGCTGCTGGTGTTCCCTGATATGAACCAAAGTACACAGTTTCAAATGACCCTGACCCCACAGCCAAATCAGGATTGAATTTGATTTGTCCATCATCAACATATGGAACTCGTGGCATGTACACTTGTGAAGGAAATGAAAATAAAAAAACAAAAATAATACCATTAAGCTAAAAATAACAATCATACAGACAACTAAAACAGTTAAGTTAAATGAGGCAGCAAATGTTTTACAAAACACCAAACCCTTGAATGCAGCATTTATGAATTTAGAAGAATAAATCCCCTTTTTTTTCAAAATACAAAAATATTGCTTTTCACTATGTCTGCATTACAACATACCTGGAGGAATTGCATGATAAGGAGGTGTTTGAACATCAGACTTTAATGAACCATCTTCCATATTTTCAGCAATTGCTAGTGAACAATGTTTTTTACTAGATGACACCATCAGCTGAAGAAAGTTATGAACATAAATTCACTTTCAATTAACAATGATTTTTCTAATGCAGTAAAACAATGGCATAAAATGAAAAGCACATTATTTTTATTTGATTAAAACTGTATTTCAGTCTTACCCCAAAGGAAAAGCTTCCTGAAAGTTGAGCTATTAGGCAAAATTAAAAAAGAAAATCACGAAGTACTCCAGACAAAGAAAAACAAATTAATACTAATCTAGGTTTAAATTAAATTAATTATAAAAATATTTCAATACCTTGTAAGTTGTCCATCATTGGTTTTCTCTATAGGAAAGCAAAAGACAATCATCAGTTAAATGTGTATAATGTTCTGCAGATTCTGATTTCTCAGTTTAGGTAAGGGTCAAGTGCTGCTCTGTTATAGTTAAACTTTAAAGAAGTGAAAAAGAGTGTATGTGTACTTTAGCAGCAATGTAACTGTAGTAAATTTTAAAATCACTAACACTGTCCTTCCCTATAATGAAATAAAAAATAATCATCTTGGTAATCTGGAATACATCAACTCATATAGTAGAAGGAGAAATCGATAGTTAAAGAAGTATCTGGAAATACTTACAAAAGCTTAGCTGTTAACAAACAAGCACTAAAAGAACTCTTCTTGTTTGCCATTTTTTTATGTTCTCAAAGAGTATTTAATAATCTTTTTTAAATACTCGTCTTACAACAGGTGGAATTTTTCTTTAAACGGCCTGTAAAGTGTTACAATAACTCTTACAGTGTCAAAGCAACACTTTAATGTGCTTACATATAGAAACCATGGACCAATATACAGTAGATGTTTAAAGTGTTAATTTACTATTGCACATTTTGGTTTGTATGTAACATTTCTGTGTTCATGGTTATATTAATTTTTCGATTAAATGGCAATACGTTCAGTACATAACACAGATTAAACTATTAAAAGAAGTACCTAAATCTCTACGACCAACATGTAATGTTTTCTTCCATATATCTGGAATTTCATTTAATGATAAATACTCCTTCTCAAAATCTGATTTGGGCCACCTTCATCCATCCGCATTGCACAGTGTGTACTGAGCTTCATTTCTTTTGTCATCTTTCCAAAACATTTCTTTGGCTTTCTCTATTATATCATCATAACCATCCAATGGTTTCATTAAAAATTTAGGAGGCTCTTCTTCCAGCATTATCTTATGGTATTTTCCAGGTTTTTTTTTTTGTTCTAGGTCTCCATTACATTGCCAACACCTTCACCTTAAACAAAAATTGTATTTAGAACTTTGATATAAAATTCACAAAAGGTACTAAATGTGAACTAATGTGCATAAAAAAGAAAATTGTACGATTAAGACAGGCAGTGTGGCATAGCAGTTAAGGTTTTGGACTGCAAACCCGGAGCTTGTCGGTTCAAATCCTGGTACTGACACCACTGTGTGACCCTGAGGAAGTCACTTCACCTGCCTATGCTGCAAAAAACAAAAGTAATGTAACAAATTGTGCCTCAGATGTTGCAAGTTGCTTGGATAAAGGCATAAGTCAAATAGACAAATATGTATTATACATATAGGGACTATTTTATTTTCAGTTAAGTCATCTGCAGCAAACCTTTATAAATGAGGGTTTCTCCTTTTTACATAGTGCAAACTGCTTCTTCTTCACTGATGTTTTTTCTTGGATGGCTTTTTTCATTTCATTGAAAATTAAAGCAGCATCTGCCAAAATATGTAACTTTCTTATTAATTTTTCAACATTGTGTAAAATAACTTCATAAAGTAACATAAAAGGTTTAAATACAGGTTATCCTTTTACACTAAAAAATTACTAAAGAGATACAAAAAAGTAAAATGTATGTGTTGTTTTTCTTTAGGGAGATTTAATATTACTGAAGAAAGAAAAAAAAAAGTAAAACGGTAAAATGGGGCTATGCATACGAACTTAAAAAGGTTTAAATAAAACAGAAATATATACCTTTACTTTTACTTCCTTGGCTTGTAGAGGGCGTATCCTGTAGCAAAGCCCTAACTTTTTCATGAAAGCCCCTTTCAGTCAATAAGCCTTAAAAACAAGTGTAAAGATATTGACAACAAGCTACGCAAACCCACCAAGACATGGAATCGTTTAAATCAAGGCGCTGCGCTACCTTCTTCCAGATCGGCCTTAAGGCGTTCGTATTTTTCCAAAGCAGTTCTGGTCTCCATCGGCATCTGTAGCTGAGTAGAAAAACCCCATCCCATACTATTAGTTAATGATTAACACATTTCTACATGTATTGTAAGCATACAATACAACTGATAATATGTTGCGCTTATTTGTCTGTAACGAAAATTTCCCGCATTTAACGGCTTAAGTCCGAAGTGGTTTGTGCCCTTCAGAAAGAAAAAAGTTTTAATGCATACGTGTTAATATGTATACTTACACAGTATTAAAAGACACTCAACAATTAACGTCATTTACCTTCGTTCCCGCGTTTGAGTCGTGCTGTAAATTCTTACTGTGAAATATAATTGACAAACTTTTCGGCGAATGAACTTGTGAAGAAGGTGGAACTGGAGTATTACGTCACTTCCTTAACGAAAATGCCAAAAGGGGGATGGATGACGGAGACCTGAAGGCCAATGACGGAAAACTGACATCGGAGAACTGAGAACTGAGAGGGGACGGTGGTGGAACGAGAGAGGAGGGAGGAGGGAGGAGGGTTGACGGGGGATTCCTCGCAGGGAGGAGGAATGTTTTGTCCAAGGTAGTAGGAAGGATGGAGTTTTCTCGGAGGGAGGAGGATGTCCTAAAATGGACACTGTATGAGCGGCTGCTACTCCCTCTACATTTGTCACTATATATATATATATATATATATATATATAATTGTTACAGCCATTTTGATCTTTAAAGCCAGTTTTCTCATTTCTTGCATTGGGTAGCTTGCAACCTCAGGCAGTATTGAGATATCTGATTGCATTGGCGTGAGGTCAGTGGGGACCTTGGCCTACTCTGCTGCCGATTTGAAGGCCTCACACTGTCTTTACTACATTCCTGACTCTAAATCATGACAGAAGCACTATACTGTAGCTAAAAGGTTGACCATCCACTACTTTTTATTAAACCTTGGAATCTTTAGTAGGCTGGGACCTTAAAATCTTAATGCACGCTCCAGTTTGTGAGTAATGTTGAGATAGATACTGTAAGTAGGGTATTGACCATTTAAGGCTTTTTAAGGAGAAGGATTTTGAAATTAGCCCTAAATGTAACTGGAAGCCAATGTAATAGCTTATGAACAGGAGTTATGTTTGTATTTGTAATTCTTGTAATGATTCTTGCAGCAGTGTTTTGAATTATCTGAAAGCTGCATAGAATATTTTTTGAACAGCCTATGATTGACACATTGTAATAATCAGTCTTTTTAGAAATAAATGCATTAATAAATTTCTCAGCACCCTCCATATTTAGAATGAGCTTACTGTATGACTTCATTTCAGTGAGAATACAGAGCTTTTTTGGATGGTTTTGAGGCATATGTTATTCTCATTTGTTTGAGTGATTTGTGTTTGTTTACAAGAAAACATTTCTATTGACTCAAAGCATTTAAGAAAACAAGCTGGGACAAATGACCCTATGTTTGGCTTATGTAGGGATGGAATGACAAGGTTTAAATACATTTATCAGAGCTGTGAATTAGTTATTTGGCCCTCATTGGCACATAAGGTGATTGGGCGCTTTGAAATGGCATTGTGGATGTGATGGTTTTGCTTCCTGTCATGGATTGGTTCCTGCTCTGTTGCTTCAGCTCATTGTGTTCTCAAGTACAGTAGATTAAAGGGGTTCTTTAAATAGATGGGTGGAAATTTATTAAAAAATAAAGCAAAACATTCTTAAGCCTGATTAATCCAGTTCAGGGTCTTATGGGGTTAGATTGTTTCCAGACAATATACAGTAGGGCACAAGGTAAGAAACAGCCCAGCACAGGGAACCAGTTTATTCAGGGTCTACTTGCAGAGGAACAATTGAAAGTCACCAGTTAACCTAACCTGCGTGTCTTTGGGATCTGTGAAAGGAAAACTGCAGAATCTGGAGGAAAACTCAGGCAGACATGTAAACTTTACACAGACAACAAATAGATGCAGGATATGAAACCAGGATGATAACCACTGTTCCATTCATAGTAAATAAGTAACAATCTCCCAAAGAAATACAATGTTTAGTATTCTTATATGAATATGCACTCAATCATTCATTTCCAAAAAACATAAATTAGGCAGACATTCCCTGTCCAGCTTAGTCAGGGCTTTGAAAATAAAGTCATGACCTTACCATAGAGTGAACATGCCCTGTTCTGTGTGTTGTTTAAACAGATGGTGTGTATAATAAAATCCTTGCATATATGAAAAGATGAAAAGGCAAGCAAGATATAGTGAATCCCAACATCCCATGCACTGCTTCTTCGATGTAAACAAAGCAAGCTGTGGAGGATCTGATTGTAAATATGTACTTGCTTTTTTGAAAAATTCATTAATCTCAAATAGGCCTAAATACGTGTTGATCGGCCTATTCCGTCTTGTGTTGCATGGGGTGTCCCAACTTTGAAAGGCAGGTTGCTATGGCACACGAGTGCATGATGTGAATGTCTGGTCAATTAGCTGTAATTAGAGCTGCAGAGTGGCATTTGCGTTCTTAAAGGTTACTCTGCGAATGTCATGCCAGTTCTTAATTAATGACCATCCTGCCCATTCAGAAACATACATATGAAGCAGGTGCAGATAAGGTAAGATAAGTAATTTGTCGACCTATTAATCTGTGAAAGCAAATAATATCATTCAGCTGGTAAACATATAGGTGCCATGATGCCATCATGTTTGTATGTTTCAATGTGGCTGTCCCGGTGGCCGATTGACTAGTGCTGCTGCTGCTGCTGCTTTAAATCATTTGGACCTGAGTCTGCACCCTTGCTTGGCTAATGTCAGTGAGGAGTGTTCACGTTTTGCCTGCGTCCATGCCATTATTTATCCATGTACTTTGACATCCTTTTATGTCTTTCAGATATGCAGATTAAGTTGGTGACTTTAAATTGGTTTAATGTACAATATTTTGGTTGTGTGCTCAAGGCTGATTCCTCAATAAGTTTAGACTATGTGCAATCTTATATTAGAAAAAGTGACTTATGAAAAGGGGCTAAATGGATTTTTCAGGTTGAGAATAAAAAACATGAGATATGCATTCTAATGCAGACATCTCCTTTCAGCCCATGGCACAGTAATATAGGCTGCTCTACATTTTTCACATACGCCTGATGTTACAGCTTGTGTTACTCCCTGTTTAAATGTGACCTGCAATTACCAAAACATTTTAAATTTGTAAATTTCGTCACACCACATAGCAATAAGTAGAATGTGGGAAAATAAAAACGAATCACTGATTACTCTCTCCCGTGGTCAATCATTTTTCTTCCTTAAGCTCATTTTCTTTGCTTCAAGACTAGGATCTAGCATTTATTTTTTTCTCTGCATGTCTTGTAGAAAAGAATATTCTTAAAGTTGATGATCTGCATACTGTATATACCTGCGTAGAAGTTCTCCCACAGATAAGTCCGGACTTATTTTTATCATATAATTTCTGGTATTTTATAATGTCAGTCATTTGAGTTGAATGCAGAAAACTCACGCTATTGGTCCAAGAGATTATGATATGCTAATGCCCACCTGAGAGAGTAACCACAGAGCACACTGCCATGCATGCTCCTAACCTCCCTCCCTCTCTCTCTCTCTCACTCTATTGTGCCTATGTGACCACACAGTAATACCCGAACTATGCCAAAGCAACATTTGCACTGATTTGTGTATTTTGCATCTCACACTCTCATAAACCTTTAAAATAAGAGCATCCCTTATCTACGATGGAGAGTTCGGTCAGAAGAAGCTGGTTTTAAATTAATGTCGTTGAAGTAGCAAAAGAAATCGGTAACTGCACTGCTGCAACAAAAGTTGATGCATCTGAGAAACTGATGCAGGATTGGAGGCGGCAAGGGAAGATGTACAAAAAAAAAAATTTTTGAACAGGTGTATAAGTCGGGGTCTAATTTTATGATCAATTTTTGGGGTTTCAAGACGTGACTTATACATGAGTATATATGGTATATTCAAAAAGAATTATAAACATATAAGAAAATAAGTATTATATCGTAATGCACACTAGTATAGTAAGGGTTAAATTATTAAAAACCTGCGTCTGCCTATTTTATTATTTTCCTCTTTGCTGCTGCAAACCACCAATATCTTTCTGCTAAGCTTAAAACTTTAGTCAAGGACACTGTGTACTTTGATTGGCCTAAGCAGACCATTGTTTTAGAAATGCAGCTGGTTAAAACCTCAACCTTGAGAGATGCTTGGACGTCAAATAACTTTCATTTGAGAAACACAATATCTTATGAGGGCCATACTGGTTTCGACTTAAGCTGTGTACTTGATCAATGAATAAGTTTTGGACACCTGCACGGGGTATGAAGTAATGATGGCAGTTTCGGTCAAATGATGGACATTAGGTAATGGTGGGTTTGAATATTAGGTAATGATGATAAGAACCAGAAGGAGGAGAGTATTTTGCATAAGTGATAATAATTGTAATAAATGTAAGCACCCTGGATTTGCTAATTGCTCATTTTACTTGATTTGAGTCTGTGTATGCATCACGCAATGAAGCTTGATTCTACTGCCTTCCTCAGACTCAGTGTGCCTTCTTTGAGCAGTGTGTTTCTGCCAGAACAATCTCTGTTCTGAAGATGAAATTAAATTAAGCCTTACATATCTAGCAGAAATGGTCACTCAAGTCAGTTTATGATTTTAAGACCTGACTTTAAATCTGGTTGGCCTGCAGGTAAATGGCAGTCCAAGAACATCAACTTTGACAATGTTCCAAGAGTGACAGCAAATTTTACTCTAACAGATTCACTGTGTGTACACATTAACATAATATGATGAAAACAAAATGGCTTTGGTTGAAAGTGTTTTTTTCCTCTGATAATGACTTTAAGAACATGCTAGAGTCAATCAAAAAGATAAAAAAACAAGGTACAATGTTTAAAATAGGTTCTATTGAAGAAGAGCACAAGCTTTCATATGAACTGGCAAGATTTCCTATATATGTTAGTCCTGGTTATCCACTAACAGCTTTGTGTCTAATTATAGCATTCACAAGCTTGGATGAGTGATTGTTTACACACAAGAGGTAGCCAAATCACCATAAAATAATTAGGGTTAATACTTCAGAATGCCATACAGCATCTGTTAGTTACTTACTGCTATGCAACACAAATCAGTTCTTTGTTGAAGTCTTTTTATATAGCAGTAAGTACGGCAACGCGTGGGGGCTACCCAGGTGCATCTGTTAGTCATTTACTGCTACTGTGTGTAAGACTTGAACAAATGCTTTTTTAGGTTTTTATAAGACATACAAAGTGCCAGGGGATTTAAGGGCTTACTACAAGGTACCAATTAGTCATTTATTTGGGTCAAACTGTAGTGGTCCAGTGCCGCTCAGATTCATACTGTCGGACTGTGATTTGTTTATTTTTTCAGTGGGGATTCCAGGAACACTTCCAGCCCTGGCCCGACCTGCACACACTCACAGACAAACAAACAAATGAATAAAAAATATATTAAATGGAAAATCAAATACAAACAACAAAAATCACTGGAAAATTAAAAGAAGGAAATATCAAGGATAAGATTGAGCAACACTTGGCAAGGACAGGAGTTTTACTGAACAGTCAGCATGGGTTCAGAAGAGGGAGGTCATTTTTTACTAACATGCTGGAATTTTATGAGTAGGCAACAAAAGGATACAATCAAAGTGGAGCTTATGATATTATTTATCTTGACTTTCAGAAAGTATTTGATAAGGTGCCACATGAAAGGCTGAGCATCAAACTAAAAGAAGTGGGAGTTCAGGGTGATGTTTTTCGATGGGTGCAGAATTGGTTTGGACACAGGAAGCAGAGGGTGATGGTGCGAGGAACCTCATCAGAACTGGCCGATGTTAAGAGTGGTGTTCCACAGGGGTTTGTGCTAGGGCCGCTGCTATTTTTAATATATATAAATGATTTAGATAGGAATATAAGTAACAAGCTGGTTAAGTTTGCAGATGATACCAAGACAGGTGGATTGGCAGATCATTTGGAATCTGTTATATCATTACAGAAGGACTTGGATAGAATACAGGCTTGGGCAGATTTGTGGCAGATGAAATTTAATGTCAGTAAATGTAAAGTATTATACATAGGAAGTAAAAATGTTAGGTTTGAATACACAATGGGGGGTCTGAAAACTGAGAGTACACCTTATGAGAAGGATAGTGGACTCTAAGCTGTCAACTTCCAGACAATGTTCAGAAGCCATTAAGAAAGCAAACAGAATGTTAGGTTATATAGCACGATATGTGGAGTACAAGTCCAAGGAGGTTATACTCAAGCTTTATAACACATTGGTGAACCCTCATCTGGAGTACTGTGTGCAGTTTTGGTCTCCAGGTTACAAAAAGGACATAGCAGCACTAGAAAAAGTCCAGAGAAGATCGACTAGGCTGATTCCAGGGCTACAGGGATTGAATTATGAGGAAAGTTTAAAAGAGTTTAAGCAAAAGAAGGTTAAGAGGTGACATGATTGAAGTGAAGTGTTTAAAATTATGAAGGAAATTAGTACAGTGGATCAACATTACTTCCTACCACAGTAGGAAACTTGTTAAGGGTGAATTTTGCACAAACATTAGGAAGTTTTTCTTTACACAAAGAACGATTGACACTTGGAATAAGTTACCAAGTAGTGTGGTAGACTTTATGGACTTTCAAAAATCAACTTGATGTTTTTTTGAAGAAATACCGGTAAGTGGATAGGACTGGCGAGCTTTGTTGGGCTGAATAGCCTGTTCTTGTCTAGATTGTTCTAATGTTCTAAATCAGACAACCGTCCCCTTCCTGTTCGGTGATACAATTTTAACACAACAATCAACAATGTCCTTATATAGTTCCAATTCGGCAGAAATGGATGAAATGATGTGGAGTAAAGAGGACAATGACGATACTGGGAACAGCTTCCGTAATAGATGAATTAAACAGTCTTACCGGTAGCCCTGAGCGGTGAGGGGTGAGATTTGCAGGAGCACTCCCTCTGAAGATGCCCGACGACTAATCCACCACTATTCACACAACATGAGACAGTTCATTCATCCTTGCAAGAAACTATTCAGGGTACAAATGATTTTACAGTGGACGGGACACTGGCCCCCTTTCAAGTTTTTCGCTGGCCCTTCTTGTCTCCAGCAGCCCCCGCGCCCATTTCAGACATCCAATGACGGCAATCCCCTTTGGGGCTGCTGGGAAATCAAGTACTTCCAACGGCAGCTCTGCTACAAAACTTTAGAACTGGGCTACCTAGGTGCACTAATGATCATTTAAGATCTAAACACTTGCAATGTGGGGTTCATAAGAGATGTAGAAAGAAGCAGTGACACTTTAAAATAGGGGACTACCTAGGTCCATCTGTTAGTTACTTACAGCTATGTTCAGTATTAATATCTTAACAAAATCTGGTGTTACATAACAATAACTATAACACTTTAAAATAGGAACATGCTAGGGTACATCCTAGTTTGGTGTTGATATGATAAAACATTATATAAAAGTGGCCATAATTAATTATGTTTGATGTCACAGTGGTTAGTCCAACTGCTTCACAGCTCTAGGGACTATGTACCGTGTGAACAAAATGAATGAGTCTCGTGATGGCCTGTTCTCTGGTTCACTGTAAAACTGTAGACAGATCAATTAGCAAGGTTAGAAAATGGAGTTAAAGCTGCCTACTATGACTCAAAAATATATCATCTTTCAAGTGTAGCCCAGTTGAAAATTTAAGTTTGTTGCAGTATACATAAAAGCAGTATATGAAGAGGAGACCTTGTGTTGCAGGTAGTTGCTCAATATTTAAGATTTGTTTTTAGGCTTATATTTTTGCTCTTTTGCATGATGGAATCCCAGCTCACAGTGTTTGTGACTCATCCTAAGGCTGATGCAACTTCTCAGCACCATAGCAATGTATATAACTGTATATATAGCTATTGCAGTGAATATTTATCTTTGAATATGGATTAGTTGAAAACAGAAAAAAATGTTTTGCTTATGTATATATCTTTAGTTGACTGAGTACAGTGAAGGTTTGGTTCAGCACCTAATGGAGAGTGATTTCTGTTATTCAAGTATTATTTAAGTTAATTAGTAAATGTGAAGGGGATTGAGTGTGTGATGTACTGTATTTGTTGGAAAAAGTGGATTTTATTTTAGTAGGGAGAAGTTGCATTCTCTTTGTAATACTTCTAATAATTTAAGCACTATCAAAAAATAAAGATACACACACATTTATTTTTTATACTTTTTGTTTCCATTTACAGTAGATGCTCACAAGTACCTAGGTGATTAAGCAATGGCCTGGCAGAGTTTTGCTTTCAACTGCAGAAACATCTGTGATTGAGCCCATCATAGATGGTCTACCATTAGTCTGCTACTCTTCTATGCATCTCAGATACATTAATGGAGTAACCTATGCATTCTGATTATCGGTACCACCAAGGGCAGGAGAAAACAAGTGCAACCGACACTGAATGGTGTTGGTTAATATCTGCCCAGTGTCTTAGGTTTATGATGAGTTACCTCAAGTACTTTTCTTCTTTCTTTCTTTCATGCATGTACTGTATATCTTAAATTTTGTATTATACTGATCTTCTTCAGATCTTGTTCCTTTTATTTAGTCTTCTCTTTTTATTGAACCTGTTTAATCTAGAGTTAGAGTGATGGGCATCTTGAGTCTATATTTAGAGCAATGAGCGAGAGGCCTGAGCCTGCCATGTATGAGATGCTAGTCTATTGCAGGACACCGATATACATTTCCAATGGGCCAGTACAAAGACACCACTGAACCAAACTCGAAATGTGGGAGAAAATGATACAAGGATTTGAAGCAGTCTCCAGTAGTCTTTATACATTTAAGATTATTCTGTGTTTTACACACTCCTAAAGGTAAGCCACACCTTAGTTTAGTATTTCACTTATAATTTGTTTAGTTTTACAAATCCATTAATCAAATTGCCTTCATAAAATCTTCACAGTACACAGCAGGACACATTTAGTGGCGTGTATGCAGCCATTATCTCTGACAAGACATTTTGCACTTACTGCTAGTAGGGTTAGGATTTTGCTTTTTTTCTCCTTCAATTTTGCAATTGGAAATTGAGGGAAAAAAGTATCTAAGTATGACTCAGATGGCCTTCATGCTCTTTCAGTGTCCTCTCTGTTTACAATTAACCTACACTGGACAGCTGCAAAACAAAAATATCCTTTGTTCAAAACCGGGTATGTGCCAGGTCAGGTGGATTTAGATTATTGATCTGCTGGTGAGTCACAGAGAAAACTAAGCAAGTCATTAGTTCCAATGTTTCCATCTCAACTTCAAATGTCACTTGTGTCTTCTTCAAGCTGAGAGACTCTAGTTGGCGCAGTGCCACAGGATTTCCTACAAATGTCATGTAGCTCCAAACAACGTGAGGCCACTCTGCAGACATCCTCTGGCCTAACATACTGTCTTTTGTGTATCATTCTTGATTGCAGATAAGTATTTGACTGTATATTATTGTGTTTCTAATAACAGATGTATAATAGGATGCAAAACTTTCAATTTCTATAGACTGCCTGCTTTCATCCAAGCTGCCAAACATATGCAGGTTGTATTAATTGAGGACTCAATATCAGCCCTATGCAACTGTGCCCTATGATGGTCTGCCATCCCATCCAGAATTAGTTCTCACTTTTACACTAAAGATTTAGCAAGGGTAACGGAAAACCTTCTTCTGGCCTGAACAGTTATGTAGCACATCCAAATAGAAACTCTGGGACAGGAGTGCTAGAAACAGTCAGTTTGGCCTGTAAAACCTTAAACAAATTATCCATTAATGTAGATGGTGGGCTTTTGAGTCTGATCCTTTCAGAGCACCCTTCTTCCTTTCGGACAGCCCTAAAATTCAAAGCCTTTCAGCTAAAAGCTGTAGCCCAATGACACCATTATCCCACAGATATTCCCCTGAAGCTCAAAACGTTTTGAGTCAGTTGGAATAGACACAAAATAGTGGCACAGTGGTGTGAAGAACTTTTGCCTTTAGAGACCTGGATTCAATTTCTGGCCTAGTCACTGTCTGTGTGAAGTCTGCACTTCTTGCTTAGGTCTTGTGGGGATTTTATTTAGATTGTCTAGCTTCTTCTTTCATCCTAGAGATAAGTATATTAATTCACATGGGAATCCAACACATTATGCTACTGCTTGTTTAGATAGAATATTGTAATATAATAATTATTAACAGCATAATTATTCTGCAAATTATTATCATAACCCTCTTGATTGAAGGACTTGCTTTTTTACTATTAAGTTTTTATTAAAATTGGATTAAATTAAAATACATCATATTGAAGTCACACAGTTATTTCCAAGACGAAAACACTACAACCATGCCCACCCCTCCATAATCCCACGCAGCCCTGTAAAAGGAGCAAGTGCATAATGAAAAGAAAACAAGTGAATGGAAACTCCCAGGTGGGCACAGCCTGGCAAAGACATCAGGGAAGGCAGAGACTGGAGATTAAAAAAAAAAGTGTAAAAACAAGCTGTAGCTGACCATTAATTGATTGTGGACTCTGGACAACCCATTAATCTGGGATGCAGAAAGTTGCATATGAACTTAATTATATAGTTAAGATTTCCATAGTTTGTGAGGAATGGTCCAGAGCCTTCCATCTGGAGACCAGTGCCAATTTAGTAACATTAGTGTACACTGAGAAAAGTAAGGACTTGCTATAAGTGCACTTACTAGCCTCTATAACCCACAAAGCCTCTGTAACAGTCTTGTTCCATACTGTACCAGTATGTGGTGTGACTAATAGATATTCTGTACTTAGACCCTGTTATGTTATTGTCATTGGTGTTGCACAACATGTGCGATTGGGAAACAGCTGAAAGGCCGTAAGAATAGTACTACTATGCCAGACCAGGGGGTGGTGAGCTGCAATAACTTTCTTTCTCAATCTTCTGCAGTGATGTCATCACGTCCAGCTCAGAAGATGACACGTCTGGTTTTGGTCCTGATGACATCACTTCCTGTCTTGGGCTTTAAAGCCGCCATCTTTTCATTTTACAATCAGTTCTGTTTTGGACTCAAACCTGTGAACATCACAACCAATTCAACCCATTTGCAGCCAAGGCACACTATATGGGTGGCTGCCCCAAACCTTTTGATGTCTGTGGTCTGCTTTTGTGACAGTGCTTTATACTAAGTCTTCATAAAATCATTAAAACACTAGATCATTAAAGCATAGAAATAATTGATTAATAGTCAGCTGCATTTTAAACTGTATCCATAATCCAGCCATCCATCTTCCAAACCAGCTACATCCTAAGCAGGGTTGTGGTGAATCCTACCCCAACAAACACAGAGCACAAGGCAGGAATGATCCTTTGACAGGATGGCAGTCTAATGCAGTGTGAAGACACAGACACACACATACACATACACTAGGGCCAATTTAGCATTAGCAGCCCACCAGACCTGCATGTCTTTGGTCTGTGGGAGCAAACTGGAGCACCCAGAGGAAGCCCATGTGGTCACGTGGAGAACATGCAGACTCCACACAGAAAGGATCCTGGACATGAACCCTCATTGTTAGGCAGTAACGCCACCACTATGCCTTTGTACCTTCCCGTTTCCATAATTAGAAATATTTATGACTGTATTGTGTAACATTGTTATATGTTTTGAGGAGCAATTTAGCACAGTGCCTGCTATGAATGACACTATCAAATATTAATCAGTTCTAAACTTTTCAGAAATTCAAGTTAGAATGGCACTGAACCTGTCTCTTTTCACCAATTCAGCCGTAAGCTCTTAACAGATGATTAGCCTGGGAAACCTGATCTAGCATCACTCTCAGAAAGTACGTTTGGGCGCAATCCTGGCAGACTGCACACACGTGTCCGATATCCATTGGCGAAAGAGCGTCACAAACAAGAGTCTGCCGCTTCTGGGAGTTGCTAAGAGACATCTAAAAGGAACACTGCACCAACCTTTATCTGCAGCCAGCAGCAGCTGCCTAGTGAGAAAGTGGGAGGTGTGCCAGTTTTGCTACTAACATAGGTGAGTGGTACTGCTGCTGATGGTCTATCTGCTGAATGAAATGGGCTTGTCATCTTGCTTCCTGGGGGATGTTCTTATGGCTAATTATGGCTTTAATATGGTGTGGAAAGAAACAAATCAAATCAAGTTTTATTGGTAGGACAGACTAAGATTGTTTACTAATCCCTTGCAAAAAATAATTAAGAAAGAAGGAGCAGGCGTACACCTTTGTAGGGTTGACTTCTGGCACCATAAAGATATCCACAGTAGACATAGTGCTGACGTGCATCAGTTTTTTTTAGTAGCTATGAACACTGGTACAGTGTAAATAGAACAGAATGATGGCTTGTTCAAGGGGCAAGTGGTCTCTTTTTTATTTAAAAAAAAAATATGAGTTGTTTTTATTAAGAGCCAGTCTAACCCACTCTGGCACTTCTGCGAACATGGCTGAGTCTGTGAGGGTCGCAGCTGCATCAATGCAGAACGGATCCCTTTGGTCACATTCACGTGCACTTGGTGGTGTGTGCACTAAGTACACCTCAGTAACAGCAAAGTCAACATCAGTAAGGAAAAGAAGCCGTGGGCGGGACGCAGCACAGCTGTTTGTTCTCTGTTCACTTTGGCGGTCTCAGGTACCTCTTAGTTTCCTGGCAGCAGAGAAGACTAAAGGTTGACAGTGGAGAGTGGAAACAAGCCAAGTGTATAGGCCACTTCTCCTTTGCTTTTCATTATCTCAGAGGAATGAGCGTGTGCTTCTTTGAAAACTGAGCCGGTGGTATCCATGTATCTGTGTGTATGTGAATGGAAATCCAGCAGGGTGCAAAATCTGAAGAGTTCTTTTTTTTCTAAGGTAAGATCTGCCTCTGCTACTTGGTTGCAATGAGCACTGTGCTACTGTGGTGGGACACAAAAGTGTGTGCTTAATTAGATAGTAAATGGCTAAGACAAGTGTACTTTATAAACTTTCATTGAGGGTGGCAGTGTACTGGACATGTCATCTTGTTCATGATGCTTACATACTATTTTCTTTTGCAGTATAATGTAATGGTGTAAAAAGAGGAACATAAGTTTGGCATGCTGATGTATTTTCTATACTTATTGACCAAAACTGACAGAGTATCGAAAAGTAACAATAGTATAAGATGGGTAAGAATAAACATGCACTTGTCTGTCTGTACTGTACAATTGTGAGTGTTTCACAGAGCACTGTAAAACAAATAATATAGTGAAGTAACCACACACTATAATGTGCTGTATAATCTATATTTCATTAATCCATCCATCTTCTGAATTGATTCAAAATATGACTGTGAAGTGTATTGGTTAAAGAAGAATATCATAAATAATACCACAATAATTGTAATACAGCACAGTAAGAAGTAATGATGCATTATAGTGGGTTATATATCAAAAAAGATAACATTCTCAAATCTTCCTACCTTGTCAGAACCACGCGCAAAGAAGCAACCAACATGTTTCGCCAGTCCATTAAAAGCACTCTAACTGATACAGCCACACTCACAACCTACCCTAACCTAACACACACGTCTTCAGGATGTGGAAGGAAAAAGCAAGCAGTCATGTCTATGATAAAATGGTTTCTAGCTTGTGCCTTTTGTTGCTTGAATATCATGTGGCTTCACTGAAAAATGTAAAAACTATATTGAAGGTTAATTTTGATTATATTTGTCTATGGAAGTATTAGAACATAACTTTAATATAGCCATTTAAAACCTACTGGTGTAGTATGGTTTACAAATGTGTTATGTTATGAAGTGACTGGTGTGAACATATTAAAGCAAATTAGTATGGTATAATGTTGCATTTTTCTACATAATATAGGGTTAGAGTATTGTAATAGCTAGCATTGTCATGCTAGACATAGTCAGGGTATTCACAGGTGTGCTAAGCTCTGCATTCCAGGAACCCCTGGAACGTTCTCGTTATAACCTTCAAATCCGAGAAGACTTGAGAAGGCAGGTGTAGATTCCCATGGCATTATAAATACAGCTTTGCCAATGATAGCAAAGACTGGGGGAAAAGGGACACCACGCAAAACGCTGGATGATGAGTAGAAACACTGCAAGAGTGGAAAGGCCTGCCTAATAAAGTGACTGTTATTTTTATGGGGCGTCTTACACAGCATTCATAGCACAATTTAATTCTGCTAGAAGACAATTTACTGTTATCACTGGAGCTAATGGATGGGAACTGAGGGAACAATTGGTACATCTGGTCATGAACTTAGAGCCAGGATATACTTAACGCTACATGACTTCTACGTTTGCAATTGCTGCTGCTATGCAAGCAGTGTACCATTTATACTTGTGGATGTGGTTTATGTAAACCTAAAGGATTCCACCAGGTTGCAGTGCAAAGCATTATCACAATGAGAAAACAATGTCCGGTTTCTGATTGCTTTTTACGAAGGGACAAAAAAGATGGCAACAGTGACATGTTTGAGTCTTTTTAATGTACAGTCGACTCGAGGCCAAAAGTTTTGAGAATGATACAAATTTTAATTTTTACAACGTTTGCTGCTTCATTTTTTTAGATGTTTTTGTCAGATGTTTCTAGGTATACTGAAGTATAATTACAAGCATTTCATAAGATTCAAAGGCTTTTATTGACAATTACATTAAGTTTATGCAGAGTCAGTATTTGCAGTGTTGGACCTTCTTTTTCAAGACCTCTGCAATTCGCCCTGGCATACTGTCAATCAACTTCTGGGCCAAATCCTGACTGATGGCAGCCCATTCTTGCATAATCAATGCTTGGTCAGAATGTGTGGGTTTTTGTTTGTCCTCCCGCATCTTGAAGATTGACCACAAGTTCTCAATGTGATTAAAGTCTGGGGAGTTTCCTGGCCATAGACCCAAAATTTTGATGTTTTGTTCTCTGAGCCACTTAGTTATCACTTTTGCCTTATGGCACAGTGCTCCATCATACTGGAAAAGGCATTGTTCATCTCCAAACCGTTCTTGGATGGTTGGGAGAAGTTGTTCTCGGAGGATGTTTTGGTTTTCACCTAAGTTGGATAGTCCATGGGTGGGCCTTTGCTAGGTCCTAGAGGGGTCTGCTGGGTTGCAGTTACTTTTCCCAGGATGGAATATATTTCTGTTCCAGGATTGCTTGGCACCATATAATCTGCATGCGTCACTTCCCACCATTGACTTAACACTACAAACTACAAACAATAGCACTGCCTCTAACACGCTGAATACTTCTTCACAACCTAGTGCATCCCCTACAAGATGAACACATCAGACATGCCTACCCACCCATTACAAAGGCTTTATGTTGCCCTCAAGTATGAGGAACTAAAGAAGGGGACAGCGTAAGAGTCATTGTCAACCTTGAGATGGGCGGGGTCTGGACAGGTGATTGATGACAGGGTATTCACAGGTGTGCTGACCTCAGCATTCCAGGAAAATCTGAGAAGTCTGAGCAGGTTTGATAAGGCAGGTGGAGACTCCCATGGCATTATAAATACAGCCTTGCAGATGATAACGAAGACTGGGGGAAAAGGGACATCACATGAAAAGCTGCACAATGATTGGGAAGACTGTGAGACTGGAGTAGCCTGCCCAGTGAAGTGACTGTTATTTTTACGGGGTGTCTTACATGGCCTTTATAGGCTGTTTAATTCTGCTAAACGATGGCTGTAAATTATTTGTTGTAGAAGAAACATGCCCATTATTGGGATTAACTTTCATTCAGTCTTTGTCTCGGTCTTTCCATCTTGGTGCTCACTATAACATTATAAAATAACTGTAGTACAGTATATTAAAACATTCAATATATGGCCAAAGGTGTGTTAACACCCCTCCAAATTACTGTGTTCAGCTTGTGACAGAACCACTAGGGGGCGTGCCAGCCACCCAATCCGACACAGACAGACACGGTAGGCATACTTATAAAAACATAAGGGCTTTAATTTTTCTTCATGTGTGAAGAACATCTTCCCCATTCCTACGATCCCACAACACAGTCCCAATGCACAAGCACAATAGTCCTCTTTTTCTTTTCTTTCTCTGTTTTCTCCTCCACTCCTCCTCGGCAAGCTTCATCCACCTTCCACCCAACTCTGGCTCTCTGAGTAATGGCTGCTGGCTCCTTTTATAAGGCACCTGGAAGTGCTCCAGGTACTTGATGACTCGTTTCCGGCAGCACTTCTGGGTGTGGTGGAAGAACTGCCCATAGGGGCTCAGCCCCTGGCTGCGCACACAGACTTCAACAAGGCTGCACCGAACTCCAACTCCCATGAAGCCTTGTGGGAGTCCGAGGCATTGCTGCAACCCAGGGGTGCTGCCATCTACCGTCCCACGGGAGGTAACGCTCTGGTCACGCTTGCTCCCGGTCCTCCCAGCGAGGGCCCCGGCTCACACTACAAGCTGTATCAGTCATTCCTGTTGTTAGTCAGGATGTGAAATTCCTGCTCTCCTAGATCTGTTCTGGTCAACTGTAATTGCTATTATTGTAAAGTGGAAGTGTCTACAAGCAACAACAGCTCAATCACAAAATAGTAGACCTGAAAACTCACAGAATGGGGCCACTCTATGGTAAATCACACGGTGCATAAAAATATATAGTATCCTGCTTTGATTTTAATGCTTAGAGTGTTTGTTCTTATATTTATTATTCTGATTTGTTCAGTGAAGTAGAAAATAGGAACAATTAATGCAAAACTGACTTTTATCAGTGCCAGTGTCAGTCTGTCAATATTTCCTTCTTTTTTGTGATTGTCACACTAGTACCTGTGTTGTATTTGAACAACTTTGACCATCACTGCTTACCTTCTTCAATGTCAATTTGGAAGCTGGATTTAATTGCAAAACACTCGTGGTACATGTCTGAATGAGACAATGGGGAAACCTTATTAATTTATGTTTTTGGTATTATCCCTGATCTTCTCTAACAACCTGTGTGATCCTGTTAAGATTTGCATTCACAGTTAGGTCCATAAGTATTCAGACAGTGACACATTTTTCATATTTTTTTTCACAGCACCACAATGAATTTGAAATGAAGAAGTTATTACATGATTGAAGTAGGGTTTCAAACATTAATTCAAGGGGTTTCAAGCATTAATTCAAGGGGTTTAACAGAAATATAGTATGAGTCATTTAGGATTAGGATTATACATGGTTTCCCCATTATCTAGGGCTCAAAAGTATTTGGACAATTAATTGAAAGTTCATCCATCCATCCAGTTTCCAACCCGCTGAATCCGAATACAGGGTCACGGGGGTCTGCTGGAGCCAATCCCAGCCAACACAGGGCACAAGGCAGGAACCAATCCTGGGCAGGGCGCCAACCCACTGCAGTAATTGAAAGTTCATTATTTTATTAACTATTAAACAGGTAGAAGGTCTTTAATTGATTTCAAGTATGGAATTTACATTTTGAAGCTGTTGTTGTGAACTCTTAATATGAGGTCCAAATTGCTGTCCATGCCAGTAAGAACAGGCAGAGAAAACAAAGCAAGCCCATCTGAGAGGTAGCAGAAACACCAGGAGTGTTCAAATCAACCATCTGGCACATTCTTCAAGAGTAAGAACACACTGGTGAGCTTAGCAACATCAGAAGGTCTGCACAACCACAGAAGACAACTGTGCTGGATGACTACAGAAACCTTTCTTTGGTGTGAAAAAACAATTCACGACATTTAGACAAACCAAGAACACTCTCTGGGAGGTAGACCTATCATTAGTAAAGTTTACAGTCAAGAGAAGATTTCAAAAATGTAAATACAGAGGGTTTACCACAAGGTGCAAAACACTGGTGATTCTCATGCATAGGAAGGACAGATTCGACTTTACTAGAAAATGTAAAAATAAAACAGTTCAGTTTTAGAACAGTTTTCTTTGTACAAATGAAATTAAGATCAATGTGTGCCAGAATGATAGATAGAGAAAAGTATGGAGAAGAGAAAAAATGGCTCATGATCTGATGAATACCACATCATGTGTGAAAGGTGGTGAAGGCAGTGTTATGGCATAGGTATGTGTGACTGCCAAGGGAAGTTAGTCACTGGTGTTTATTGCTGATATGACTGCTGACAAAAGTTGTAGGATGATTTTCAAGGAAGTGTACAGGGCTATACTGTCTGCTTGGATTCAGATAAATGTTGCAAAGCTGATAGGGCGACACTTCACAGAACAGGTGGACAATGAGCCAAGACATACTGTGACAGCAAACCAAATGCTTTTCAAGGCAAAGAAATGGAATATTCCTCAATGAATAAGTCAATCAACTGACCTGAACGCAATTGGACATGCATTTCACTTGGTGAAGACAAAATGAAGGCAGAAAGTCCAACGAACAAGCAGCAACTGAAGGCAGCTGCAGTAAAGGCAAAGCGTCAGTAGAGTGGAAACCCATTACTTGGAGAAGGCCATGAGTTTCAGACTTCAAGCAGTCATTGACAGTAAATAAAATTTAAACCAACATGATTATTTTAGTTTGCCTAATAACTTGTGAGCTGTTGAACATGTGGGGACAATGTATAAAAATGGCTGTCTTTTTTCATACAATGTTTTTGTTAAATGACTTAAATTAAAACTGCAAGTCTACACTTAAATCACTTTATTTCAATTTCAAATTATGAAAATTATATTACTGTCCAAATACTCATGGAAATAACTATGTGTGGTGCCTTAAGATATGAATAGCAAGTTGAAAGATTTGTAAAACAAAAAAAAGACATGCCAAATGTTTAGTCCATTTTTGTTCATAAGAATTACTTACAAGTGCTTTGAAATTACTTCCGTTTTTTGTCTGGCACCTCGTGGCTCACTAATACAAGAAAACATCCACATATGATATCCCATTGAATTTGTCTTTATGTTTGGTTATCATGACATTGAGCTTTTTGGGGTTCCCCCTATTTCTGACCTTCTATACTTGAAAAATCCTCATTCTTTAGGCCTTTTTGCTGGAAATGACACTCTTATGATAAAGAGTAAATTGTGTGTCTTCATCAGAAATGATTAGAAGGACTTGAAGTTGTACTTTTCCACATCAACCAATCCCAAGGGTGCACCCTCTAATGGTATACAAGTGCTTAAATTTCTCCTTTTCGCAAAATTTTAACTAAATGGACATCAGTAATTTAGGCATGTGTAGTGTCGCTTTATGTTATTTTAAGGTTACTGATCAT
Source organism: Polypterus senegalus (assembly GCF_016835505.1). NCBI lineage: Eukaryota > Metazoa > Chordata > Cladistia > Polypteriformes > Polypteridae > Polypterus > Polypterus senegalus. The sequence goes on along the minus strand of NC_053159.1, from coordinate 99,117,351 downwards.
GAATACAATAATATTGTTGATATGTGAGTCATTACCAGTGGCCCTAACTATCTATGAGCCACTTCCAGAAGTTTAAAAATTAAGATTTCAACCGTAAGCACATGCTAAAGGTTGGTAATTACGGATATGATATTTTTTAAACTTCTGATCCTTTCCGAAGGATCTAGCCCTATGTGCACCTCAAGGGTTAAAAATGACAAATAATAATACATTTTATTTATATATATATATATATATATATATATTATATATATATATATATATATATATATATATATATATATATATATATATATATATATATATATATATATATATATATATATATATATATACAGTACAGGCCAAATGTTTGGACACACCTCCTCATTCAATGTGTTTTCTTTATTTTCATGACCATTTACATTGGTAGATTCTCACTGAAGGCATCAAAACTATGAATGAACACATGTGGAGTTATGTACTTAACATAAAAAGGTGAAATAACTGAAAACATGTTTTATATTCCAGTTTCTTCAAAATAGCCACCCTTTGCTCTGATTACTGCTTTGTACACTCTTGGCATTCTCTTGATGAGCTTCAACAGGTAGTCACCTGAAATGGTTTTCACTTCACAGGTGTGCCTTATCAGGGTTATTTAGTGGAATTTCTTGCTTTATCAATGGGGTTGGGACCAGCAGTTGTGTTGTGCAGAAGTCAGGTTAGTTGGACGATCATTTATTTTTCAACATGACAATGACCCCAGACACACCTCCAGGCTGTGTAAGGGCTATTTGACCAAGAAGGAGAGTGATGGAGTGCTGTAAATGGTCAGGAAAATAAAGAAAACACATTGAATGAGGAGGTGTGTCCAAACTTTTGGCCTGTACTGTATATATATATAATTTTCCACATTTTTATATTTTCGTTGGAAACGGTAAAGGCAGGAGGAATAGTAATTTGTCGTGTCTGGGAATGTCATGTGACTGGGAAAATTGCATCGCAAAGGAAGGTGACTATGTACAGGGTGGGCCACGGAAAAGTAGCCTGCCTCCAATACCAGTGCCATGCTCTTTGGAGGACGCCGTAGCCACTTCACGACCAGAAAATTGGCCATTTGTTGCTCGGTGTCAGGAACACGAATAGTGGGCCCAATTTTCTTCGAATCAACTGTGAATACTGCGGCTTATCTGGACATCCTTGAACAATTTTATAACCAACTAACACCAGAAAAAAAAAAAAGTACTATTTTTTCCAACAAGATGGGGCAATATGCCACACCTCATGCAAATTATTCGTTCATGAACTGTTTACAGAGGAGCGAACTGTGAGCAAGGGGTTATGGCCACCACATTCCCCAGACTTGTCCACATGCGATTTTTATCTTTGGGGAAATTTAAGGCGGAAAGTGTACGCCAACAATCCACATCCCCTGGATAAACTCAAGGAAAATATCACGAACATTATCCACAGCATCACTGTTGAAGAGCTACAAACAGTATCAGCCAATATGCTCCAACATGCCCAAAGGTGCATAGATGTGAATGGGGACCATTTTGAATGGGGCATCTGTTGTAACTTGTGGGTAAGTGAATAAAACAATCCACTTGCTCATTCATCTTCTCATAGTATCGGATACTTTTCCTTGGCCCACCCTGTAGAAAAGTGATGTCATTTGTTTTTGTAATTCTTAATAAACAGAGTCAAGAAAAAGTGCAGAAACATTTGAATGTCCCTCGTAGCACCTTTCCCATACTGAAATGATAGACTTGAAACATTTAAGTCGAAGCACACGTTTTAACATTTCAAACATTTGACACAATTTGTTTATTATGTGCTTCTAACTCATGAAGTAAATCATCACATTTCTCATGAACACTCTGAATCTGTGCTAATTCAGACTTTTTTTTTGGTTTGATTTAATTCATGACAAAGAGATATATACAGTCTTCCGGTTTCAAGTGGAAGTTTCTCACCTGAGAGCCTCTGATATACAGTATGTTGGGCACAGCTTTAATGAATGGAATGGTCAACAAAGGAATGTGGCCTGATGAATTGCAAGCCTCAATCCAGACCTCTGGTACCTTGTAGAAATGCATTAAATCCATTGCGCCCCTCTTTGCTGATTACTAGAGTGTGTGGAGGATGGCCGGCTTCCCAGGCCGGTCCGCACCCCCAGGCCGCCAGGAGGAGCTCTCCCGACAGCAGGATCGTGCCCCGAGGTCCAGCAGGGCCTTATGGACTCTGTAGTGTTTATACACAGCCCTGCTGGATACCTTGGGGACCATCAGGAGTCGCTGTGGGGGGACTTATGGGCTCTGTTGTGCCTTATGAGCCGGGAGTACATCACGGTCATGTGACGGGAAGGAATGGCGTGCTCCCGGGGTGAAATAAAAGACTGATTGCCCTGACCCGGAAGGAATAAGGAACTATGGACTGCTGGGACAGGGACACCTCCTGGTCAGGGGCTATAAAAGGACGGTGCCTCAGTCCAGACACTGAGCTGTGCTGGGTGGGAGAGGAGCAAAGTGTCTGTTCGAGGAGGAGAGGTTATTGTGTTTATTGTAGTTGGTTTATTATATGAGTAGTGTGGAGGGTGCTTGGTGCACTGAAGAACAAAATAAAAGATCTTGGACTTTTACATGGTGTTTGGAGTCATACCTGAGGGTTCAAGGGAGCACTAGCGCCCCTAACTGCCACAAGTGATTATCTTCCGGTGTACTGCTAGTGTAGGAAGTCTGGGTTATACTGGGAAAGCAGCTATATTAATGTTTTAATGTACGCAGTTTCATGGGTTTAGTGCACCCCAAATTCGAATCAGCCGCTAACTCTGCACTCAGCTGAGCTTAATGGTCATATAACTAAGGTTTTCTGACGTCCCTTTTCTTATTTTCCTTGGTTTCATTCCAGGCGTGCAAGTGTACACACTGTAAATACAGTAAGTGCCGAAAACAATTTCCTCAAGGGACAAATCTTTATGGTTGTCAGCTTGCCAGGGTCAGGCCTATCTTTAAGGAAAAGTGGAAAAAAGGCAGTTAGTCCTTTGTCGGCCTCGGTCATTTTTCCAATGGGATCCACAGTGCTGAGTCTGGTGAATGTTGAACCACATGCCTAGTGGCTGCCCCACTTTAGGGCTGGGTTGATCTTATTTAATTAACAGTGTTTATGGATTATTAAAAGCTAATAGGGCAGGTCATTAGCTCCAACAGTTTCAGTTTTATTTAATCTTGTAGCCTCTGGTGTTGTTTGGCAAGTTGCTAAGTTTTTAGCTGTTTATGGGCTGTTTTAATTATTACCTGTGGTAATCCTGGTCATAGAACCCTGTAGATATTGCCACTACCACCTTTGCATTACTGCCTAGACTTTGATTAGCACCGTCTTAATGTATCAACTTGTAGTTGGTCTATGATTTGTTGGGTTGCTCCCCATGTCACCTGCTTGGTCAACATATATCTGTGTCCTAATAGCTGTGCGTCTTTAACTTGGTTATCACTATCTCTCATGGCCTCAGACTGGAAGCACAGACCAAGTGATCGCTCATTCCACTTAACTTTTATTTAATTTACGGCCACCTACCTTGTGATTACTACTGATCATCTACCCACTTCTGATGTCTTCTTAAATCTTTCATACATAGTCAAATTTACTAGACAGACTTTTTTTTTGTTTTTGTTGGCTTGAGTTTTAACAACTCAGAAAGCTGAATAGAAAAATTAGTGCTGTTCCTTTAAAAATCCTAACAAACAGCTTCCTTTTGTGAGAAGCAGGATGTTTCAAGCTGAACAGACCTGAGTCACATGACCTGTTTGACAAGCAGCGACCAGATTTCCTCAGACAACACAGGCTTGTCCCCGGGCTGCTTGAGAAACTCCAACCTCGTCTTTCTGATCCCAGATATCCAGGTCGGACCCTGGATCTAGGCCAGGGCAGGTCCTTGGCACGCTGAAGCTACATCAAGTAAGTTTTCTCTTATCTTTCTGACTTTTCCAAAAAAGTCTTCTTTGGTGCCTTAGGAAACCGGTTTAATAGCTTTCTAACTAAAAGTAGCATGCATTTTATCCACCCTCTCCCCCCCACCCTGGGAAACTAGAAACAATTATCAGGTGCACAGGTCTGACAACCTGTTCTGCCTCCATTGTGAGACTTTCAGTTAATGACATCTTCATTGTTGTCCATTTGGTGTCTAATTAGTGTGGGGTACCTCTTCTTGGCTACTCGAAGGTGCAAATCTCTTTTGTGGGTTGTGTTACTGTGGAGTTATTTAAGCTCTCCATCTAAATGTGGAAAGTCTGCAGATGCTCTTTGGTGCTTAAATGCTGCAGGCTCTTGGCTGCTGTCAGTAAAATACTGAGAAATGGGAAAACTCATTTAGTGCTTTACTGTGGTATATTTGTGGCTGCTCCTCAGTTAGGTAGTTGGCCCTGTGTGGTTGGGTCTGGGTAACTGATATACGACTGACAGTGGACCTCATGGCCCTCTGAATGATGGGGCGTTACATTCTGCTCGCCTCTGGTTCAGTTTAATTCAATTTATTTTCATATAGTATTTTTTTCAGAAGCCACACTCTCAGTGCTTGCATGGATTTTCATCCATGTATCAATTTGTAACCTTCTTATTCCAAAGTAGTGGCAGTGGAATACATAAGGTACAAACCAACCCAGGACAGGACATCTGTTCGCTATAAAGAACATCCTCTCACCACAGACCAGTTTAGAATCACAAATCAACTTAACATGCACATCTTCATGGTATGCGAAGAACACAAGCTATCCGGAGAGAACATAAACAAACAGTAGAAAACAGAAATCAGAGTGTCATTTAAACCCAGGTTCCTGAAACCTTGAGACAACAGTGCTAACCCACTGTACCACAGGTTTAAAAATATAAAAAGATCCATCCATTACCACACCAGTTTCTTCCAATTCAGGGTCAAAGGGGATGGACCCTATCGCAGCAGAACTTTGCATAAGGGTGGAACAAACAATGCATGGGAGTCTATGCAATTGTAAAGTATAATTGTCCACATTCACTCAAATTTTGCCAGTTCAGGGTCACCAATCATCTTTCAGCACACATTGTCATAGCATGGGATGAATCCAGACTACCTATAGGTAACCCATAACAATATTAATGACTAGGCTGAGATCTGAACCTGTACCCAGAAGCTGTGATGAATCAGTGCTAACCACCGTGCCAAAGATTTACAAATGTAAAACATTCATTTATTCATCAGGAAACCATTTAAACCACTTCAGGGTCACAAGAGCCAAAGTCTATCATAGCAGAATCATTCAGAATCCAAAAATGAGAGGATGTCAGCGTATGGCAGGGTACGCTAATCCAATATAATTTACATCGGTGCAAGAGTTCAGAGTCCCTCATCGATCAAATGCAAGAGCACAGCTTCAGAGTGGAAATAATGACAAGGCTGAGATGTGAACCCAGGTTTCTGCGTCAACGATGTGCTACCTTCTGGTACAGAGATTAACAAATATGAACCATACGTCCATCATCTGACCCCTTTAATCCAGTTCATGGGAACAGAACACCTGCCATTCTCAGAAATTATGCATAAGGCAGGAGGCAGCTCTGGATGGGATGTCAGTCTATCACAGTACATTCATTAATTCAAAACCAGTTTAGGCCTGCTAAAGCAACCAATCTGCATTTGTTTGCTGATACCAAGGGAAAATTTCACAAAAACACAAACAGAACACGCAAACTCTACACACACTCAACCTGCAAGCAAGGCACTTGAATGTAGGACTTTCGAGCTGTAAAGCAAAACATGTAAACACAGTGCCGCCATGCCTCATGTATATACAGTAACTAATTAAAAATGATCTAAATGCTTTGTCTCGACTGCTTCCAAAAGTGAAATTTTCAAACTTACCCAACACTAATGAAATATGGTAGAAAATTATAAAAATTCAAGATAGGTTCATTTGACAAAAGAGAACAAGAAGTCATAAACTCCAGCTTGTGTAAGTCCATCCATTTTGTAGCAACTAGGTTTACAAGAAGCCTGAGTTCTGAAAGCCCTGGGTACAACGCAGAAACCAAGCCTGGTGGGGGACACCAGTCCATCACTGGTCCATTTCACAACTTTCCAGGCAAACAGAAAACCCAGAGGATCCATTACTTTTGGCACCTTTGCATGTGGAAACAGATCCAAATGTTTAAGGCTTCTTCAAGATTCGTGCAGTGTAGTCATTGCTGGGTAAAGTCAATATTGGTGTCAGACAAAGTAAGTAAATAAACTCAAATGAGAGTGCAGAGACTAGGGAGACCTCTGAACAGGTTGACCACTTCTATGGACACTTGCCATACTAGACTCTGAAATCATTTATGCCAAGCTTACCCCTGCATCAGCCAGTCCTCAGAGGTATTAGGACACTCGAATCAGGCCATGGTGATACACAACAACTTGAATGCATTATAATCATACTGTAGCTACTAAAGTATTGAAGAGCAGTTTAAGGCTGGAGACCTCAGATGAAAGTACAGCTGAGGCTGTGGCGACACACTCCGCTTCTGAGCTCGGGAAATGCCACAACCAAAAATGTGTAACCAGGCTTTAGCTTTTCCAGCAGCATTTTCCCATGATAACACATTTCAAAAGCAGCCTTAGTGCAGTGTCTGGAATGTTTGCATACCATTTAGGCTAAATGACAGTCAGTTAGCCTCTGAATTTTCAAAGCATTTGCATGTTTGCATGGAGAAAAAAGTTAAGTCAAGTAGCATCTCCCACTTTTCCATGATGGAAAAAGAGTGCGTGTGATTTAATATCTCAAAAAGACTTGGATCAAAAATTGTCTGGAACTATATAAGGCCAAAACATATTGCAGTCTGATTTTAGAAGGTCAGGTCAGGTTGGAGAGCATGCACTGGTACATCACGTTGCCGCATCCACTACATGATGACACAGCTCAGGATCCTGGTTGGCAACCACTCAGGCAGACACCGGAAATAACCTTCTGTCTGCCGCAGCCAGGTAGCCTGGTCCAGCCACTTGAGACATCAACAATCAAGGCACTATGGGAGTCAAAATACATAATCCTCACAGTGCTCCCAGCTTTATCCAGGTGAGAATAAACCTTTGGAGCAGACAGATAACTGAATCCCCCATTCCAAGATAGAGGAATTTTTAAATGTTGATAATTGTAAAAGAAAATATGTATAGTAGCGATAATATCAAATTACAAAGGCCTTTCCATCTCATGTGGTTATGACATTAAGAATGCATGTTCTATTTTCAGTTCTAATTTACATAAAATATTTTATATACATTAAAGTACTACAAAAAGGAAATGTACAGCATGTAACAAATTATTCAGAACACAAAATTTACGTTTCATCTCTTATTTTTTAATCGTTAATTATTGCACAAAAGAAAAAGACACAAGAGTGCACGATGTCATAATGTGACAAGTGGTCATAATTAAGGTGCAAAGAAAAGTGTATGTGTATATATAAAGTATCCCAGTACTCACAGTAAATTAATAAACAGCTTCACAAAAACAACATATTTTAAAGAAATTCTCTCTAAATCGCTTAATTAAAAGCATGTAAATTCACATCTCAATTAGGCGAACTGACATTGCAGCCTAACTGAAACAGGCCTGTCTGTGGTATTTGTGTCTTTGCAGTGTAAGCTGTCAGCAGTCAGTTAGCCTCTGAATTTTCAAAGCATTTGCATGTTTGCATGGAGAAAAAAGTTAAGTCAAGTAGCATCTCCCACTTTTCCATGATGGAAAAAGAGTGCGTGTGATTTAATATCTCAAAAAGACTTGGATCAAAAATTGTCTGGAACTATATAAGGCCAAAACATATTGCAGTCTGATTTTAGAAGGTCAGGTCAGGTTGGAGAGCATGCACTGGTACATCACGTTGCCGCATCCACTACATGATGACACAGCTCAGGATCCTGGTTGGCAACCACTCAGGCAGACACCGGAAATAACCTTCTGTCTGCCGCAGCCAGGTAGCCTGGTCCAGCCACTTGAGACATCAACAATCACCCTTGGGGAATCGTGTCACATTGCCGTAGTGCCGTAACTGACGCTTCATCACAATGCAGGTAATATGTCTCATTTGGGACTATATCAGCAACTGCTCATTTGACACACCAGCGGAACCCAAGGATTCTCCAAAGCGACACAGTATCAAATGAGTTCTCAGGTCACTGTATAGCATCCATGTCTCGCAACCTTATAGCAAGACAGGAAGCACCAGGCCTCTAAACCTGGACTTGGACCTTCGTCCTTTTGCAGAGATATCATGAAGTGCCACACACCCCTTTCCAGCGACCTCATGACCCCTCTTGCTTTCTCACTCCGTCTACTGACTTCATAGGAAGAGTCACCAGAAACATGAAAGTCACTGCCGAGGTAAGTAAACCTCTCACTTTTAGAAGGTGAGACTATAAATATGAAGAGATGCTGTATGAGATGGGCAGAGAGTTGCAGTGATAAACATTGTTGGTAGTGTGCTCTTCAATCATGTTTGCATATCACCTAGGAATTTTTGGGACTATCAAATAGATAGATACATTCAGAAACTGAGAGTTCAATGCCAGCCTTCAATTCAAATACATCCATTTCTTCAGTTAGAGTGAGACTTTAGTATTATGCCAAACTGATACATCAGCTGACAAAGGCTTGTGCTCACTTTTGACTCTGGTCCTGCTCCAACATCCACATGAAATGGTTGTTAATAAATAGAGAATTTCAAAGGGAAAACTGAAAGTTCAAGAAGACTGGCATGAATTATTTTGTAGCAAAACCAGTTCTTGTTGCATCCATCAATTCAGTGATGGTACCTGGGATTGTATTCAGTTACTAAAGGTACATTTCAGCCTACCATATACTGGATCACAGAACAAGCATTCAGTTTGCATATCTGTCATTGGCGATTCTTCCCAATAGAGTCTAGCATTCTTTAATCTCCCAGTAGATGGTGTTGTTGTGGAAAAAATTTAATAAAATTTAAAATGTTTATAGCAAATGCAGCTTAGTTGTTATAATCAATTTTTTCCGATTTTCCAATACAATTTCTCATCTAGAAAAAATGTTTCTTTTTGAAGTATGTGAACTTTTCTGTCTGCCTGGTGCTACTAGCCCTTGGACAGGCCCTTTAACTCTGCAGTGACCTCTGCATACGTTTTCTTGTGTGTGTACACATGCAACCTGAACTTTTTAGTTCTTCTTTGGGCATTGAAGGTTAGAAACCTTGGAAGTGACTCAACAATTGATTTATTATCACCCAGTCTAAAAATGTGTGAACATGTATATTTCAGTATTACTGAGTAATCATTACTTAATTTAAGTCAATTACTTATGTAAAGTATGATTTAGCACTTTATCCATTGAACAAAAATTTGACACTTATTAATTTTAATTTGAATTTATGCTTTTGATGCTGAGTATTTTGTATGTTGATACTGAATTTTTTTTAAACTGTCCCAAGGTGGTTGTACTGTATGGTGATATGCTGATAGATCTTCATTTTGTGTAATTTTTCTTTTTATACCATTATTAGGCTGACATTTTATCATAACTGGTACTGGTAGCCTAGTCTGTTCTCACTCCCTTAAATGAAGTTTACTGGAGTCCTTGACCCCTCTCCATCCTCTCCACTGCCACTCTGATCTTTCACAAGTATTGCCATGTGGCTCCAACGATCTTTACTCTGCCAAGTCCTTGAGTCTCACAACTGGACTGATAGTCCATTATCTAGGAGACCATAGGCTCATCCACCAGCATATCCCTGTTTTTACCCCTTATGAGTGATGGCTGGATGGCCCTGAAGGCACTATGGGAGTCAAAATACATAATCCTCACAGTGCTCCCAGCTTTATCCAGGTGAGAATAAACCTTTGGAGCAGACAGATAACTGAATCCCCCATTCCAAGATAGAGGAATTTTTAAATGTTGATAATTGTAAAAGAAAATATGTATAGTAGCGATAATATCAAATTACAAAGGCCTTTCCATCTCATGTGGTTATGACATTAAGAATGCATGTTCTATTTTCAGTTCTAATTTACATAAAATATTTTATATACATTAAAGTACTACAAAAAGGAAATGTACAGCATGTAACAAATTATTCAGAACACAAAATTTACGTTTCATCTCTTATTTTTTAATCGTTAATTATTGCACAAAAGAAAAAGACACAAGAGTGCACGATGTCATAATGTGACAAGTGGTCATAATTAAGGTGCAAAGAAAAGTGTATGTGTATATATAAAGTATCCCAGTACTCACAGTAAATTAATAAACAGCTTCACAAAAACAACATATTTTAAAGAAATTCTCTCTAAATCGCTTAATTAAAAGCATGTAAATTCACATCTCAATTAGGCGAACTGACATTGCAGCCTAACTGAAACAGGCCTGTCTGTGGTATTTGTGTCTTTGCAGTGTAAGCTGTCACTTCTTCCTTTATTTTACTGAACCTTTCTGGGACTGCTGCTTTACTGAAGTATTTTCGACTAGGCACATCATCATCATGCTGGGGATTCAATAATGTGCATGAATTGTGTCTTTGAATGAGGCTTTTTCTACTGTGTAAAGTGGGAGCCTACCTCGAGTCAAAAAATGGATAACAACATTAGTGTAAGCCTTCCATCTGACAGTTTCTCATTAATATTTTGCTGCTTTTGTAAATGAAAACTCAATGTTTGTCAGTCCCTGCGAGTTAGAAGGTAGAAGGTGTCCGTGCACTTGATTTACTTTTTTGTACAGTTGACAAAAGGCAGTCTCACTTGATTTTAAAAATGGCATTATTTTGGACATTTGATCAACCATTGCTGTTTTTTTGCTTCGACTTTAAGTAACAGCATGCTCTGATGCCATAACAGACATCTTTTCTCTTATGTGTGTTTCCCAGCAAATCTTTTTTCTGAATTAAATTTACATATTTTGTTTATAGTCTGCCAAGTCATTTTGAAAGGCACTCTCCAGTTCTTGTAAGAATGAATAAAGCCTAATTCTCAATTATCTCGATAGAGAATAAAACTGTCTATATAAAGCAATAAATATCTAATCATTAGATAATTTTGAACATTGGCCCAACCCCAGACAGGAGTATGGCCATTTAGGAGCAGATAAGAATACAAAAACAGATCAAGCATCTCCACACTGTATGCTAAATATAACATCAAATGATATATAGCAGCATATGGTTGCTGAACAGACTTATGACCTGAGGATAACAACTGTTCCTCAGTTTAATGGCCTGAGTGCTAATGGTCCTGGGCTGTTTGTCAGAGCAGAAGAGGGAGAAAAGGCACTGTGCTGGATGGCTTAGATCTTTGAAAAAGCCTTTCTAAGGCTGAAAGTTGACATCCAGTGCCATGAAAAGGTGTTAATTTTCTACTGTCAAAAGAATAGTCCAGAGACATCGAAAAAGGTTTGGGGTAGCCACCCGTATATTGTACCCTAGCTGAAAATGGGTAATTCGTACTGAGTTCTTCACAGGTTTGAATCCAAAACAGAACTGAGGAGAAATATCATGGATCGGAAGTGACATCATCAACGGCACCTGAGCCGAAAGTGATATGTCATCGGGACCTGAAGTGAAGCCATCAATGGCATGGTATTGGAAGTGACGTCATCAATAGCATTGGTACTGGAAGTGATGTCATCAAAGGCACCAGAAGTGACCGGGATTTCCAGTGGATGGTCTGCAGACAATTGAGAGAGAAAGTCAGTGCAGCTCCCCACCCACTGGTCTGGGATGGTACTTCTATTATTCAGGTTCTTTAGCTGCCTCACAATCGCAAGTGTGTGACACTATATTATTACAATTTTAGGTCTACAACTAAAATCCAGTATTAGATAAAAATGTTTTTTTAACTTTTTCATTTATTGAATAAGAAAAGTTATCCAAGAACAGCTGGTACTGTGTTAGAAAGTTTATGTGCCCCTTGATATATGAATCCAATTAAAAGAATAGATAAGAATTAGCTGACTGAACACAGCCAGACTTGATTACAGACAATGAAAAATGTGCTTGTTTTGATCCTCACCATCAGAGTCAATTACTCATCATAAAGATCCACCAAGCAAATCAAGCCACGATCAAGGAACATTTCTGAAGAGATCGTAAAAAAAAAAACCCAATATAAATCAGTCAGTAAATGGCTACAAAATAACTTTACCAAGTCACATTGGGGTCCACAATCCACACATGGAATGCATTTGAAACAAGAAGGAATGTTCCTAGAAGTGGGTGGCCTTCCAAAATTATTCTGAATTCAAGAAGTCACTAGGGATCCAGAAAAAAAAAACAGCCGAATTACTGCAGGCCTCAGCAAAGTCTGTGTTTTTGACTCCATCATTAAAAAGACTGAAGAGCAGCTAAGTAGAAACCATTGCTCACCAAGAAGAAAAACACAAATGCTCATATCACATTTCCCAGAAAGCAGCAGATGATTCCCAGACCTTTCCTATTTGGATTCATAAATGTAACCCCTCTGTCTGTGACAATATTTAGCCCAGTGTGAACAGGTTTAGTCAATCACAAACTATCCCACTTTCTCTTTACACCAAACTAAAAACGTATTATGTGGTTGCATTCATGTTTGGTAAATCCTAGGTTGATGTCATAAATATATCCATGCATCCATTCTGTTGTCAAGATAACTTGAATTTCTTTTGTGTGGTTAAACTCATCCCACTTTCCACCTACTCTTGAACGCTCATAATCCACTTCATGTGTCAAGAAGCCTAAGCTCATCCTGTCATCCTTGAGCCAAAGCAGGAGCCAGCCCTTGATTTGGCACACTTGCACACAGCCATAAGAGATCACTAGCTAGCCTAACATATTAACATGAAAACTCCATAAACATTGACTTTGCACAACTCTGCTCAATACTGGGTGCAAAACTAGGCAACATTTACAGTGAATGTCAAACACAAGAATCTTAAAGCTATACAGCCCACAATCAGTTAATTACTCATCTTATCATTCTGTGAAATAAATTTCTATTCAATTATTAAGTAACATATTTAGGTTTGTGCACCACAAATTCCTACATTTTTACTTGAGATTTGAGAGGGGACTTGCATCTCTAGTCCTTTAGTACCATCCAGCCAGGGGTTTGTAGTGCAACTGCCTTGGAACACTGCCAAGCTGACCCTATGTTTTCAAGGACTATGATGTGATTCAGTGGGCTCAGAATTCATTAACCACAAGGGCTTTGAGAGATACAGAGCTGAGTGCTTTATCTGTGTGGATCCGAGGGCAGAGACACGGGCTTTGAGTGTGCATGTTGCTTTGATTCTAGCAGCAACAAAGCAAGTAGCAAATGACGTAATTAATTACATTTCGAATAGAAAAGCTTTTAAGCAGCACCTTATGCCTCCCCTGATGTTTATCCCCTCTGAGAGGCTCTTAAATCAGAGCACAAATATGTTGAAAAACAGCTAAGGGATGAAACTGCAAAATGGTGAAATACATAATAATGTGATGTGGTAGTGAGAGTCAAATGGCCGACTATAGCTGTGTAGTTAGGGAGTGGCAAATGGCCATCTGCCCAGCGACTGATGACTTGCTGTTGTTTAACAAGCATTAGATACACAAACTGAGGTGCGGCCGGGTCAGTTGTCCTTATGAGACGAGTAGGGAGATACAAAAGGCAGTAAACTATCACGCAGATGGGGCCTAATTGCATACCACCAGACAAATGGAGGCAAAGCTGAATTACCACTACAGTCCATAGTTTAGGGTTTAGTTAGCACAGCAATTCCAGATTGGGCATCCGTGCCTTGAGTGACGAGTTAAAAATAGATTTATTTTTTCCAACATGAACAAAAATGCAATGCAAACCTTCACAAGGTGACAAGCTGCTCAGAAATACTGACAGCCTGTTAATTATTCATTTGTATTGGTACAGGTGGTCACTTTATAAAATCTAAACACATTAGTTATTTATTTACAGTATACTTTATAACAAATGGTGTACAGACAGGTTATCAGTTACATATTAAGTCAGTTAGCCTTGTGGTTTCTTGTCATAACTTAACCATTAGGCCACACTGCCTGCCTGTGCTAGACTTTTATACTGTTATGGGTCCAAATATCCTAGAGTGGTACTCAGTAATCATGTCCGGCATTGTCACTGGCAAGGCCTGAGTGGTAAGAGTGTGAAGGCTTCATAGTCTGACCTGTCCGGACCCATGCACACAGCAGTAGAGAGAGCCTGAATTCAAAAAATTGTAATAGAGGATTCTCTCTTTCTCAAGGTGTGCCAGAGAACAATGGCCAGTCTAAGGCATTCCAAAAGGAAAATTTCATAGTGGTGTGAAATCATGTGAGTGTCGGTTGTACAATGGTGTTTGGAGGCTACCCCCTGCCATGACTTGCTTGTTTTAAACATTTGTTACTTCTTTTCGGTGGCAATTCAAGTGTCCATTTTGTAGTAGGCCAACAAGATTGAGAGGCAATTCCCTGCTTTATGCAATCTTTCTGTAGCATTCATGCCTCTTTCCAGCTTGTCGCAAGATATCATACCAGAAGACAATGGGCTCCAAGAGGTCTTTCACAAGTGAATGTAAAAAGTTCTTTTTATATAGTGTGCAGTCTTGCCTCAAGTGAATTCCTTTCTGGGAGATTAGCATTATTTCTGTGTGCCACAGGGAGAGCATCTTCTTCTTCTTCTTTTCCTGCTTCTATGTAGGGTCGATGTGTTTGATCAACCTTCTCCATATAGCTCAGTCCTGCACCTTCTCCCCAGACAGACCCTCTTCCTTCTGATATTCTTTTACTTTATTCCTCCACCTCTGCTGTGGTCTCCCTCACTTTCTCTCCCCCTGTACTTCTATTCCCATCACTCTTTTGCCCACATATTTATTGTCTCTCCTCATCACATGTCCATATTACTTCAACCTAATTTTCTTTACTTCTTAGATATCTCTCCCACTTTTGTTGTACCTCTGGTTGTCTCATTTCTTATTCTGTATTTTTTTTGTAACTCCACATATCCATCTCAACATTTTCATTTCTGCCACATGTAACGTCTTCTCCTGCATTCCCTTTACTGCCCATGTCTTACCTTAATTTTGTGATCACATAATATGCCTGATACGTTCTTCCAATTGTTCCAACAATATTGCACTCTATGGGTTATCTCTGTATTGTTTTCCATCTTGGGCTGCTACTGATCCGGAATATTTAAGTTTAACCACTTTTTTCAATAGCTCTCCCTGCAGGCTAACGTCTGAATCCTCATCATTACTTAATTTTATGTATTCTGTATTCTTCTAATTTTTCTTCAATCTTCCAAAACCTTTTTCCATTCTTCCGACTTCCTCTACACATCTACATTTCCAGTGCTATACAACAGAATGTCATCAGCAAAAAGTATGCACGGGGTACTAGTCTTGTTCCATGACTCAACACACCCATAATTAGATCAAAGAGGTAAAGACTCAAAAAAGATCCCTGCTACAGACCTCCTCTAATTGGAATCTTGTCTGTTTCCCCAACACTCCTTTTTACCCACTCCTCACTCCATTCTGGACAATCCTCACTTACTTTTCTGATACTCCTTTCTTTCTTATGCACCTTCAGACTTCTTTATCTGGCACTCTATCATAAGCCTTCTCCAAATCAATGAACACCATATGTACACCTTTCCGTTGTTTCTCAATGCTTTTTTATGATTTGTCTGAATGCAAATGCTGCATCAGTTATTCCTTTCCCTGGCATAAAACCAAACTGAATAAAATATTACTGTTGATAAAAATCAGAACACCTGTTTCTCAAGATTGTTTGCATATTTTGACAATGCATGTTCATGTTGTAGCAGACTTACGTAATGTGTATTGCAGCTTAGGTGAAGGGTACCAGTTACAAGATAACCACTGCTAAAATCCAAACAGATAATCTGATGAAGGTATCGTATCCTACGTGCAGTGTCTGGATGACACATCTGTTGTTGAACGACAAGATCTAAGAATTCACGGTGAAGGTGCATCAATGAAAAAAACAAGTCTGGTTATGCATGTGTTGACCCTTCAGATTATGAACACAAGAGATCTCATTGTCTTTGGAAGTTAAGTTCAGTGAGGAAGACAGTAAGTCCATGTGTGAAGATAACTGCAATTTACTCGCTTTGAGGAAAGTCAAATTCACATCCTGTAGCAAATGTGAATACTGGAGAGGGTATTAGTCATTTACAACAAACCCAGTCACCAGTGACTTTATTTTTTGTCTTATCAGGGACCAGGGTATGTAGTTAGTACTAAACTCTTTACAAGAATAAAAACTTAATGTAATTTTATTTTTCTGATGATGTTCACAGTGGCAAAATGCACAGTTGATCGACCAGGGCGCCCATCCTCATCAACAGTTATTAGGTCTTCCTGGGGAATTCCTTGGTGCTCCTAAAACTAGGTGAAAGATATAATCTGGCAAGTGTGTCCTGGCTCTACATTCTGCCCTAGGAACCTCTGTGAAGAGTGGTCTGTGGCAACGTGCTGGTTTTAAATAAGCATGCCCCGCAAAATGCTGTCTCTAATTGGGCACGGGTGAATGGGAGAATGCGCTTCACTCCAGGAACTGATGGAGTTGGGGTTGTCTGCTGAATTGAGAAGGCACATGTGATTGCATGTGTCAGGCAAGTGCATCATTAGTTCCTTGAGCGCTGCATGCACCCATTGGGAGAGTCAATTTAACAAGAGCCAGCACAACAGAGAGAGGTATGAAGAAAAAAAAAGACAAATGGGAGAGAGAACAGAAACAGCTTGTGGACTTAGCAGCATAAGGTGGCAAGATGGGGTGGTCCAGACAGATTGTGGGGGAAAGGCAGCATGCAATCATGGGAAACTGCGAAAGAGCAATGAATTGGCGCTCCAGGGGCTGACTATTTGAGTAGAGTGTGTGCAAGCATAGTGGAGTCCCTCACAGGGATCCGAGGTACGACTGCAGGAGTGTGAAGAATAGCGTGAGGACAACTGACCCTGAACGGTCTGGCCGGAGCCGTGTGAGGCAGTTAAGATGGGGGTTGAGTGATTAACACCGCAGCTGTTGACACCTCTGCTGGCTGAGTAAGCAATAGTTGAGCCGAGGAGACAGGGATGGAGTTGTGCTGGCCTCCTCTGACTGTACACTAAGGACCCGATGGCTGTGTTGTTCCTGCTTTTCATTTCTCATTTTAAGGATAGATTTTGAAATCCATGCATTTCACTTATTTATTTATTGAACTTTTGAGTATTGCACCTGTGGACACTGTTTTGACTTTTTTTTATAATAAAAGTACTGTGGCATTATACCTGCCCCTTGTTATGTATGCCCTCATTTGCCTGCCTTGTTCTGGTTACATTACTGACAGTTTGTGAGATCATGAGGCTCCCCCAAGCAGCAAGGAGTGTGGATCTGACCCGTACCATCACGAATGGTGGCAGCAGTGGGATGAGCCAAGGCCGTGGTGAACTAAGACTGTAAGAAAAATAGCAAGTGGGATAGGTGCCTGAATGTTTGAAAAAGAACCCACAGACACAAGCCAGAATAGGACTTTTAAGAACTTTGAACTTTTTAATGGACTGACTTTCTAATTGTTTGTTTTTAATGTCTGTTTTAGAGTTCCTATTCTTTTAATGTCCTGGTTTTACGAGGGGGAGGGGCTTGGGCTTTGTTTGTGCTTTAGTGCTTATATTGGTTGTAGTGCAGTGAAAGGCCTCGCCATGGACATGGATCAGCAGTTGCTTTGAATTGGGAGAAGGTTGGAGCCTTTCCTTGCAACTGGGGTTTTGTGGAGAGCAGTGTGTGAAGAATGGTCCGTGGTGATGTGCTGATTTTAAATAAATGCCCACAAAGTGCTGGCTTTAATTGGGCATGGGTGAATGAGTGAACATGCTTCACTCCAGGAACTCTTGGGGCAGAGGTTGCCTGCCAAATTGTGAATGCATATGCAAGTGCATCTGTCAGGAAGGTGTCTCATTAGTTCCTTGGACGGAGTAGTGCATTCACACCTGGGGCCAATTGGGAGCGTCAATTTATAAGTAGCCAGCACAACAGCGTGTGGAGAGAGCAGCATCAGGTGGTGAGATGAAACAGGCCAGACAGCTTGTGGGTATAAGGCGCCGCGACCTTGGGCTTCGTGAAGGAGCCATAGAGTGCTAGTTTGCCCCACTGAGTATTTGTGTTGAGTGCGTGTGAGCATGGTGGAGTCCTCCCCAGGAATCTGAGGTATGACTGCGGAAGGATGATGGAAGAATAACTGACAAAGGATGACAATGGATGGACAAGACCACGGCTGTTAACAGCAAGCAATGAGTGAGCCAGGTAGACGGAGATGGAGTTGTACAGGGCTCATCTGACTAAACATTAAGGACCCAATAGCTGTGTTATTCTTGTTTTGAGTTTCTTGTTTTAAGGATGGATTTTTAAACGAATGGACTTTACTTATTTATAGAACTTTTAAGTATTTCACCTGTGGAACCTGTTTTGATTTTTTTTTTTATAATTAAAGTACAATGCCACTTTTACACCTACACCTTGCTATGTGCATCATCATTTGCCCGGCTCGTCCCAGTTATGTTACTGACGGTTTTGGGATCAAGAAGCTACCGCAACCAGCAAGGAGTGTGGAGCTGACCCGCACCGTCACAGCCTCAACTGGCAATTCCAGTTCAGAAGTTTCTACTCTGAGGTCCACTGGCATTGCTGAACTCCTCAAAAAAGCAAAAATGTTGTCAATTACCAGTAAGTTAATATAATTAGGTCACTATGGAAATGAGCATTTTTTTGCAGTAAACATATTTATTTTTTCTTTCTGAGATTCATTTTAAACCTGTTTATTTTAATTTATTATTTCAAAATACTGCACTACATTCTGTGTCTTCCACATTAAATGTAAGGCAGGAACCAACCCTTGATGGGGCACCTGTACTTTGCAGAGCTTATTCACTCATGGGCACAGTCACACTCAGAAATACTGTCCAGTTTGGAAGTAGCACTCAACCATTAGGCTCATGCCTTCATGTTGTAGGAGAAAATTACTACAGATCTGAGCAGAGTTCAGAATGTGCCAAACCTAGACGATGTTCTTAGAGGTAGCAGTCCTAACCAGTAGTCCATTGCATTCCTCCATTATCTAAATCCTTGCTATTTTCTATATTGTTTTATTAATTTGCCAACCTATTCATTTTTCAAAGCTACGTAGCCCATTACATAGTGATAGGGGGTGTGCAAAGCATGGTCTACCCTGGTCAGGACACACATTCCATCACAGGGGACATTCCTGCACACATCAATGTTTATTCCCACTAAGGGGGTATTTAAAGAAGCAAGTCAGCTGAGTTTAAATCGACAAGCTCAGTTTATTTCAGCTGGTTTTGGTTCCACCGTTAGGACAGGGGCAAGTCACGCTTGGTAACTGAAACAACTAAATGTCATCTCTTAGGCTGCTCCATACCAGAATAAAGATAAAGCTTAGTGTAGTGTTGTAAATTGAAAGTTCATAAAAATCACATTTAATAAGAAATAAAACCTCAAAGAAATTTAAAGTTGAGCTTCTTTTTTGTAGCATATCTAATGTTGATATATTAACTAGTTATACTATGGTTTAAATGAATTTGATACAATGAACATTACCTAAATTATACAATGAGAAAGCCAAGAGTTAATAATATACAATATTTAAATTATGTCATTTGTTATCATCATATTCTTGATTAGATGATTTTTCTTTTAGCATATCTAATGTTGCTACAAAATGGTAAAACAATAGAAGATAAAGTAAACATGAAAATGCCAAGAATTAATAATAAATCACATTATTATACCATTATATCAAGTTATTATGCTATTTGTCCCTATTGCTTTTTATTGTCAAGAGAAAAATATACAATAATAATAATAAGTTATGCATTTAGGCATGTTCCATGGACCTAAAATTGAAAATTATAGAAAGTTCCAATTCTTACAGTAAGTAGCATAGAAATATTCATAAGTAATGTAATGTACAAGAAAAAAATGGCACACTTCAAAATCTTTCTGGATGGTGTGCTTCTTTCTTTGGAGTGGGAGCTCATGTACTTCATAGAGCTTTTAAAACCCCAGTGTGAATAATGATTAGAAAAAAAATCTATTGCAAGTTTTGATATATATGTCGTGAGAATATTTATATGGATTATGTATAGTAATAAAGTGTAATGTGTATTAAATAGATTCAATTTCACACCTGAATAATTAATTTCATTCGGTCTCTTTATAATTCTTATAACAGTTCATATTGTTTTTTTTCCATTACTGTAATGTTAAAAGAACAAAATGTTTTGAACTTCAGGATCTGCCAATAAAACAGAAACACTCGGAGAAATGGAAAGCAGGTGTCTGTGGTTGCATTAAATGTATAAAAAGCCAGTTTGCTGTCAGC
Organism: Polypterus senegalus; assembly: GCF_016835505.1. Classification (NCBI taxonomy): domain Eukaryota; kingdom Metazoa; phylum Chordata; class Cladistia; order Polypteriformes; family Polypteridae; genus Polypterus; species Polypterus senegalus. The sequence goes on along the minus strand of NC_053159.1, from coordinate 99,096,980 downwards.
AGCCCTATAGGATCATTCATGGCGTCTACATTTCTTGAAATTCTGTTAGATAAGGAAGCTTAGGTTATTTATTGGGGTTTTACATTACAAACTCCTTGGTATTTCCAGATGATTCGGAGGTGAGTGTCAGTCAGCTTTGCGCCATTATTACCCTAACTATTCTGTAACATTTAATTAATTATTTACCGCTCTGATGCTGATCTTTCTGATCATAAAATAGGTCATTATGATAGCAACTTACAAGAAGAATTCATAAGTAATTGCTGAATTATGGTATTTGAGGGTTCCCAGAGAGTGCCTCTTTCTCTAGCATGATTTTTCTCAAAAACTAATCAGCATATCGTCATCTCATAACAGGCTTAAGTTTGGTATTTTTCCATCCAGCCGTTTTAGCTCTAGACTGTCCTCTAGAAACTGTGACACACAGACGCAAACCCATCAGTGAGATATCAATGTTTTCGGTATCAGGGGAACCCTAAAACATGATATTCCACTGAAAACTGGAAATTGAAATTGTTAACAAATCTAAACCTTTTGCTCAAAAGACGACAGGTTATGGTGGAGGAGGGTGCAAAGCAATAACTATACTGTACATGCATTTAGTTGAAGCCATACATTGCCAACTCAGCCGACTGTTGCCTATTGGTTTGCTTTTATCTGATGCACTTCTACAGTGTTGGCACAGTAGAGAATCTTGGAAAGGCATTAGCATGTCAAAGAGTTTCCAAAGGAGAATTCTTTTCTGAAATGTTTGTTTTTAAGTTTTAAGTACTTGAAATCAGACATTCACAAACAAGCTTGTTTACAATCAAACTCAGAAAAAAGGATTTTTTCATTTGACTAATGCAATTAACATTCAGTTATACAGTGTACAGATACCCAACTGTGAGGTATTGGTTTTGGTATTTAATCGGTCTGCTATAGAATGAGACACAGCCGCTCTCTCTTTCTTAATAGCAGACACATTTACTTTTCAGGTTAAAGCATGTATTATTTCTTGCTCCACTGCTGTAAAGGCTGCCTTTGTCTCTGTTACATTCACTTCTATTTTAAGAATTAAAATTCTAACCATTTCCATGCCACTCTATAATACACCTTGCATCCAATCAGCTTCACAGTTACTGTCTCATGTACTCAATCTGTAAATATTCTACTTTTTTGCTTCTTTTTTTGTGCCATTATAAATGTTCTTGGTGATCCTTTCTTGGAGCTACTTAATTATGCCTGTACTTATGAAAACTGCATATTGGCTAAGCTCATCTTGAGTTAACGTGAAACATTTTGTGTTAATCTGCGCCACCACCACCTAATCAAAGCACCGTGATGTCCCTACATTAATGGATTAAAGGCCAGAAGTCCACGTGACCATCATCATCAAGTTCTTCCATGTGAACCTTGAATGCAATGAGGACTGATTAAGGTCATTTATGTTAGGTAGAATGCCTAGAGGGGGCTGGGCAGTCTCATGGCCTAGGAACCCCTGCAGATTTTATTTTTTTCTCCAGTCGTCTGGAGTTTTTTTTTGTTTTGTTTTTTCTGTCCTCCATGGCCATTGGAACTTACTTTTATTCTATTGTAATTTATATTCTTTAATTTTATTTTCTTATTTATTTTCTCTTTTTTCTCTTTCTTCATCATGTAAAGCACTTTGAGCTACATCATTTGTATGAAAATGTGTCATATACATAAATGTTGTTGTTAATAGAACCAACTGAGCTTAAATTGAAAAACAAACCTTAAATATTTAAGTCAAGCTTACTCTGCTTAGTTTTGAGATAATAATACTTTGTGGAATAGACCCTGGTCAACCTAGACTTACCATTTAACCTAAAAAGGACATCTTTAGGATGTGCGAGGGAAGTGGAAGATGCAATGAAACCCAAATGAACCCTAAACTGTCCTGCTTTAGTAGAATGTTAATGTGGGGGCAGTATGAGACGTAGGTGATGTTGCTGCCTTGCTTGTGGCCTACTAATCAGGTTCCCAAACCCCTACACTGGGAAAATAAACTTGGATAGTAGAGGGAACCGTTTATGTAAGCCAAATATATTGTTATCACAACCTTCCATATTTTTTACAACAATTATTTGTGGTCTGAATAGTTTTTAGTTCCTAATAAAGGTGATGTCCAAAAGAAATACACAAGAATAAAATGTTATACTTAATAATAAAATGGACTGGTGGTGAAAAGGTGTAGTACTATGGTGTTGTACCATGTTATCCATTATGGATGTAGTGAGAAGTTAAGCAAAATTAGGGTTAGGATTAGGGTTAGGACACCTTACATTGGCTAACTAGAAACATTACAATAGGCAACCTTTTAAGGCAACTCAGGCCCCTTCTTCAGGCAAGATGGTGAAAAGATGTAAAAAGAGTTCCATAGTACAGTAGTTATTGCTGTTTTTAGATCTGCCATGCAAAGTAACACTTTCCATTGAAAAACATGCAAGAGTGATGGTTCGCCTTTACCATGCTGTAGGCTAATATTGGAAACACAACGAAATGGGAATGTAGAGCCAATCTGGAGCATCAGTGTCCATATTAATGAATAAATAAATACTGTAAGGGGCACATGAATTTCATGCTTCCATAATGCATCCTAGCAGCATCAGATAAAAGATAGGAGCCGGCTGTGGATGTACAACAGGCAGATTAGAGATGCCAGTTATCTAATTTGTATGTCATGGGTTGTAGGAGCAATCCTGAGTAGTTAGAAAAAATCCACAAAGACACAAGTAGCATTTATAAACTCCACACAAATAGTGACCATGCTGGGAATTAAATTCAGGTCCCTAGGTCTGCTGGGAGACAGCACTTGCCCCAGCACGGCTCACGTGAAATGTGATAGCATTCATTTTTACCTAGCAGACATTCATTTACAAAAGTTAGAGTGCTGTACTCATTTGCTAAAACAATAAAGTAAAACACAAGCACATCATGGAATGTGTACATCATTTTTAATAAAGGCTCTTAATCACCAATTAACAGTAATATAAAGGACAGGAAGCCGAGTAAAGCAGTTGCCACGTGTCTTCTGCTATAGTGTGTTCTTGATATGCCTCATATCAACTCTGAAGTATACATGTAGTGTCTTGGTGTGAATGTAACATATTGGCGAAGCTACTCGTCATTTCATCACAGCAGCAACTGACTAAAACTGCAAACAGTTATGTTGGTAGGTCTATTGATGACAAGCATACAATTGAAAATCTTCTGTATCCAGCAACTGAGTTAAAAAACATGCTTTTGGCAATAAAAGGTCCCGTACAGTATGTTGTGATGTGGAATGAAATATCAGAATCATATCTCAATGAAAAGATGTACTGTATATTCTCCTTCCCCAATTATGCTGGAGTTGGGGCAAATACAGTATGTGCTACAAAATTATCTCTGTAGAGCACAATTGACTGGAGTGTTATTGTTTCAGATCATTAGGTTTCTGGCCCTTTGCCCTGCTGGTAACTGTATTCGTTTTCATTCAGACTGAGTGATCGGTTAATCAATTACTGTATCCATAGACTCACATCCTGACACACAGACATCCTTCTGAAAGTGGTGGATTCCTAAAATGTGCAAATACAGTATTTTCGACTCAGAATCAATATTTTGACTTCTCACTTTTCTTTTCTTGCTGGGTATACAGCTATGGAATTGGCAGGAAAAGTCAAAAGTTGAAACCTGCCAGTGGTATTGAAGTACAGAGAAGATCATTATGTTAGTTTTCCAAATATCATAAAACATGAATGAAGTTTTGGATCAGTGATTCAGTTGATAATACTTTAATTTGGCTGTATAATTTTCATCATGTGGAAACGTTTACACAGACCAGTCCATAGTTTCTTTCCTGAAGAAATACCCATTGTTACTGCTTTCCATATCTAAATCATAGCAGCTTTCCAGCTGTTCAGTTATTTTTATGATGTATCTTCATTCCTTGTGAATCATGACACTCCTAGTCCTCATTGGTTTCCTGGAATTTCCACCGAGTATGTGAGTGTACATGTTTGTGCTTGTGCAGACATGTGTCTGGCCAGATTTGAATACTTATGTAAATGTAAATGTAAATTACAATGACTTTGTTTTTATTATGACCAGTGGGATTGATTTCTCTGTTGCTGTTTGCCTACCTTATTTATATATGCACATTTTGTAAGGTTTTCAAGCACTATGAGCCTGTAGTAAGTGAACGAATTAGTTCAATTATATAAAATTTAACAGAGAGAAGTGCAATGGTTAGAATGACAGCCTCATAGATCTCTCAATCTCGGTCAGTCTTAGCCTGACATTTGCTTGTCCCTCCTGTGTCAGTTTGAGTTTTTTTTAAAGTAGTTCTGGTTTACCTCCTTTATACCCAATTGAATATGAGTGGGTACACGTGTGTGATGGACTGATGCCTCATCCAAAGCTTGATTAGTCCTTAAGTCTAAAGTTATCTGGGTAGGCTCAGCCCTTGTGACCTTGAACTTGATTAACTGTGTGTGAGAATGCCATGTTACCAACTGAATAGGCGTGTGTGTTATTGCCTGAGTTTACAAACATACAAACCTTATCTTATATAGCATCTTTGTTTAGAAAGCACCATCCTAACTAGCTTGCTCTGTAGGCTACACTGCCCATGTGAAAGGGGAAGCGTTAGGTGGTGTGCGATTACATGTATGCTTGTGTATAAGTAAGTTGGCAATTAAAAGAAAACTTTTTGTATGATGTACACGCTGTAGGCCGGCTGTCATCGGTCTCATTCTTTCCATGTGTCTGTCTGTAAGACTCCTGCAGTTCCAGTTCTGATATTCAAGATAAAGACCTCTGTGTTTTCCAGTGCTTTATAAAATTTAAGCTGCTATACTTCATATCTCCCTTGTCCTGTTTTTACCATTTGTCCCACTCCATCTTGCTGGCTTTCCCATCTTTATTTGTTTAATATTATGTACAAATGACATGATAGATACTAAGCTAATGCTTTGTGTTAGAACTCGCTTTGAATGGTTCTACTGCATATCAAGGGTCAATTTATTATTGAGAGAAGAATGTGGGCTAGGTGGCCACATCAGAACACCTTGACTGCAGTTATCTGTCTCTGGTGTATAGTAAGTATGTTCATATGACTTTCCATGCATGCAGAACCATGTTGCCAAGATAAGCATGAAGTGTGCCAAGTGATGGATCATCATCCATTGAGGATTATCTCATTGATTACTGCAAGGGAAAGCTCTGGCTTCACAAAATCTTGTAGACGGACAGATGGATGGAAAAATAAAAGAATGAATGGTCAAATTAAAATAAATAGAGGATGGTTGATTTTATCTGAATAAGATTTACAATCCTTATACAAGTATTCACATTCTTAGACTTCAGTTCTTTACGTGTCACTGATTTCCATTATATGCACTGTAATGAAGTCAATAAAATAATACAAAAAAAAAAACAGAAAGAAAGAAGGAAATGACAGTAGCATGATGGCATTTCTACCATCCAGTTCTTTGACTCTATTTCCCCAGGGATGACTCTGGTGTAAAGTCGTAAACCCATGTTTTCTTAACACCAGTTTTCATGCACAGCACAAAGACAAAGATTGCCAAGTTAATTGTGATCTCCAAATAGGGCCAGGAGTGCATATGTGCAGAAGTGTGCCATGTGATGGACCAGGATAAAGAATACATATGATAATGAGAAACCAGAAGTGCTTATGGACAAATAATACAGAAACTGATCCCCTTCTGTTTGGCTGGTCTCTAGCCCATTTGTCTATATTGTAGAATTTTCTTCTCCTCCTCCTCATGTTCACTTGTTGCATATTTCTCTATGTTTGGCTCATATTCCTTCTTCTCATGCCAACTTTTTTCCCAATTCTAAGTTTGTCTGGCTTGAGACACAAAGGCTCTTCTTGGAACTATTTCCAGGGGCTATGGAGCCCTACTACTAGACCAGGAGTCAGCAATGGCTAAAGAACTCCAGGAGTCATCATCAGTGTTGTGCATGAACTACTTTGTAGTTCAAAAGAGTAAGTTCATTGAACAAGCTAATTCTTCTAAGAACAGTGAACTTAACATAACATATTTCCAAGTGGAGAACTTGAATGTGAGCTAGTTCAGCTTTATGTGACATTCTTGACCTGGTTTAGGTCCTGATTAAATGTTTTGCCTTACCCTGTAATGTAGGGGTGGAGCCGAGTCTGAATACGGTATTTGAATAAGCACAAATAGTGAATTTTTACGGATATTTATTTTGTACACATTTTTTGACATTTATTTGTATTCACAAAAAATAACGTCAAATCAAATAGGCACAGCCTGTGTCTGCCTGCTTGTGCTTAAGCTGCACCCCCGCTGGCACGAGCATGCGGTGAAGCTCCGCTTTCGCTTTTAGTAAAATGTTGTACTTCACAAGGCCACTTTATATTTTTCCTCTTTGGACATGTAATATGTGACACGAATTTTGACCGACATGGTAATAGGTTAGTTCAACTACACGCTGGTTCCACAGTCACCATTTGTGTTACATGGTTGAAAATAGAGCAGTAATTTATATGTTTACTTGCATCTATTTAATTTTATTTTTTGACCGGGAGGATATTAGCATATATGGTTATACGTGTTTGCTGCTGGGTATAATTCAATAAAGTGTATTTAAATAAAAAAGTCTTCATAATTATTGTATTTTATTCAAGAATAGCCTAATATAAGGCATGCAGAATTGAAAAAGGTAAAGTCATGGGTAATTTATTCTCACTCCTTAAAAAATACTAAATAAACTGAACAAGAACTAGTTCAAAATTGAAACGGTGAACTATGAACGTGAATTTATTCATTTTAATCTGTGTGAACTGAACTTTGAGCTAGTTCTTGTGAGATGTGAACTTGCACAACACTGGTCATCATGTAGAAGCTTCCTCTTATCCCTGAAATCCAGGACACATAGCGGTTATAATTCAAAGCAAACAAGTCTCTTTGCTACCATCCAACAGCATAAGGGACATCATGTCTGCTTCTCATTCTTCCCCAGTATCCTAAGTTAACAATTTTGGCCCTGTAGTAATTATCTCTAGAGCTCTGTACTCAGTCCTGGATGACAGTGTCATCTATTGGTGGTGACCTGTTATCAAAGATAACATCACCAGTGTCTTGACAACCGGGGCACTTTATGGCCTTTCTACTGTGCTACTACATCATTGCAATTATAACCCCTGCTTTTACATTCAGTTATTCCCATTCAGTGCCCGAGAGCCAGTGGGCTAGTCCTAACTCATGGATGGCTGTAGTGTGCTTTCATAGCAGTGCAGCACCTCATGGTTACATGCATTAGGACATCCACCAACTTTAATTTCTTAAAAATTGTGGATCCCCTCTCCTGAAGTGTTTTTTTTTTTTTGTGTTCACAGATTCTCTTGGCTTTCATCATATTGCAGAATGGCTGAGAGCATTTTCGGAAATGGAATGGATCAATGGATTTGTCCAAATGATCGCCAGCTTGCTCTTCGGGCCAAGTAATTACACTTTTTCATTCATACTGTTAAGAATGATTTCAAATCACCTAATGGTTGTTCCAAACATTATAAAGCTATTATTACTGTATGTTTGTGAGGTAAATTAAAAGAATGTATAAAATTATTGATAAATGCAGAATTTTGGGTGTAACACTTAAGTGGCATTTCATGCCTAAGAAGATCTTGTCACAAAATGGCATTTTCACTGTTCAGTTTATTTTTCACCCTTGGTATCTAAGAGGCTGACTTGACTTCTTATTCATTATTTCTATTGTGTGTACATTATTTGGAGTCAGAATCCTGAGATGTATTAATTAAAACATTTACCTGTCAGCTAGAAGGCCGACACCTTCCACACAGTCCTATTCATGTATCACATGGCAGAGCTGGTTTACTTCAGGCCATGGTCATTTTTAAAGCATACATATCTTAAATGTCATTCCTGGGTCCTTGATGAGAACATCTCTTCTACTGTTTGACTCACAGGCTGCAAACGGGCTGGTCAGTGCATACCTTTCAGACTGAAAAACAAAGGAAGAGCCAGAGTCTTAATTCTGACGAGCTGGACATGATTGTGACAGTAATCCAAAGAGCTGAGCATCTGGAACAGGTTGAGCAGCAGAGAATTGGGTAAGACAGAAAGGGGCTTGTCGCTTTTTACTTTCTCATATACGAAGTACACATAAAGTATTGTAATTGTCCAAAGATTTAGATTTTGATGAATCTTAACATTTTAGACCTCCCAGACTTTCTGGTATACTTCTTATACTTTCTTGTATACAAAGTGTAGGGAATCCTCCAAAACTTCCATTTCGAGATTTTAATGAATCTCGACGTTTCAGACCTCCCCGAGTGCGAAAATACCATTTTTGGAATTATGTCTGTGTGTCTGTATGTGTTGTGTGTGTGTAAGTAAACTTGAGTATGCTTTCACTTAGGTCAACCATATTTTGTAAACAAGTATTAGGTACAAAACATAGATTTCTATCAACTTTTTGGCTATTTTCGTAAACCAGAAGTTGTACTTTTCCTTTTATTTTTGCAGCTACAGAGTCCGATTTATTCAACTTTATTTTATAATAATTGTTCAACATATTATTAATTTGATTTGATGTTGATGGTTCTTTAATGTACATAATATAAAAATATAATCATTGTCTTGAGGTTTACTCCTCAAATATCCATCCCCATATCTGAGTATACGAGAAAGTCTAGGGTAGACCACTCCCGTTTTTTACCTATATGTATACTTTAGCCTAAGTACCATTGTCTTCTCATCTAAAAACACTGGTCTATGATGGGCTGAACCATGTTTTTCCTTCTGGTGTACCTTGCAGGAGAACTTAACTGCAGAGTAATAACCTTAATTCAAACAGTGACTATCACATTAAATACTGACAGGCTAACCAGAGCTTGGTTAGAACTCTGGCCAGCACATGTGTCATAAACTCACTTACGCAGGGGATAAAGGCAGAGAGATCACCTTTTATATCTGTTAACATTCATAAAATAATTGATTCATAAAATCAATTACTTTAGAAATTTCTGTTTAAAGAGAATTTGTGTAAATGTACTGTATATAAGAACAGTGAAGAAAGCTGAAAAAAATAAGTGCTGGTACTTCTCTTGTTGACTTGGCCATGTGGATATTATCAAATCATACTCAATTTTGAATGTTGGCTGAACCTAAAGATACTAGGAGACACTGCTGATATACATAACACATGATTTTTTAATGACGGTACACAAATTCCAGATGCTCAAAAATCTGCCTGTAGCTTTGGTGTACTGTATCTGTAAATGAATGCCAATGCTTAATGATGTTGTAAACTGTTCAGGAAACTTTACTAGTTGTATTGTGTTCAACCCTGTGCATTTCTTGATTTTACTTAATGCAATTCATCAGATGAGACCATCTGCTGATGTTACTAGCATCATTAGGTGCTGCATCAAAGGGTTTTTTGCTCATTCCAGGGCAAGTAGTGGCATTGGTCTCCTGAGGCTGCTCACTACCAGGATGTGTTTCAGTGTGTTTTGAATTTGAATGACTTTGTTTTAAAGTGTAAAATGTTATACCATCTGGTTTGGATCTTATTCTCATTTTGTCCCTTTTACAGCCAGGCTACCATTATGACAGATATGCAAAGTTCATCACATTCAGCCAATTTACCATTAGCAGAATGAATAGGATAGGAGATCACAGAAGAAAATTAATGGGAGGAATGCAAGGTGATATTCATAACTGAGTGTATTCTGGGTAATGTAGTTTAGAGAGGATTGTTTTAGGGCTTCTCTCTGTGAATGTTCACGTTGTCATTGTGGAGAGGTTTGTGTGTCCCTAGGAGCTATGTTGTCTGGGGCAATTGCCCCTGGTAGGGTTACCTAAGGAAAACTGGTCCTAAGTGAGGGACCAGACACTTCAAGGACCTCAGTAAGCTCGACCATAAAAGGGAAACTAAAGCCTTGCCCTGAAGCCAGGTCTGGGGAGAGGAGCTCGTCGGTGAACACTTAGTGTTTGGACCTTTACCCATGGAATCCAGCTGGACACAATCTGAAGGAACAACATGGTTCTGTCCTTCAGTGGACCCACCACCCGCAGCTGACACAAATGCTCATGAAAAAATCATGGTACTCTGACAAACGAGTACTAGCTCACCTGAAGCACTGATTTATTCAAAGGGTTTGCCCAGCCATTAGTACAGATACATGTATTTGCTGGGTCTGAATTACAAGCTTGGTTGTTGTTATCTGAGTAGAGTAACATTTCCAACCTGGGGGCCTGGCCACGTGTAGGCCTTGGTGGCATTGCAGGTGGGCCATGGGTGACTGGCTTGTCTTGACTGCAATTTAAATGGACTGCGACCTTGGATGGAGTTGTGAAGAGGACCCCGAAGACTGCCTTACTGTATGTCTGCAACACCTGGAACCATAAGAGACACTGAGTAAATAAAAGTAGGGCATGTTAAATACTTCTGCAATCAACTACTAGCTCTGCAATCACGAGCACCTAAGCAGCTCAGTCACACTTCACAGCAGGAGCTGTTTGTCCACTGACATTATGTCACAAGAGTTAAAACAAGGCGAAAAGGTTTTAGAACTGGTCTACCATCTGTTGTAATGGGAAATGTTTGAGCGCTGTCAAATAAGACGGATTAACTGTCTGTGCTTCTAGCTGGTCATGAAGCAAACAAGTGCAGTGACATTTTCTGCTTAATAGGGAGCTGCCTAAAACCTGATATACCTGACATTGTTTTAATGCTGGACAGATTTCATCTAATTCTAGCAGATAAGAGACCATGTGTGGGGTGGAAAAAAGACAGAAGGGGGAACTGGTCATCTATGTGAATGAGGAATGGTGTAAATGGGTGGATATTACAGTTAAAATCACAGTTTGTAATTCAGATAGTGAAATTCTGGCTGGGGACTTAGCAACAGAAATGATTCAATTGGTCACCAATGCTTTAATGATGACACAGTCTGACCCTGCAGTTATAATATTTGAAACAGAATTACAATCTAGATGTCACACTTCCTTTGTTTTAATCTGTGAGTGTATTGGTAAGGACAGAACCAAATCAAATGTAATTAAGTAGTGTTCAGAATACCTTCATTTAATGGAGTAATATTTAAATTCTGAATTTCAACTCTGTAAGTTATAATTAAATCTAATGTGTTGTTAGGATTATGAGTTGGACCTCTGACAAATCCTACTGAATTCAACAAATAAGTAAAACATTTGCTAAAAGTGTCAGTTTCCACATCAATGTGTATATTAACATCCCCCCATCAACACTCTATCTATCTATCTATCTATCTATCTATCTATCTATTTTGTTCCTGACACGTAGAGACATTGTGATCACAAGAGTGTGCCCTGTAAAGGATTGGTGCCCTGTGTAAGTTAGTTACCTGCCTTGTACACAATGCTGTTAAGAGAGCCTTTGGCCCACATAACACTGAACTGCATAATAGGATAAAAAAGGTTGGATGACAAAAAATGACAAGAGTAAAGTGATATTATTAACACACTTCTACAGCTGTCACAGTATATTAGGAATGTGAATTGAACTGGTAGGCTTGTGGTTCAGAATCCAACACTAGGCCATACAGTCTAAATTATCCCCAAGTCTGATTTTGTACTGCTTCAGTTATAAATACTACTAGATGTTATGTTTATTCACTATAAATAACTGTTTCTAGCCTCAACCCTAAACCTAACCCTAATTTCTAACAGATAAGACAAATTACCACAGCCATTTCATTTTACTCTTCTTTTTTAACTGGACCTCATTTCAACGTTTTTTCATGCAACATACAGTGCATCTTAGCTAAATGTGTAGGTACTGCATAGAAGTATATATACATCTGCTATACAATTATTTTACCTATCTGTACTGTTATACAAAGCCAAGACCATACAGCAGATATTTAGAGGAGAAAGAGTGACACTCTTTATATGCACTTCAGTTGCTTTATTTAATTTGTCAGGAGATTTTATCCAAGAAATGTAATTCTCCTTGTCACCCGCTGCTGCCAAGCTAACCCTGTCTCTTTGTAAGAGGGTCACTCCAGCAGAATCAACACACTACAGATACTTCAAAACATTCAGTATTTTTAATTTTGCTGTTAAAAGCAGTTTTTAATCTCCATATCATTAACATTGTTTGAAAAGGGTTTAACAGATATTTTTCCTTTGGCCCTAAAATTATTTAATTTGACAAGGACATGTATGCAAGCAGCATGGACTGAATTTATGTACTGTATAATGTGTGTCTAACTCATTATAATATATTAATACAATGAATTAGATTTATAGGGAATATTTAGAGTATCCATATTTTATTTTATTCTCTTGAGGTTGAAAGCATGCACCGATAGCGTGTTGCCACACCATATCCCTTAATTGGGTTAGGTGAGTTTAAAAATAAATACATTGATGGATATTGTTTTATTTTCTACTAACTCATTAAGTATTTTTAATATTTCACTGATTTGAGTTGTTGTCCATCATTTCTACTAAAAGTACAAATTATTTGGACAAGAAATTCTGAGGCTTATGAATAAAATCACTATCCATATAGTGGGGTTTAATCTCCATGACCCTTAACCCAATGATATGATTTAAGAAATGGATAGTATTTTGTCAAGCGTTATATATATCACTCCTCTTTATTGTGTGAACTCCATTTTCTTTAATGGCATGCATTAAGTCAATGAACTGTGAATTCGTCTCTGTTATGAGTCTTCTTCTTCTTTCAGCTGCTCCCATTAGGGTTTGCCACAGCGGATCATTTTCTTCCATATTTTCTGTCCTCTGTATCTTGTTCTGTTACATCCACCACCTGCATGTCTTCTCTCACCACATCCATAAACCTTCTCTTAGGCCTTCTTCGTTTCCTCTTCCCTGGCAGCTCTATCCTTAGCATCCTTCTCCCAATATACCCAGCATCTCTCCTCTGCACATGTCCAAACCAATGCAATCTCGCCTCCCTGACTTTGTCTCCCAACTGTCCAACTTGCGCTGACCCTCTAATGTACTCATTTCAAATCCTATCCATCCTCGTCACACCCAGTGCAAATCTTAGCATCTTTAACTCTGCTACCTACAGCTCTGTCTCCTGCTTTCTGGTCAGTGCCACCATCTCCAACCCATATGCCATAGCTGGTCTTACTACCGTCCTGTAAACCTTCCCTTTCACTCTTGCTGATATCTGTCTGTCACAAATCACTCCTGACACTCTTCTCCACCCATTCCACCCTGCCTGCAATCTCTTTTTCACCTCTCTTCCACAATCTCCATTACTCTGTACTATTGATTCCAAATACTTTCCAGCTTTTAAATTATGCAGAAACACTTGATGATAGAATTTATTAGAATAAAATACAAGTAAGAGACCTGAACAACAACAACATTTATTTATGTAGCACATTTTTATACAGAAATTCATCTCTATGTTCTTTACAAGACTGAAATCAATTTAAGACTCTGCCGGAGAAGCCCATCCACTGTCTAACGCAATTTATAAGAATACTGTGGTCTGTGGTGTCAAATGCTGCACTCAAGTCTAAGAGAACAAGAACAAATATATGGCCTCTGTCTGCATTAACCTGCAAGTCATTTACTATTTTAACGAGTGCAGTTTCTGTACTATGGTTTGTTCTAAAATGTGACTGAAACTTGTCAAGAATAGAATGTGGAACCAAGTAATCATTTTTCAGAATTTTACTTAAGAAAAGCAGGATAGAGAAATTGGTCTAAAAACACCGAAAACAGGGATTTAACAACTGCAGTTTTAAGACAATCAGGGAAAGACCCCTGTATCTAATGATGAGTTCACTATGTCAAGTATACTATCAATTAGCACAATGGAGAAGCCTATTGGATCTGGGTCAAGGAAGCAAGTGGAGGGTTTCAGTAGAGAAATTATTCTACATACGTAGATCTATTCAAGTGAAAGAATTTAACTTGTCTAAAATAGAATGCTGGGATTCCCTTGGATTAATTTTGGAGTAGGGAGAAATGGGGGGATGCGGGGGTTTGTTGGATATTGGGGGAGAAGGGGGTGGGTGCGGTTTGGGGTTTGGGGGGATGTACTATATTATTTCTAATATAATTTAGTTTGTGTTTCACGAATGAACATGAAGTTATCTTTCTTTCATCCTTTGAGAAGTAATGCTCTTTTTGCTGCCAATTTTCTTGTTGTGTCACTTTTTATGTAAAATAAGCACATGGTTAACAACAGTTTTTCATTGCTTCTTGTACATGAAAAGTCTATTTTGTGCTCTTTGAAATAATTTTACTTATAAGAGAGAAGTTAACGTACACTTGTATGTACTCATCAACAGTATATTTTTATTTGTATATTTATGTTTATATTTTTGTATTTTCTTCATTATATAGTTCTATCTATTTATCAAAACAAAAACTACCTAAATGTGCTACTTATACAAAAATCAAACACGTTTTGCTACTAATTTGGCATGAAAGATTATTTTGCATAAAAATCACAGATTTACAGAATGTTGTTTTGTTCTAGTGAATAACAAAAAAAAAACAATTTATTCTGACTATTTTAGCATGTTTTTTTGGAAACAAGTGCCTTCAAGCTTTTGAGTACATTGTATAATATTGTATTGTATGAATAAACTATCAGCAACCAGGCCACAGTTTCCTGATCAGAATTAAGTAAAATTTCACATGACACACTGAGAAATCACACCCTGTCTATTTAAGATAGTGACACTCAGCTTCTAGTTATCCTAGTGTTGGAATCATAACACAAATGATTCTAAGCCTTTTTGTATCATGAATGTGAGGGAAACCCAAGTTAGTGTTAGGATTTTCTGGTTTCAATCTTCTCTTTACCAAATACTGTTTTCATTTTGTGTTTGGAGTTTGACAGACTGTATGGTTTTCTTCCTCTGGCCTTTACAACTTAGCTTGCTTTCTGACCTCTTTATTACCTCACCTTTTGTTACTTCATTTCCTCTTTGCTTTTATCTGTTATCTCCCTATTCTTAACTTTCATTATCAGCGCTTTATGAATCATTTATTTTGTAGGTTATTTGCTAGGCACATATTGCTCAGATACAACACAAACAAAAAAGATGGATAGCATTAGTAAAACCTACTGTACATATTTAGATGAAGGGCTGCTCTAAGGCGATTAAGCCTTGTATCAGAGCAATAACACAGAGACGCCACACAGAAAATGACTTCTAAATTTCTTTGGAAAAACCTTAAGGCAGACAGAATCTTGTCTCTTGTATTTCTCACCTCTTTACTCTTATGAGAACTAGATGTATGTCAAAATTCTGTCTTCCCTATGTAAATTACTACTGAAGTTAAAAAGTAACATTAAATTTAGATATTTTAGAAATAATAAATATTGTAACTAAGTTATATTTCTGGTTTTAAAAAATACTTCACTAAATCCTTGCTGGCGGAAAACCTAATTATGACGCAGTAAATTTTGTAATAATAATTTTCAGACCCAAGACAGCATGAACTTCTTTTCACATCCCTCTTTAAAATGTTTTTATTATAGTCAAAATTCTAAACAGAATATTCAGTGACAGGTCAATGGGTTAGCCATGAGCTAATAATGGCCAACAAGATGAGCATAACACAATCTGTATTCCAAAAGAGGAGTTTACACTGGTGACTGGAGACCACCTCTAAATGTTAGCATACATAAATATTTGGACTCGTGTCCCAAAAGTACTTACTTCGAGAGCACCAAACTAGACAAGAGAGTCACGGCTCACTTAGGAAAAATCTGGAAAACTCACAGCATTAAAGATTAGCAAAGGTTTCTGTAATGGAACAAGATAAATTCTGGTGCACTTTATGGAGGACAGACAACCAAGGATCTATTATGGTTCTCTGGACATTTAATTATGAATTAGGGCTTATGGAGATGGGCAAATCAGGAATTACTAAAGAGAGCTCCCCAGGATTTTTAGAGGACATTCGTAACTCCAGAAGTGATTTTGGGAACTGCCCTTAAAGTAGCAGTAGAAGATGCTTGACAGACTATTCTCAGTCTGTGGCCCTTTCAGTTAATAGGTGAGATGTAAACTAGCACAAATGTTCATTGGTGGGAGAGCTGGGCTAGAGAAAGGGAGACATTTGGCATTTTTTTGTTTGTAATTTTTCCCATTGTTTGTTTTTCAATAAAGGCACAATATTTCTGACCTTTGGCCTCTTTGGCAGTATCCTATAAGGCCTACTGAAAAGAGGCAGATGAACCTTCTAAATAGAGATCAGGAGATAAACCATAAACCACAAAACCAGTTAAGCTGTAAGTCACTCCAATCTTTTGTTGTGCAGGGAAATCACTAAACAACGACATTGTCAAAATACTGTCACACAAATTTCTGAAACCAATAAGGCTGAATAGTTAATACTAGCACTTGCAAAGTTTTGGGTATCTATCCATAGTCTCAGAAAGCCAGGAATTGCATGACCCTGATCTCTGTTAAGATTTCAGAGCAACTTCTCAGAATGTGCTCTGGTATCGTCTTCAGTCAGTCTGATGTTGTTGCTGCTACTTTATATATGGAAGAAAATTAAATCTTAGCATGATCTCTTGGCTGCAGCAGATGCATGCACAGGAATATTAAATAACTTTAAAAAAGTTTATGTCTCTTCTCTTGTAACAGCCAATCACTTCATCTGTGATCTCCTTGCTTTATACTGGGAATGGAAGCCATTTCTACAGCTGGATCTACTCTGCAGGAATCAGCTCTTAGGAATCACTTTTTGCTAACTGCAAAACTGACACTGGTAGAAGTAGAAACAGTAACTAAAACAACAAATAAAACAATCACATTAAACTGTAGGGCATATGAAAAAACAACAAACTTTACGCACACAACTTACGTACATTTTCTACAATCTGAATGCTAACAGGAGACGTCTGAACCCCACAGTTTCTTGGCATTTCCCAAAATGATATCTGATAGGAGTTAGTTGGAATAATCTTTATTTTGTTTTGCTTAATCTTGTGAACATTATTGGGTTTTTTTTCTTCTTTTTAATATTTGTAATGTTTTAAGGTGACATCATCACATCGCAATTTTGTGGCTTTGCTTTTTTAGAGGACCATTATTTTTTAGCAGGGATACATATCTTTGTTAATTATGATAATAATATGTGTGGAAAAAATAGCAAATGGGTGTGAGGCTTCTAAAAGTCCCTCAAACCAGTGTAGGACTTAAAATAGGCCTCTCCTAAGGCAGTCTGACCCAAACCTCTATTGGCATGCTATGTCTTACATAGGCCTAAGACGGAGGTCTGGCTTCAAACGTTTAAAATATTGGCAACGTTCCAAGAAAATACAAAAAAAATTTCAAAAACGTCACATAAGTGAAATTAACTGTCAGAACCTCTGGCTTGGAAATAAGTCCTACCCAAATCTTTATTAGTGCTAATGTTTATTTGTTCGAATCAAAAATGGGAAAAAAGGCAACAAGATTTACCTACAAGGCAGTCCATGGCACACAAGTCAAAATCATAAAATGAAATCACAAAACAGAATAAAAAAATGTAGAATCTAAAACAAACAGTGCACTCTCCTCAAACGTCAGTCAATGATACCCTTAAAGATCTATTCAAGACACATAATACCCAGGCTAAGGGTGGTCTTCATCCATAATATCAGGGTGGCCACACATTATAGGGTTCCACCCACAAAACACAAGAGAACGAATAATACATAGATAGTAAATAATAAATACATAGAACAATGGTTAGAAAAATACATCAATATAATAAACACGTGATAAATACTTTAAAATGAACAAAGAAAACAAAGAAAAGGAAAATAAACATAAGCCATGGAAAACAACCAGGCGGAAACAAAGCAACGACGAGTTTCCTGTGCAACATGGCATGAGACCCATGATGTCTGCATTGCAAACAGTTTTTTGAAAACTTATTGGCAGTCTTGTAAGAGACTAGGGCTAGAAGAAATAAAAGAAAAAATAGAATAAAACATTTCTGGTTTAGAATTCGTATTTTGTTTTTCACAAATGAGTTTAACCAGTATTTTGGTTTTGATAGTGGACTCTGATAGCCTGTGGAACTGAACTGACCCTTGCTTCAACTTTTATTACTTCCAATAAGAAAATAATTTGTTTAGCAAGAATACATTAAAGGTAGCAGCAATCACCATGGCAAATCAAATTAATGACTTTTTTAAGATGATGAGCCTTTTATGATAACTGTTTCCAGCTGCTGATAATTATGACAGATATAAATGAAGAAAAAAAAAACAATTTTTTTCTGCCTTTCACATATCTTGACCCCTCGTCAGTTAGGTTGGGTTGTTCATCTACTTCTCCAACTACCTATCACTCTCTTTCTCAACTCAACATCCACTCAACCTCTGGACTAAGTTCAGTGGTCAGTTGGTCTTCCTGGATAACTGGGACACCAACCTAAATTAATCTCATTGCTCCTGGTGTTCTACATTGCTAGGTTCGAAGTAGCCCTTTATTTATTTATTTGTTTATTTATTAAGCACTAGGCTGAATAAAGTTCTGTTCAAATAAAACCCATCATATAAGACACACAGAAACCAAAGGGTAAAAGAAACAGAAACACATAAGAGCTGAAGAAATTCATAATAAAAAGTACACAAATAGTCAATATATCATACTGGGTTAAAGGTCAGGGAGTTAAAGTGTGTTTTGAAATAAGATTTAAAGACAGCAAGTAAAGGAGTCTGCCTAAAGTGCAACGGCAAATCATTCCAGAGTTTTGGAGCTGCAACTGAAAAAGCCCGATCATCTCTGAGTTTCATCATGTCTTAGGAACAAGTAAAAGCATCTGGGGCTGTGTGTAGAATTCACACTAAAACATGGCGTAAGGACAAAAACGGAAATGTGCGTATGCACAAAAAAATCCAGATGCATAAATCTGTGCGTTCGCCAACTCCCACATTCTTCTGCTCCATAAATCCCGGTCAGTGTGAAAAGTAACACACGTGCACGTGCCTGCTGCCCCACCCAAACTCCTCCCAGAATTATGCCTCTTTGAATAGGCAAACCAATATAAATAGCTCTTAAGTGCAGTGTTCTCTGAAAAGGCAATGGCAAAAGCATGGGGGAAAATAGAAAAATTTCAGCAAATACCAAGTGGAGGCAAATAAAAACATACTATTTCTTGGTTTAAACAGTGACATAAACAACAAAAGGAAGTTGATCGAGCGACAGAGTGTCAGAGAAACTCAAAATCTCAAGTTCACAAAGTCGCACAGTGCCTGAAATAAAAAAAGAAGTTGTCAGATATCAAAGTCGCAGTGAAAAGGCAAGTCGTAGCCCACCGTCTGAGTGTCATATGAAAGTTTATTAGGGTACAGAGAAAAGAAAAAAAAAAAATAGGGACACAATAAGAAAAAAGCTCAAAATGTCAACTTTAATCTCGAAATATCCACTTTAATCACATAGTATATTTTGTCATTAAAATAGAATATGATAAACTTTATCTTTAAATCGTTTAATTTACTAGTTTCTCAAATCCTATCGTATCTAAAGTAACACGTTAAATGCTTTGTTTTGTATTTTAACTTCTATGTGCTCTATGTGTGTGAATCACTACTTGCATCTTAATTGGGCATTGTCTTCATCCGACTGAACACAGAATCCACTACATTCGTAAAATTATAGCTTTCTGAATAATTAAAATACTGAGATGTATACTTTATCATTTTCATGATGATAGGAGTTAAAGCATGTTATTAAACATGGGAACATGGTGGCGCAGTGACAGTGACAAGCTGGTGCCCTGGCCAGAGATTGTTCCTGCATCCCTCAGGATGCTTGCTGTGCCATGCCCGACCTTTGATGAAATAATTTACTGCAGTTGTACTGTCTCTTTCAAACGTACTAATCTCTGTGAGATGTGGCCAGCTTGTCATCCTGGTCAATACCCCCAGGCCGCCAGATGGAGCCCTCCCTGCAGTATGGAGGTGCCCCGAAGACCAGCAGGTAGTCATGGACGTTGTAGATACCAGAGGGGCCGCAAGAGGGAGCTGCAGGGAGGACCGAAGACTTATTTGTGCCCTTTAACCCAGAAGTTCGTCAAAGGAAGAGCGACAGGCTTCCGGGGTGAAGAAAAGAACATTTTACCTGACCCGGAAGTGATACAAGATCACATGGACTGGGGATTGGGAACACTTCCGGGTCAGGGAGTATAAAAGGACTATGAGAGCTCCCAGATGGCGAGCTGAGCTGGATGGAAGGGTGGCAACGCGTCTGGGAGTTGGAGGATTGTTTGTATTATTGTTATTGTTGATTGTATGAGTATAGTGGAGGAGAGGGTGCTTTGTGCACTGTGGCGATTGAATAAAGTCAATTATTGGACTTTTACCTGGTGTCTGGAGTCGTGGACAAGGGTTCAAGGGAGCGATAGCGCCCCCTATCTGTCACACCTCCAATTCCTTTCCTTTCTTTTCTTTCTCCAAGAAACCAATCGCCACATAATCAGCTCTGTAATAGAAGTTAAACCATCTGTAAGCTTAGAATTGCGATTCTTCAGGAACATTGAAATATCTTCATAGTACATGTTTAATTATTCCATCCATCTATCCTTCCAATGTTATGCCAGCCCCAGCAAGAATAAAGCGTGAGGCAGAAACAATCCCTGAATGGGCGCCAGCTTCTTGCTAGCGCTGCAACACCGTGTGCTCACATGTCTAATTATTAACAATATAGATTATTTACAGTAATGTGGGTGTGGATGTCAGACTTTATGGGCCGGCATATTCTCAGTATCTCACATGACACCTTGTCTTGCCCCTACTTGGCTGGAAGGGATCCTACTTTATTGCAGACACTCCATGACCTTTTTCTAATTATTGGAATAGGTACTTTGTGGATGACCTGCTGCCGAGTGTCTTTATGGAATACTTTATATTTGCTCCAAAGGCATAACTGTGTTCCCTGTACCATCCCCTAATGGCTCCTGTGCTTAGAAACTGGTATGCCTAGTTGTGCTTTCTCTGAGTGCCTCTTTCTACTGGCTGTCCTCTGCAGGAATTTCCCCTGCCCTATACCACCGTAGTGGTGCCCTCCATTAAATGATGCACACAACTTTCCAGCTGATGTGTTGTCCCTGCTTAAACTTCTTGTAATCAACTCTTGTGCACTTTTCTATTACTTTAACTCTCATTATCCAGAATGTACTAATTTGAATGTCCTCCTTAATAATGTCTGGTAACACAGCAGTACTTTTTCTACTTATACTAAAGTTATTTTCACGAATAATTCTTCTCATGTATATCAAACTTCTTTCATGTCTTGTTTTCTTAGTATAGTTCTATTTCATTTCATTTCTTTCCTTTCCAAAACCCACTTATTGCAGAGCAGGCTGGTAGGGGTTCAGTTCCCATCTGGGTAGCACTGGGTTTAGGGCAGACACAAAAACAATGTTACATTAGTGGGCACACCTATACATTGTGGTAGCCTTATCCTGATGGGATTTGGGGGGAAAGGGAGTGACCACAAGGATATGGGAGGAATGGGCAAGAGCCACATTGATAGTTAAAGGGCTTAAAACCCAGGATTCAAGAACTGTGAGATAACAGTTTTAAGCACTCCACCAAAAAACACAAGTAGATCAGTTTAGGAAAAGCTTTGAATAAGAAAAAATTAGGCAGCCATCATGGTCCCTATCAAAGAAAGCTGGTTTTGCAATGAAATAAGGATAAAAAGGAGTATTATCTCTGTGGAAAAATAACCGTAATGAGGAGGCAAAATTTAATTAAGTGGCATACATGGTATGTGCCCACCTATGTAGGAGAGAAATTACATTAGTTTTCTTATTAAGGATCTTTGGGCAATTTATCTTTGCTTAAATAATAAACATTAAAGGCCAGTCAGTCTGGCAGTTTGCTTCTTCCTGTATTTAAAGCCATCAATTTTATTATAGAAAGTAAGCCTACAGATGGTTCCTTCTACTGAAACTGATCATTTAATATAATTAGAAAAATGATTTCTCTTTAAGTCTCTTTTTGTAGGCTTACCTTTTCCTTTCCTTACTTAAAAGCTATTTTTAGGGGTTTACGTTCCCTTATATGTATTTCCTTCTTTCTAACAGATATGCAATTGTTTGCCTTCTGTTTTTAGCAGCTATCAATCTTACTAATCATAATCTCCAGGTTTAATTCCCAAGAATATCATTGATAGCCACATGATTAACAATCTCGACACCCACTAGAGCAAGAGGCGATTTAAAAACAAATTTATTACGTGATTGATTATTCAGGTTGGTCTACTGAGTTAAATAAATAGGATGTCCAATATGTTATGATCTTGTTTTGCTTGCAATTTTATTAACATTTCTCTGCATTAGTTCCGTTATTTTGTGAGTTTTGTAAAGGTTTTATAGTCTGAGAATTCACAGCGAGTAACCATTTTGTACTATGGGTTATCAATGGAATATTTGTCCTTAGTATAGTGTGTTGTTTAAACTGACATTTTGTTGATAGTATTATAGCATTCATGTGATAGATTGGAGTGTGCTGCAGGAGACATCAGTTGTAGGCTGGCATAAATGTCAGTGCCACGTATTTCCTGGTCATCCATGACTATAGATTAAAAAAAAAAAGTTCTTGTTATTGGTGTGTGATAGTCCTAAAGTATTCAAGTATCAGAGCTCTCAATTGATTTTTTGACATAGATTTTTGGACAGTGTTTTGGTTTCAGACACAAGTAGGACTGTTTTTTAGGACTGAACTTTGGCTTGGTTATGTCTCTCTTATGGTTTACAGCCATTAAACAACTTTGCGTCCTTGTGATGGAATTGCATAATGTTGCAAAGAAAAAATCCACGTGTTTGTTAGACACTGTCATCAGTAAACTTCTATTGATCCTGATTCTGCATTCTAAAGTCAACAAAATAAAGCTTTTTAAAGTCACTTAACTTCACTGGCCAGTGGTGTGTTGGAATGCGCAGCTGTTTTTATATACCCAAAAATATGTGGATATATAGAAACATTTCAGCGACTTTGATTGATGAGATTTGACTTGGAAAAAGCAAAAATACTCAGAATCTCCTGTGAGAGTAGAATTTCATCCCTGCTCTTAGTACCTGAAAATGCATTCACAGCTTGAAACTACAACTGTGCAGATTTGTTTGGTTATGTTAATATGGGAGAAGACAGACTGTGTCTCAGATTGTAATGTAAAGAAAGGAAATGTGCAAATATCTACTTTGTTTCTTTAAAAATAAATAATGAACATCAAATTAATTCCTTTTATTGCTTTTCATCCAACTATCTCTTTGAATAGATGCACACACAAAGAAAACTGTTTAATAACTAATTGAAGAAAATAAAAGTAATCATTTATACTCAAGAAATACATAAATACAAATAAATAAAAATAGTCCGTGTACTTTTTGGTATTTGAAATTTCGTTTCAGAAAATATAATTTGAAAAAGAAAAAGAGACACTTATTTGATTTTCAACTTAAAAGGGAAAACTGAAAAATACAAAACAATTACTTTTTTCCTTTTGTTCTTTCGCACATCAGAAAAAAAAATGCAAGAAACGAGAAAAAGAAAATGCCCCTTATTTAATTTGTCTGAACTGGAAGTTTTTGTAGGTCAACAACCTCGTCAGGTAATGTGCCACTTGCAGCAACCACTGGTCACTGGTGTGTCACTGGTGTGTAGACTGGACCATCATCATGATGTTGGAACAGTACTCAGACGTGATTTTAGAGATGGCAGAACAAGGCCTGTCATTGAAAATTATATCTGAACGTCTGTCATATGAACACAGAGAAGCGAGAGGGTCTTCTGTGTGAAATGTTAGAAAGTTTTGTGCTGTGCAAATCTCGAGCTGTCGACTCTCTGACACACATTTGGAGATAGATGTGACAAAAGCAATACATGAGGTAAGGCACTGTCTTCCTACACCTTATGATTGTGCCTGCTCGTCTTAACTGTGGAGTTAAACGAACTGTTACATCAATGAAGCAAAGTTTGCAAAGCTTGTATTATTACCTAAAAGAGGCAACTCAGTTTTTCTGCAGTCATATCCTCATCCCGGAGTGTCACTCTTTCACTGTTCCGAAAAACAATGTAATGGTCCATCCTCTGCTGATGTCAGTGTAACTTCAAGGCCGTCGATCGATGTGTTGTGAGGAGGACTGTTCGCACATGTTGTCAAAAATTGCGCAGAAGAAGTACTTCCAGTTTCAGACAATGAAAATATGTCTGTTTTGTTGTTTTTGACCTATTACACTTTCTTTTCTGCCTCACTTCGCGCTGTCCATGCAACGCGGCCGCAGAGAGCTTAAACAACTCGGCACATCCACATAAAAAATGAAAAGGGGTGGGCAAGGTTTCTTGAAGGCTTTTACTGGATGTACCTCGTTGTAAAAAGGCGAGTGATTTCCATGGTTGGATCAAGACAAACAGAACCGCATAGACAGAGGTTCAAATTGCTGTGTACCACAACTAACCAGACCTACTGGTTTATAAACCTTAAAGATACTCTTCGTACGTGACCGAAACAAGAGATAAAAGGGGTGCCTACATTAGACACATGGAGGGTGTATTGTATTCAAATGTTTATTATGGGACCTACGTGCTTTACGTGAGTTTCATAGACTTTTATAGCACCACTGTGAGTGTAGGACGTGACTGACTGGTGTGTTAATAGATGACAAGATGAAGGGGGAGCACAGTTCAACAAATAACAGTAACAGCTAAGAAGATGTCGGGCAGAACACTTTCATTATTTGAATCACAAATAAATCCAGAAAAGTATGTGTCATTTTAAGTTTATGACTGCTATTTGTTACCATAGAATTAAAAAATACCTTATTTTTAATACCTTGATTTTACTTTAATCAAAAATCAAAATCTGAACATTCCTTTCATTTTCGTTTTTTCGTTTTTGCTTCTAAAATGAAATTTCAAATACCAAAAAGTACACAGACCAAAAATGGTCCGTGTACTTTTTGGTATTTGAAATTTCATTTTAGAAGCAAAAATGAAGAAACAAAAATGAAAGGAATTTTCAGATTTTGATTTTTGATTAAAGAATAAAATGAGGGAAAATAAGATATTTTTAAATTCTATGGTAACAAATAGCAGTCGACCAGGTCAGTGTACTTTTTGGTATTTGAAATTTCATTTCAGAAAATATCATTTAAAAAAGAAAAAGAGACACTTATTTGATTTTCAACTTAAAAGGTAAAAATGAAAAATGCAAAACAATTACTTTGTTCCTTTTGTTCTTTCGCACATCAGAAAAGAAAACTGCAAGAAACGAGAACGAGAAAACGGCCTTTATTTATTTTGCAGTAACAACGATAACGTTCATAAAACAACTGCTACATCAATGAAGCAAAGTTTGTATTTTTACCTGAAAGTTGTGACTCAGTTTTTCTGCAGTCATGTCCTCGTCCCAGAGTGTCACTCTTTTACTGTTCTGAAAAACAACGTAACGGTCTATCCTCTGCTAATGCCAGTGTAACTTCAAGGCCGTCGGTCGATGTCTTGTGAGGAGGACGTTGGGAGGTTCACACGTGTCGTCAAAAATCATGCAGAAGAAGAAGTACTTACGGTTTCAGACAACGAAAATGCGTCTGTTTTATTGTTTTTGAGCTATTACACTTTCATTATTTGAATCACAAATAAATCCAGAAAAGTGTGTGTAATTTTAACTTTATGACTGCTATTTGTTATCGCAAAATTACAAAATACCTTATTTTCTCTCATTTTATTCTTTAATCAAAAATCAAAATCTGAAAATTCCTTTCATTTTCGTTTTTTCATTTTTGCTTCTAAAATGAAATTTCAAATACCAAAAAGTACACGGACCAAAAATACTACATTCAAAATTCAAAAAGGAAATTTAACAAATATAAAAATCAAAAGGAAAGCTATAACTAATGACTTATTACAAAATCCAAAGTCCAAAATCCAAACAGCAAATTCCAAAATACCAAGCCAAAATTAAAAAAAAAACCAAGGAGCCCAAAACTGAATGGCCATAACATTATAAACTTAAAAAAGCACGAGTGAACATAACAATGAAGAGCTGAGGAACACAGAGCATTTTACTGGCTGACTTTATTTTATCTTCTTTGCCTAGCTTGGTGATCTCTGATTTGTAATGAATTATTGATTTCTTTTAATCTTGTTTGTCATTCACTCTCCTACTCATGAAAAATAAAATATTTTAGTTGTATTTATGGTAAGAAATAATAAATCAGCTGAAACTATTTCAGATGAATGGCGGTCTGATCATTTTCTGGTACAAGGTGAAATCAATGTCGATGCCACTTACTAAATCATTAGATAAACCTGATTCTTTTTCTTTACGAAAGAAAGTTTCAACAGTGTGTATAACCACCAACCTCTTAAACTGATCTAAATCATTGTCTTGATTGTTACAAGTTTTTTATGGGATGTATTTTGCACCTGTTAAATCTGTTATTATCAGACATTCAAGATATTCTCCTTGGTTCACAAATTACCTCAAATTAATAAAATTAGATATGCATAAAGCTAAAGCTTGGTGTTCTACTGACTTTGTATAGGAAGAGTGTAAGGCCTGCTAAAAATAATTCTATTCTTATTTCAGCAATCCTTGCTTTTTGTTCTCAATGATAAACACTTATTACAAAACCAAAAGACCAAAATCCAAATAGCAAATTCCAAAATACCAAACCAAAATTAAAAAACCGAAAGGCCCAAAACTGAATGTCCATAACAAATAAAAAAGGCATGAGTGAACGTAACAAAGGAGAGCCAAGGAACACAGAGCCAATCTAATTCCACTGCAGTGGTAAAAGGAAACCTTAACCAGCCTCCACGTGTTGCCATGAGGCTGATTAAGACACTTGAGGTTTACAGTCCAAACAGGGATATCAAGCTTACTTTATTAAAGACAAACGCTGAAGAAATGAATTAATTAATTAACAATGGGGTAACATAATTAAATTGAAAAACAACTCAAAAGAGAAACAACAATTACCAAATGTTGTGAACTTTAATCTGAAACTTAGCAAAAAAGGTGGTTGAGGCCTCTGAAAGTCCCACAAAAGCAGGCAAGGACCTTCACTGGCTTACCTAGAAGAGGCTCACCTCAAGGCTGCAAGTTACCGGCAGGCTGTGGACTATGCAGGTCTATCAATGGGGATCTTTCTCTTAAAGTTCAAAGATATAAAGAATTCAAGACCTAAACTTTACAAAAATATCTCTCAAGGGAAAGAAGCCAAGAAACTCTGGCTTGTGGATACAATCCCCAACAAGGAATCTTTATAAAGAATAATATATTATTAAATAACAAAAAATTAAGGGAAAAGGTACAAAAGAACAATGGGATTTGCCTCAAAAAACAATCTGAAGCAGAGAAATCCCAAAGTTCAATCCAAAGAGCAAAATCCAATAACTTCAAATGAAAATAACATAATAACCAGAGAAACAACAAAAGGAAAACCCCTACACAAATACAGACCATCACTGCTGCATCTCACTTCTGACTAAGAATATAAAGCAAGCAGTGATGTCAGTGTTGCCCCGCCTCCTATGGCTCCACTCACAAAGTACATGGAATGGATGCCGCTTTAAAGGGACAGAACATAATAAACAAGTAACGAATAAAACTAACAGAATAAACAACCATGAAACAGAAAATAAATACAAGGCTGTAATATGACACAAAGCAGTAAACTAAAATAAGTCCAAAACAGAACATTTTTGGAAAAACTGAGAAAACAAAAATAGAAAGAAGCTAAAAAACAAAGCCCCATGGCAAGACCAAGGTCTGGGATCATCTCAAGGGCACTTTCAAAATCAAGATTTTGGGGAGTTTCTGAAAATAGATTTATAAAATATAACCTTATATATCTTGCAATGCCCAATACTGATTTTTGTGAGAAAATATTGAAGCAGAGTACAGAAAGAAATTCACACTAGGACTAGAATAGATGCTTTCCTGGCTAGTAAGGAGGAGTCTCTTTTGCTTAATGTTGCAGGATCCACTTAGTTGTCTTGTTGTTAATTCCTTCCCACTGCAACGTGCCTGTCAACGCGGTAGTAGACTCTTTGGTGAAGGGAGGCTACCTACTCTGAAGAAAAAACTATTGTCAAGGCCAATATTACAGTAAGTGGCTGCATACAACAGGTCTGACCCCTACTAAGGGAGCAGGTTATAATATTCAGACTGCAAAATCATCACATTCTTGTGCCACATCAATTAATTTCACTTCGACATGTCAAACTAGCACTGCAGTTTCCTCACCTTACAATCTCATCTGTCATTTGCACCCTTTCTTATTTGTATCTTTGCTCGTCAGTCATCTCAATTTGGTTGTTTCACTGATTATGACAGGAAAGATGGTGTTGTCTGAAATATTTTTAATTTTTTGTACCACAGAAATGAAAGGTCTTTGTGATGGGTTAATGGCATTGTTTTGCATGCTAAATAGAGGGAGGTATATAATTCACACTTGAACTAACTTTACTACACAGTCATGTGGTGACCCATCACAAATATGTCCACGACCCAATTTGGGTTATGACCCAAAGTTTAAACAACACTGGTCTAATGGTTTGAAAGTATATTGATAGTCACAATCTTAATCACAAGTGCTTTCTGCATTCATTGGTAAACGTGAGATGGTGAGAATTCTTTATATAAAAAAGAGCAAGGTGATTAGGTGACCCATGAGATTTCTTGCCCACTCCATGTCCCTGGTGCTTTAGTGAGCGTACACTAATTGTCTCATTTTTGCTTATTCAAAGAATCCAAGAGTGACATTTTTATTTACCCAATTTGTATTTTTTGTTGGTGTTCAATTTAACTGGATTACCTTGTTCAAAATGCAGCTGGCTTTATTTCTGTCCACCTACTGGAATTTGTTAGCCCTAATCGAACAATGGATCTGCTGGTTGAGTAAAGGTCAATCTGAGATGTCCATTATATAGAGGTTCATCAGTTGTGAGCTGTAGTATAAAGTGCGACTTTACTCAGCTATGGCACCTCAGAGCAGAAACACCTCTCGCCAGACCTACATACCGCAGATGTATACAGTTGGGACCACAGAGAAAATTGAAGTGTTGTTCATGGTTTCATTTTACTTTTCTACCTGATGGATTTATTCAAACAGTACCTCTTTCCTATATGTTTCTAATTACTCTTGTTTTAAAAATATCCATGGGGTTCCATTGGCTCCTGTTTGTCCCACACATGAAGTTTTTCCTCAAGTCAGAAGGTAACGCTGGCACTTCTAAATACTAATTCTTTACTTAAGAAGACTTTTTTCGATCTATGACATTATTCTACATGAAAAAAATATACATTTTTGAAATGTGGCTCATTTTTAATAATACCAGCACCAAGACTGAAGCTTTTCTTCCAGGTTTCTCATTATCATAAACCTTGGCTTGCATCATGGAGAGTGGTGGGAGTTAGGGTTGATATTAAAATTATCCTTTGATTTCAGGCTGTTACCATCTGATCTGTGTGTTTCCTCCTTTGAATATCTGGTGGCTAGTTTTCCTGCCCACGTTTCCTTGAAGATCACTGCTATTTATTGGCAGGCAGTGATACTGCTTTTTTAAATAATTCCTTCATCTCTTCTTTATATCTTTTTATAGGCAGTCGTATTTTAATGGCTGACTTTATTTTATCTTCTTTGCCTAGCTTGGTGATCTCTGATGTTTAATGAATTATTGATTTCTTTTAATCTTGTTCAAGTTGTTTACTCTCCTACTCATGAAAAATGAAATATTTAAGTTGTATTTATGGTAAGAAATATTAATATATCAGCTGAAACTATTTCAGAAGAATGGCGGTCTGATCATTTTCTGGTACAAGGTGAAATCGATGTCAATGCCACTTACTAAATCATTAGATAAACTTGTTTCCTTTTCTTTATGAAAGGAAGTTTCAACAGTGCATATAACCGCTGACTTGTTAAACTCTGATCTAAATCACTGCCTTGATTGTTACAACAAGTTTTTTATGGGTTATATCAGACAAAATTGCACCTGTTAAATCTATTATTATCACACATTCAAGATATTCTCCTTGGTTCCCAAATAATCTCAAATTAATAAAATCAGATATGCATAAAGCCAAAGCTTGGTGTTCTACTGACTTTGAAATTCATAAGCAGCTTTTGATAGATAAAGTAAAAATGTATAGGAAGAGCTTAAGGCTTGCTAAAACTAATTACTATTCTACACTTATTTCAGCAATCCTTGCTTTTTTTCTCCATGATAAACAGTCTTCTTTCTTCTGAAAAATCTTTTACTGTACATTCCCTGCTTAATCTGATGCTGACTGTCCTGATGTAATGGATTACTTTATAAATAAGATTAACACTTTACACCTTGCAGCTGCAAGTTCACCAGTTGTCATCTAATATCAATATTTGTCTTTTGCTCCTATCTTTCTGTGATTTTACCATTAGTGCTAACAATCTAGTTAAGGTCTTTAGCTCACTAGAAATGACTCACTTGCTTGCTGGACCCAGTTCACACTTCATTTCTGAAATCTTACTTGAGCTCTCTAAATCCTTTCATTCTTTATTTGGCCAATTTGTCAATTATGTATGGTGTACTACATGAGAGTTTCAAAGCTACAGTTATTTTCCCTTTTCTTAAAAAATCAACAAATTTGGACATTTCCAGTTTTGCCCTCTAGCCTGGTACTAAACTCAGAGACCTTGATCTAAGCAGTTCCATCTGTGGCTTGGTGTTTGACTTCCTGAAAAATAGACCCAGTCAGTGAAGACTGGCAAGAATTACAACCCCACGCTATTCACCAACATTGGTTTTTCACAAGGCTTCTTCCTCAGTCTGCTGCCTATACAGCATTCTGTTCAGCATGTAGCAAAACAAATTGGCAAAAGCATCATCAAGTTAACTGACACTATTATGATTGGCCTTCCTCATCAGCGACAATGATGAGGCTGCCTATAGGAGGGAGGTTAAACACCTGACTGTATGGTGTCATAACAACAACCTATCCCTAAATATTCACAAAACAAAAGAGATCACTGTTGACTTCAGAAAGAACAACAGCAGTCATGCTCCACTCCACATCACCGACTGCCTTTTGTAGTCTGTCAACACCACCTGCATACTGAGAAGGCCTCAGCCAAGGCTCTTTTTTCCTGAGGAGGCTAAAGAGCTTGGAAGTGAGAACCAAAACACTAGTGAACTTTTACCACTGCACTATTGAAATTATCCTGACTGCATGCATCACAGTGTGGTTTAGTAACCTCACTTACCAGGATCACAAACCTCCAAAAGACTGTCCATACAGCTTCTAAAATAACTGGAACTGACATTCCACAGCTTCATACCATCTACTAGATGTCTGAGGAGAGTTAAATCTATCATCACTGGTGATAGCCACCCAGCTCTTCCCCTGTTTTCATTTCAGCCTTCTGGAAAGCACTACTGGACCTTTACCTCTCGCTCCATATGCTTCAGGAACAGCTCCTTCCCACAAGCCATAAGGTCTCTGAACTCCCAGTTACCTGATCCTACCTGCTCTGCACTGTGTACTGAACCCACCTGCTGGTTTATGTGTAACTATACTTTATGTTACTTGTTTTACTCTCTTATTTACTAACAGTAATGGCGCACTGCACGGTAACATGCAGTGAATACAGTTGGCTTGAGCATTCATAGCTTTCGTACTCTTTCTCTGTACGTTTAGCATTCATTTGCTCAGAGATTGATGCACTTGCTGCTTCCTGAGCAGCTTTTCTTTTCTCCACCCTAGCGGCCCGCTTCTTCTCTTCTTTTGTCAGAATCTTTTCACTTTAAAACTGATTAATTCAGTGTTTGTGTTGTAGTTACTTAGTACGTTTTCTTTCATTTTTCGCTTAAGCTGGCAATTAAGTGTTCAATCTGCCTAAAGAATGATTTAACAAATGAAGAGGTAGAGAAAGTGACGGTGAAGGTGGTAGGAATGAGAACGGCGCCCATATGCATGCGCTGCACTGCCAGCTGCTGCCGAGAGTTGACAATAAATAAATAGACAGTTCTACAATTAAATAAAATAAAAAGAGGAATAACCTTGGTGGTCAATCATCACCCCAAAAGTGGATAGTAGACGTCACATAGTATATATGTACCAAAATTCAGGTAAATAAGCCAAATGGTTTGCGAGCTACAGGTGATTTAAAATCCTGGACAGACAAACAAACAGCCACGGTTGCGTATTATATATAAAGATATATAATCATTTATTTATGCTCTTTATTTTTTTACATATTACTGCAACTGTGGCACAATAATTTAATTACACTTGGCACTTTATATGACTAGACCCACTGCCAGGGGGAGCCAACCACTCTCTTGTGCGACGCTAAAGCTTCAGCAAATGAAATGGAACTCCCTGCGTGTTCAAATCAGGTTGGCGTCGCAAGAGGGCAAGACGTCTTATTGAGTCCGACAGATCTGCCACAGAAGTAGATGATCAGGAATCCAAAGATCCAGAAGTAAAATTCAGAAGAGGCATGTTTCATGTTATGATAGATTCCTTAATTTCAGAATTGTCTGGGTGTTTTGAAAGCCTAAACAACATATTTTATTTTTTAAACTTTAGGAGCATGAGCACAGAGGAGATCTCAGCCTCTTGTGCAAATTAAATTGAAAATATTCAAAGGATCAATCACATCATTCGAAAGATGAGGTGATTCACGTCAAGAACATGTATGACGCAAATCTTAAGGTCCGAAGGTGGGCACTGTGGCCGTTGATATCATATCATGAGATACACATACAGAAATAAAAAGTTGCAAAAAGATACACTGACTCTATTAGTAATTTTAATTCAGAGCTACCAGACCCTCCATGCATCAAATTAAAATTACAGTTGTGTGAAATTTCAGTGTGATTGACTTTAAGTTTTAGGGCAGCATAGGCAAGTCACTTGATCAGCTCGGAGAGGCAAAATTATCGTAATATGGATCCAGGGGGCCGAGGTGCTCAGCCATAATTGTCAGGGGCCCAAGGATTTTTGGTGGCAGGGCTGATCTGACAATAAAGATCTCTAATCTAATCTCTAATCTAATCATCCTGTCTCTCGTTTTCCTTTCTAAAGTTTTGGAAAATGTGTTGCAAACCAATTACTACATTACTTGTCAAGCAGCAATCTTTCTGAGCAACTTCGGTCTGGATTTTGAAAAGCTCATAGCACCAAAACCACTTTAGTCCTGGTAGCAAATGATCTATTTGAGCTATGATACAGGATGTTGTTATGTTCAGCTTTTGCTGGATGCTTTAACTGCATTTGACACTGCCAATCAGTCATCAGCTTCTGTTACATCACTTGGCATCATGTATAGGAATATCAGGCACCACTCTGAAATGGTTTGCCTTGTATTTGTCAAATCAAAGTCAATATACAGTTGTGCTTGAAAGTTTGTGAATCCTTTAGAATTTTCTATATTTCTGCATAAATATGACCTAAAACATCATCAGATTTTCACTCAAGTCCTAAAAGTAGATAAAGAGAAACCAGTTAAACAAATGAGACAAAAAAAGTATACTTGGTCATTTATTTATTAAAGAAAATGATCGAATATTACATATTTGTGAGTGGCAAAAGTATGTGAACCTTTGCTTTCAGTATCTGGTGTGACCCCACACTTTGCAGCAATATAATAAAATAACTTTTGATCATTCCTGCACACCATTCCTCCGTACAGAACAGCTTCAAATCTGGGATGTTGGTGGGTTTCCTCACATCGCTTCAGGTCCTTCCACAACATTTCGATTGGATTAAGCTCAGGACTTTGACTTGGCCATTCCAAAACATTAACTTTATTCTTCTTTAACCATTCTTTGGTAGAACGACTTGTGTGCTTAGGGTTGTTGTTTTGCTGCATGATCCACCTTCTTTTGAGATTCAGTTCATAGATAGTTCATAGTTTAATAGATGTCCTGACATTTTCCTTTAGAATTCTCTGATATAATTCAGAATTCATTGTTCCATCAATGAAGGCAAGCCACCCTGGCCCAGATGCAGCAAAACAGGCCCAAACCATGATACTACCACAACCATGTTTCATAGATGGGATAAGGTTCTTATGCTGGAATGCAGTGTTTTCCTTTCTCCAAACATAACGCTTTTCATTCAAATCAAAAAGTTCTATTTTGGTCTCATCCGTCCACAAAAAGCCTTCTGGTTTGTCCACGTGATCTTTAGCAAACTGCAGACGAGCAGCAATGCTTTCTTTGGAGAGCAGTGGCTTTCTCCTTGCAACCCTGCCATGCACACCATTGTTGTTCAGTGTTCTCCTGATGGTGGACTCATGAACATGAACATTAGCCAATGTGACAGAGTCCTTCAGTTGCTTAGAAGTTACCCTCGGGTTCCTTTGTGACCTCGCGACTATTACACGCCTTGCTCTTGGAGTGACCTTTGTTGGTCGACCACTCCTGGGGAGGGTAACAATGGTCTTGGATTTCCTCCATCTGTACACAATCTGTCTGACTGTGGATTGGTGGAGTCCAAACTCTTTAGAGATGGTTTTGTAACCTTTTCCAGCCTGATGAGCATCAACAACTGTTTTTCTGAGATCCTCAGAAATCTCCTTAGTTCGTGCCTTGATACACGTCCACAAACATGTGTTGTGAAGAGCAGACTTTGATAGATCCCTGCTCTTTAAATAACACAAGTTGTCCACTCACACCTGATTGTCATCCCATTGATTGAAAACACCTGACTCGAATTTCACCTTCAAACTAACTGCTAATCCTAGAGGTTCACATACTTTTGCCACTCACAAATATGTAATATTGGATCATTTTCCTCAATAAATAAATAACCAAGTATAATATTTTTTTCTCATTTGTTTAACTGGTTTTTATTTATCTACTTTTAGGACTTGAGTGAAAATCTGATGATGTTTTAGGTCATATTTATGCAGAAATATAGAAAATTCTAAAGGGTTCACAAACTTTCAAGCACAACTGTATATCACTGTGAATAATTTAAAATGTGCAACTGTATCTGTTTGCCGTGATGAACCTCAAGGCTCATTATTAGGCCCTATCTTATTTCTTGTATATGTACTTCCTTAGGGGAATATCATTTGTATGCAGGTTTACACATATTTATGCTGATGATGTTCACCTGTAAATGGCGATGAATATTGAAGCCTTCATTAATTTTATGGTACCTTCCAACTATTTCAATGTAATTTCCTCTAAATGTAATCAAAACGTGTTATGTGTAAGACTAGGTATAAATGTGAAAACCATATCAGACAGATATTAATAATAAAATTAATTTTACCTCATCCATGCACAATCTGGGTGTGATATTTGATTCTGAACTGTATTTTCATGCACAAATAAAAACAGTTGTAAATGTGCTTATTTCCATTGTAAAGAGAAAACACAAAGAAGCTCATAAAAGGTCTGGGGCATCCGTAGGCAAACCCCATATATTGAAGCGAGTACAAAAAGTGCAAAAGAAAATGTGTGGTAAGGCGAGTAAACTGAGGCTAGTCCTGTTGTGGAGATCAAGTCTGCTCCAAGATGGTGGTAGCTTCGGTTAAGATGTTTTCTGGGAGGAAGAGGCGGATACAGTTGGACTGTACCTATAAGTGACATCATGGATGGTGGTACATCAGTCTTCCTTCCTACAGAGGGGAAAAAAGAAAAGATACTGTTACTGCACAATGCCCTCCGGTATCCCAGGGTAGTATTGTCATCAGCTAAGCCCGTAAGTTGTTCCCCAAGCGCATGTGTGTGACACCATTTAAGGAACATTACATGAATTTGTTCTTTTCTTAGCTTTGCTGCTTCTAAAATACTAATTAATGCTTTTATCCTGTCTTGTTTGGATTATTCCAATGCTATACAGTATATAGAAGTCTGCTGAAACAATCTATATACAGTATAATCTGTAAATGGCACAAAAATCAGCTGCACGTCTTCTGACCCATACTAAGGGACGTTCCAGTGTAACACTGGTTTTCTACCATTAGCATTGGCTACCAGTTAATGAAAGTATTCACTTTCAAATTTTGCATTTTGGCTTCAAGGCACTATATGATAAATCTCCCTCATATGTATTGTGGTAGACGGCCAGGGCCCATGCCAGGTCAGGATGTGATGGAATCACTGGGGGAGAGGGCATATTCAGGGCAATACCTCCCCTAGAACATGGGAGGGCAACCCCACTGGCCCCCACCAGGGGGTGCCTGGACAGTTTCAGAGCCCTGGGTTGCAGCACTTCTGCCACACCCAGGTGCCCTATAAAAGAGGCCGCCTCACTCCATTCGAAGAGCCAGAGTAGGGAGAAGGTGGACGAAGCTTGCTGGTAGAGGAGTGGAAGTGGCAGAGAAAGGGAGAAGAAGAAAATACTTTTGTATTGCGCTGTGCCTGAGGACTGTGTTTCATTTCTTGTTGTACTGTGCTCTGAAGTGGAGAGTGAAGAAAAAGCGCTGCCCCACGTGCAATAAAACGTGTGTGCTTGCACTTGTGCCTCTGCATCTGCCTGTGTCGGCAGGGTGGCTGCTATGCCTCCTGGTGGTCTACAGTACCTACATGTAAACTGTTATGTGCCAAACAAAAAGAGATTCACTCTTTTGACCCTCATCTTCTTTAGGGTCCAAAACACAGGCCTAAAAACCTTTGGAGCTTGAACCTTCAGCTATTATGCTTCTAAACTTTTAAATACTCTCCCAATTATCATTAGGCAGCTGCAGTGTTTAGAAACCTTCCAATCAAAATTTAAGGCTTTTTTACTTGAGCAAACTTTTAATTCTTGGTTATATATTTAGGTATTTTAATGTCAGCTTTTATTTTTATTTCTTGTTCTGTTTTTTGCAATTATATTTTTATCAACTATTTGATTGTATGTACTTTCTTGATGTAAAGTGTCTTAGATTCGGGAACTGAAATAAAATCCTTGTATGTGTCACGAGTAGTGGCTGTATTGATGTGTGTTGTGATTTGTGTAGTCAAGATAGGCATATTCTAACTGACTGCATTCTCCATAGCTAATTTATTCATTCCATAGTACCAGAGTAAGATTTCAGTGTTTAGCCAACACTGGACTGCTAACAGGACCTCCTCAGTTTCCACATGGTCTTCTGTACACTGTGAGAGGCCCATAACAGACCATGAAAATTTGTAATTGTAATGCTACCCTTGTCCCTAAAAATGAATAAAAATAAAAATAAACTGCCATCAATTTAAGTCCTGGACTGGGATCTATGGGTTAACCCCACCCTGCCTTTTACCTAGCATTGCATTGTGCTTGACTCTCCTGTTTTGTCTTGTGGGTGGGAAAAACATGTGGGCACCACACATTTTTTTGTTTGTTTTTTTGTGGGTTGAGCCAAACTGGGCTACATGGGTCCACCATGTCATCTCTGGACAACATCACCTCCAGAGTTGGCTCCAGTAGTGGATCCTGGTATCCCTGTTCCAGCAAATTATATCTTTGAATTTGACTTCAATATTCTTGAGGGTCAAATTATGGATTGTTCTCAGCAGAAGGACATTTTCTTCACTTGTTTGAGCTGAGCTAGTTAATGTGGTTTGTACAGGAAGTTAGAAAGCCTTCTGGGTGCCTCACACAGGAGGTGTACCAGGCATAGTGCACTGGGAGAAGACCAAGGGGCATTCAGGTGGAATTGTATTTCTCAACTGTCCTTAGAGAGTCTGGGTATTCCCCAGATAGGACTAGAAGAAGAAGCTGAGGATAATGCAGTCTGGTCATCCCAGCTCACTATGTTGTTACTTCATGTCTCACCAGGTAAAATTAATGGTAATGTTACCAGTTTAGACACATGCTGCATATTCTGCATGCTGTTAGGATGCAGTTTTAGTGTGTGTGGGTGTGTCGTTTTAATTTAAGCAATTGACGGTGCAGCACATACTTGCTTCAGAAATGAACAATTGCAGGTGTGGTTTTAACAGCAATTTTAAACTATTTTAGACTTGTAATTACTTTTCCCATTTTCAAAATGTTTATGCTTACCAGAAACCTACACTGTGACTCCTACTGAGCTAAGAAGTCTAGCTGTATTTTCATGTGTCAAGTTTATTTTCACAGGTTTTGCATAGAAACTGAAAAGGCAAACTGTAAACCTGGAGTTCTTTTGTTTAACACATGGTTGCCAAAAATGAATCAGTAATGTACTTATTGTATTTTGTTTTTGCCAATAATCCTCACGTTTTGATATCCAAGTCGTGCCGCCAAAATGGCCTACAGCTTTACAACGAGTAAAATATGTGTTTCATTAGTAGAAGAAGCTAAACAGGTCTTAAAAATGAGTATAGGGCGTCATACATGTTGCATGAAAAGGTCTCTGCTGGTTTTTTATGCTAGGCAGAGCAAGGAAGTAGTTGGCCATCTAGGTGTGTTATAACATAAAGAGGTTGATTTTTCATCCACCATTGTGTTTTATTGTCAGGGGAGTACTGTGAGTGTGTATGTGTGTGTATCTTTGACCTTACAAATGGAGTAAAGATGGATGGGAGCTGAAAGCCTTTATTAGTGACAGCAAGCTGTATTGTTTTTTTGTTTTGAACTCAGATCAAACCATTTACTATAAAATTTTAAGGACTTGAATATTAGCTGCTTTTAAGGTTTTGTGAATTGGCTAAAAGGTTATGTTAGACAGAGAGAAGCGCATCCCCTTGGATTCAGAGTCAGATAGCTGCTGTGAATGCTGCAATCTTTTCTTGGAAATGGGGCCCTGGTGATTTGCAAGGCAGAGCTGAAAGGCAATCCTTGATAAAGCTGAAGGGGACATTTGGGCTTCTTTTCAAACATCAGTTTGTTTTCATTTACTAACTGCTGCCCTTCCTTCCATCCCTGTGGCATTTAGGGAGAAAAGCCCTAGGTGTGGCTGCTGAGCAGACTATTGTCACTCATGCCATTAACAGAGCAATGATGCCCTCATCATATTGAAGGTGCTTGTTAAATGTCAAGTGTGCTTTTGCTCTTTTTCAGTAAGTGAAATACACTTAGTTTTATAGTAATCACATTTCACTGCAGCTATTCACTTGAATGGGGGGCGGTGTCTGTCAGATTTACTAAGGCCAGTATAGCATGTAATATTATTGTATAACCCAAATATACTTAGTATTTTAGTAATCATATTTCACTGCAGCTATTCACTTGAAGACAGGGAGTGTCCGTCAGATTTACTAAGGCCACTATAGAATATTATATTACTGTAAATGATAGATATGGTGAATACAATAAGTATTCACCTCTTGGAAGTTATCACATTTATTGTCATACAACACTGAATCACAGTGAACTTAATTTGGCCCTTTTGACTTTAATCAGCAGAAAAATACTTTTTAATGTTAAAATGAAATCAGATCTCTGCAAAGTGGTCTAAAGTTAAATTACAAAACACAAAATAAATGATCACATACGTATTCCTCCACTTCAAGTCAGTATTTAGCAGAGGTACCTTAGGCAACCATGTCAGCCTTGTGTGTCTGTGTGTTGTAAAAGAATGAGTCCCAACACACTGGAAAGATTTGGGGCAGCCACCCATATATTGTTCCTGGCTGCAAAAGGTTTAACTCTTTCATGGCTGATGTTGACTTTTGTCAAAATTCAGGGGTAGAGGATGGTAATGGGCTATAAACTGTGACAAATCCCGCCCTTACGTTTTAGTTCGACTCTCTTTGGGTGAAGGAAAGTTAGCTTTGTTGATTTGATGTGTAGGAGTAGTGAAGAGCAAACAGCCTCTAAAATGGCATTGACATCTGGGGAGACTAAAGCAAATGTGCAAAGCAAAATACTACAGTAGCGTTCACCTAGGAGGACCACCACTTATGATGACAAGAGGTACAAACCATATTGCATCACACTTCGACTGCCACCATTGCCCACCTGTGGTGCCAAGACAAAGAGGTAGCCAGCCCGCCATGCATTCCTGCTGGCCATTGAGCCCCCCCACTCCTGCACAGCCACTGCTGCCAGGGATGCTGAACAGGTGCCAACAGCAGTCTTGATTTATGTGTGAAACTAATGCATTGTGTCCATCCATCCATTTTCTAACCCGCTGAATCCGAATGCAGGGTCACGGGGGTCTGCTGGAGCCAATCCCAGCCAACACAGGGCACAAGGCAGGAACCAATCCTGGGCA
The DNA here is from genome assembly GCF_016835505.1 of Polypterus senegalus. Taxonomy (NCBI): domain Eukaryota; kingdom Metazoa; phylum Chordata; class Cladistia; order Polypteriformes; family Polypteridae; genus Polypterus; species Polypterus senegalus. The sequence goes on along the minus strand of NC_053159.1, from coordinate 99,056,871 downwards.
GGGTGCCAACCCACCGCAGGACACACACAAACACACCCACACACCAAGCACACACTAGGGCCAATTTAGAATCGCCAATCCACCTAACCTGCATGTCTTTGGACTGTGGGAGGAAACCCACGCAGACACGGGAGAACATGCAACTCCACGCAGGGAGGACCTGGGAAGCGAACCCGGGTCTCCTAACTGCGAGGCAGCAGCGCTACCACTGCGCCACCGTGCCGCCCTTAATGCATTGTGTACTTTTCAGAAAACTAAGTTTTTTGGAAAAAATATTCAGCCCTCAAAGTGTTAAAGAAAACAAGTTGTTGTTGTCGTCAGGTTGAGTTCCAGGACTGAACTGATAAGATTTTGGAAGATGGTGGTTTTATATGCCGGGAACCAGAAGTGACGTCAGTCTGGGTGCCAGAACCGGAAGTGGCATAAGTCTGGGCTCCAGAACCAGAAGTAATGTTAAATCAGTCAGACTTTCCCGTATTTAGTCTGCAGAGATAACAGAAATAGGTTTAGAGCCCCCGGCCACCCCCTTGCCTGCTGTGTAATTACCTCCACTTGGTCCACTCAGGTCGCTCCTAGTCATACGTGTGTGACAGTCCATAAGTCTCTTATCAGCTTTTCACATCTGGACACTGTTTTTTTCATTCTTCTTTGCAAAACTGCTCAAGTTCTCTTAAGCTGTATGGAGACAATGAGCTAACAGCCTTTCCAAGTCCAGCCAGAACTTATCAATTGGATTGAGATCTGGGCTCCGATTCAGCCACTCCAGGATATTGTTTTTAAACCATTTCTGTGAAGCTTTGGCTTTATGCTTGGGATTGATATTTTGCTGACTGTGTCAAGTTTTTTTTCAAGGATTTCCTTGTATTTTGTTGTAGCCATTTTACCCACTGCTCTCCCAAGCACCCCTGAGCCCACTGCAGAGCAACATCTGCACAGCATGATGGTGCCACCAGCATGAAGCATGAGGATGGTGTGTTTTTGATAATGTGCAGTATTTGGCTTACACCAAATATGGTATTTAGTCACATGGCCAAAGAGCACAATTTTGGTCTCCTCAGACCACAGACCCTTCAAACTCTAGCTCAAAATGTCATCTGATGTTTTTTTCTCTTTGTCACTTTGCCATAAATCTGTGACTGGTCAAATCCTGTCAAAAATGCTGTATGCACAGTCTCGCCAGACTCATACACTGCAGCTTGTATTTTTTGTTCTCGTAGGTTTCTTGGCGATCTCCAACACTAGTTTTTTTCTTGCACAATCACTAGGACTGCCTGCTCTAAGCAGATTTACAGCTGTGCCATATGTTTTCCATTTCTTAATGCTTGATTTAGTGAGAAGTCAAGCAAAATGACACCTTTTATTGGCTAACTAAAAAGATTACAATATGCAAGCTTTCGAGGCAACTTAGTTCCCTTCTTCAGGCAAGATGTAATTACATCTTTACATCTTACCTGAAGAAGGGGCCTGATTCAGATTAACAATATTGTCATTTTATGGTTTAAATTTCAAAACTATATTGTAAGGGACTGTTGAGGAAAAATTACATTTGGTAAACCTCAGAAGTATCAACCAGTGAACAGTAGGAGCCACCCAGTATATTCTGTAAGACTGAGAGGAAGTAACCTGATAATGCATATATGAATGGCCAAAAATGTCTAACCAGTGGCCTTTTGTATTTATCTTCTTGAGTTACCTTTTGAAATTTTAGTTTAAAAAATCAATAGCTGGTGTAAGTAGTGAGAAGTCAAGCAAAATGACACCTTTTATTGGCTAACTAAAAAGACTACAATATGCAAGCTTTCGAGGCAACTCAGGCCCCTTCTTCAGGCAAGCCTCAAAAGCTTGCATATTGTAGTCTTTTTAGTTAGCCAATAAAAGGTGTCATTTTCTTTGTTTGCAAAGGTCAATTTTCCCTTTGATATTAAATAGTGGTTTTCAGTTGAGTATTGTCAAAAAAACAAATTAAATTTATTGTGATTCAATGTTGTATAACAATAAAATGTGACAACACCCAAGGGGGTGAAAAACTGTTTTAGACACTGTAGTACAGTAGTGCAACAGTCAGACTTGCTACCTCACAACTCTTGATTTCAGTCCATGGTCAGCTAACATCTGTGCAGTGTTTTCACATTCTCACTATGTCTACATGGATTTTTTCACATATTCCTGTTTTCCTCCCACTACCAAGTTAGGTTAGTTGTATGACCACTAGGGGTGCCCAGACCACAGACAGCAATACCCATAACAATTCCAGATTCAAATAAATAATTTTTTATTTGACAAAAACACCTTTTCCTACAAGTGGCAGAAAAATAAAGTACAATTCGCCTTCTTCCTCCAAGAGAGCACTGCCTACTGCCTCTGAACTCTGTTGTTTTAAGGTCATGTGGAAACCAGGGAAGTCCTTCCCTGGCAGCCCCCTCTGCTGGTATACAAAGACCCAGACAGGGCTGTATTCCCGGACTCCAACTCCCATGCCAGCCTATGCGTCTGGTCCAGACTTGAGGGACACTGCCACCTATTGTGTGGAAGAATGAACTGTTCTCGGTAAGTCTGTTCACCCAGTCCATTCATTATGTCCTCCTGGCTGGGTATGAATTGTTCCTTTATCCAGGCCAGGATACCAGTCCTTCCTACCTGGCACCTACAGTTGGCAGCTTCAAATTCATTGGCAATGAGTGAGGAGGGGATGCATGTGTGAGGCCTACCTTACACCTGATGTTCCTTTAGTTTCTCACAACCACCAACTGCTGTAAGTGAATTTGATAATGGGGAGATGGATATATTTGAATATGAATGGATATATGGATAATATATTATTTTCTTGTCCATCCACTCATTTTCTAAGTCTTCGTAATACAAGCATACACTCATAGTGAACCAAAACCTCTGCTGACAGCTCAGTGATAACTAATCTGTGATTGAACTTTGATATATATACAGTACGCATGAAAAATGTATTGTGGGTGTAAAAAGTTGTCTTGCGTAAAAGTGTCTACTAAGTAGAGAATACTAATAATAGTCATAATAATAAGAAAGTTATGTAATTGAATTGTTAGTGCTATCTATATGATACTTGAGTATTCTTTTCTTGTGTGTGTAGATTATTTCCATTAACATCGCGAAGAAGTGAAGGTTATTTTAATTAGTGAGTGCAAATGGGTCCTATAGGGTGGATGTGTATGCTCTGCGATGTTCAGACATCCAGTCCACAAATGGTTCCTGCTTTGTGCCTGGTGGGACTGAACTCCACTTCATAACAGAAAAATTGTACACTGTAAGTAATATATAACAGTTGGTGGTGCTCAAAGAGCGTCCACTTGCTCAATGAAAAATTGTGCATGCCACATATGTAGCATTTGAAATAAATATATAATAAAGAAGACTCAGTTCAAGGAAAATATTTTTTGATAAATAGTAGTATACAGTAGGACAATTTGAACTTACAGAGGTGCCAAAACCTCTGTGCGAATTAATCTTCTGGTTTCAGCAATTTCAGCATAGTTTCTTCCTGACATTTTGCTTTGACTCAAGATAGATAGATAGATACTTTATTAATTCCCAAGGGGAAATTCACATACTCCAGCAGCAGCATACTGATAAAAACAATATTAATTAAACAGCAATAAAAGCACAGTGCAAATTAAAAAAATGCAAGGTGGACAGTGTGAGGCAGGTATAAAAGTCTAAAATCTTGTGTAGTGTTAATGTTTACCAAGCTGGAATTGAAGAGTCGTATTGTGTGGAGGAGGAACGATCTCCTCAGTCTGTCAGTGGAGCAGGACAGTGACAGCAGTGTGTTGCTGAAGCTGCTCCTCTGTCTGGAGATGATACTGTTTAGTGGATGCAGTGGATTCTTCATGATTGACAGGAGCCTGCTCAGTGCCCGTCACTCTGCCACAGATGTCAAACTTTGCACCTCCGTGCCTACAATAGAGCCTGCCTTCATCACCAGTTTGTCTAGGGGTGAGGTGTCCCTCTTCTTTATGCTGTCTCCTCAGCACACCACCTCGTAGAAGAGCGCGCTTGCCACAACTGTCTGATAGAACATCTGCAGCATCTTAAGTGTGTCTTTATTCGTCCTCCAATGTTGATGTCACCCTTTACAATACTTTAAATAGCATTGAGTTTAACCCGTTCCTCAGGAGAGGAAAAAATCCCTTTGGCCCGACTGTCCTGCTGCTTCACTTATCATTTATTGACCTTGTGGTGTGTCCTGTGTTTCAGGAGGCTGGTTGAGCGCTTAGAGAATATGCGCAAGAACATGATGGGTAATGGACAGACCCAGTGCCTGCTGTGTGGAGAGGTGTTCGGTCTATTTGGCACATCAGCTGCATTCTGTCAAGGTTGCAGAAAGGTAGGTTATCACTTTGCCATTGTTGAATATTTGGACAAGCCATGTCTGAATTTAAAAGCCATAATATTATTTCCTAAGGGTAATTAGATTGTCATCAAGTACCATGTCATAAATTTCTAGCCATGTAGCCTAGCTAGCTTATCATGCTAGAAGCAGGAGGTTCCCAAAGTAAATCAGTTGTTGTTATTGATTGGATCATCAACATGAGCCACTGAGTAAAGGTCCCATCATGTCAAGAAGCAAAGACTTTATTCTGGACATGAGCTGGACGCCGGGATGATCGTAAGGTTTATTGCTTCTCAGATTCAGTCCTTGGTGGATTCTGTGGCTGCTGTTTTATGCCTAGCTATTTTTTTAACCTATAGTACTTCTTGCCTTAAATTTAATTTCTCATTTAATCAGTACATGTCTTGCTGCTCTTAATCTTTACTCTCAAAGGAGCAGCAAATGATGTCTGCTTATTTTTTGAAAAATAAGGCCAATATTCAGACCTGTTCTGTGCAGGAGACAATCTGTTGTTTTTATTGAAGATTATTTTGTTTCTAAATGAATCCTAAGCATACAGGCACTGAATTTAACACACTGACGATTGTGGACATGACTTCTTGTAGTTATTTGCCATCCTGAAAAAAAAAACAAATGATAAAGGTACAATTATCAGAGCAAATGAACTGAAAATCGAAAAAAAACAGATAAAGATAATCCAGCCTGCTAAAAGATATATCAGCCATACAGGTATGCCTAGAAAACACACACAATGAGTTGTTTTTAATTCACCAACTGGGAAAAGAAAGGTGTAATAGATTTTAAAAAAATTAATTTGAAAAGAAAATTTCAAAGGCACACAGATTCACCATGGCTGACTTTAAAAGAAGACTTCATCCAAATTTTAAAATAATGCAGAAGTTTTCTTACCCTTTAGGTAAAAGGAATAAGAGGAATCTAGTTATATTAGTTTTAAGTGTTTTGGTGTCCTAAAGCTAACACAGTACAATCCCATGGTGCATAGCTGGACACGGTGAGTTTGATGGGGAAATTTCTTTATATGGCTTTGAAGGCTAAACTGAATTTACAGTGCACTTATACACTGCAGTCAAAACCTCTAGTGAAATTGTGTAGCTTTCATTTTTACACATCAATAAGTAGCATTACTGCTTGCTCAATCTAAAAACATAACGACAGTTATCAAGGTGTCCCTACCTCCATGTTTTGCAATCAGTAGGCTTTATTTGAAATATTTATATAACATAAGATTTTGAACCTACCCATGCAGCACGGTATGCAAAGCAGGAACCAACCCTGAATGGGATGCCAACCCATAACAGCATCTTCTTCTCAGAAGCCAAACCTGTATATGCTTGTGCAAAGCTCTCCTTATATAGCGCAGTATTTCCAATGCAATTATTAGAAAAAAACAATCACACACAAATTCACACACAAAGATATTTCCACAATTTCACCCAAGACACCAGAGACAATGCATACTCTTTCCAAAAATCATGTTGTCTTATTATTCAATATGGACATATCCATATACAATGCCCGAGATTCCTGTCATCTAGCATACATATATACTGATATCTTCATTAATCCAGACACTTTGCCAGTATGACACAATCTTTGCACATCCTGTGTTGCTCACACCTGGGACAGCATTAAAATCCAGAAATCACTGCAAAACCTGAATGAAAGTCTTGTGCTGCTATGCTAGCACTGACCACCTGCTATTTATTATACAGTATGCGACTATAAATTAATTGAGAGTGAAATATTTATTCTGTATAAGCGAGGATAATGAGTGGCAGGTTATTGAAATATTGTGGATAGAGCTTTCATTTTCTGTTCTGTTACGATTTTCTTTTTCTTACAAAACTATTTGCTGGCATGTCCTCATTTTAGTAGTCCTACGACTTGAGCATACCTAAAACAACAGTACAGTAATTCAGTGGAGCTGAACTTCACTCTCATATTTACCTTCACAGAAATAAAGAAAAACAACACTTTCATCTTACCTTATTTAACAAATTTAACAAGCCAGAGGCCAAAGCCATGCCTTTTCACCCTACTGTTTCATGCAGCTAAATTTCTTCTCATTAAATGCTATTGTGCACCGTTTCCAGAAGGTGACAGCAGAGGACAGTTTGACTGCCCTTGGTGTGCTCCTCTTCAGTTTCGTCGTCTTCTCCTTCCGCTTTGCTCTTGTAATAAACACCAGAACAGTACAAGTGAAGCTGGGTCCACCTTCAGGTAACCACTGAAAAGGATTTACAAATATATGCAGACTGGATGATACTTCTGAGAAAAAAAATATTTTCCTCCTTTTCAGGCTTTATGAACTTTACATATTTTTGATGTTGAATCTTATCAGACTTTCATATGAGTCACAGTCAGAGCTAAACAACCTCTTGGAACCACACAGTTATTAGTGGGCCCCAAACTACAAAGACAAAATTAATTACCTAAAATAGGTATACCAATTAGGACCCAAACAGGCTAGAAACAGCTTCTATGGGTCCTAATGCCACCAATGTGAGACTGTTTTTCTGCCAACTTCTTGACTTTGGAATGACAATAACATATGATAAAACATCATTCTCAACCCTGCTTATTCAGGGGCATGGAGGCCAGAACATATCCCTGGAGCTCTGGGAACAAACCAGCCCTGTGCAGGGCATCAGCTCACCACAGATCCCACTGCCAGTTAACTTAATTAGAACATTGTTGGTGATGCTGGATATCAACTGGAGGATAACACACATGGGCACAGGGAAAATGTGCAAACCTCACATGACAATGTCCAGGTCCAGGATTAGTATCCAGGATGGTGTTTCCATAAAGCAGCAGTGTTGACCATTTTGCTATATTGCCACTTCCTTGGAAAGGTAATCTTTAATAATTTTATTATATTTATTTTTCTAAAGAATTTCTTTTAAAATCATAACTGGCTGTAGAAAAAAAATCCTACAATTGATCTCAGGAAATCTCAGTATTAAAATAAAGAAAGAAACTGAAGGCCAAATCAAGAAATCAAAAAACAAAATTAAGCAAAACAGAGCTTTTGTAGTGTTTAAAGCTAAGTTCAAGCTCATCTTACTCAGATGATGGTTTAAATATTCCCTAGCGCTCCGGTGGTAGTCCCTCATTAGGCCCGTTAAATGTAGAACCTGCTCTTTGCACCTGTTGCCATGCAATTCTAATTATGCAGCAGTCACATGATAGGAGGGGCAAGGAAATAAAAAGGGGGGTCTTGAACTTTTGTGCCTTCCTGAAAGCATCCTGTCAGGTTCTTGTTCTGCCTTACTATGCTTTTGTATTTCATTTTTGTCCCATGTCTTCTGTTTTTTGAATACCTTCTTGAACTATAGACTTTCAAAAAATAATTAAATTTTATCTATCTATCTATCTATCTATCTATCTATCTATCTATCTATCTATCTATCTATATATCTTATAGTGCTTAGCTTGTCTACCTATCAGGGAGTCTTCTGCTTCCTGTTTCTTTCCCAAATCTTTGTCTGGTTCTTATTAAAGTCCTGCTGTTAAACAGCCACCTGACTTAATAGCCATTTGTGTTCTCTAGATAGACGATAGACTAGCAGTCACTTCCAATTGATTTCTGAGATGGAAATACTATCCATCCCACCCAGTTAATCACTTCAGGAGGCTCAAACCTGAAGCTTAAATTAACCTATAGTTTCTATTAGAAAGGCAGAGTGATGTCTGCAGAAATAGACTTTATTTTCTGTAGCAAAAAACAGACACATACAAGGAAGACAGGAAATAATGGCTAGAGAAAAAAACATCTCTAAAAAGGGTGTGGAAATAATTGGCAGAAAAAAATACTGTATACCTCTATGTAAGGAGGCTTTTTAAATATCATTTTGGCAACAGAACAGATCTTAAGATACGGGGCTGTTCCTAATGGAGCTCAACTGAAGTACAATATGTGAGTTACTTCATTCTTAAAGAGCCTGTCAGTTAGAAAAATCGCATGAAGTAGTGTAGTTTTCTATCTTATTTTATTTATTATGACTAGAATTCTTTTTTGTATAACATGTAACAGTTGAATTCTGCACCAGTGCCTAATGTTACATCATAATCGCCTTTTTTGATTTGTTCTTGAAACAATCTGTGCTTATAGCACCGTCGAGATGCGAGCAAACAAACAGAAATGTCAGCTTGTTACCTCAACGGCTGAAAGCATTTTCCAGTTAAATAGGCTCTTCAAATTTGAAAACAAAAATAAGCAAATTGGTAAAATGGGAGCAGAGGGTAATGAACCGCTTATTGATGCCAGTAAACAAATGAAGTCAACAAACAGTGCAAGTTGGAAGTGTTTCAAAGTCACAGTGAACATACTGAAATGATGTAAACTCTGAACACCTCTGCTCTTATAGTACTGCTGTTTTGTGTGCCGCATTCGCTGAGTACATTAGGACCAGACATTTTCTTTGCAGTAAATGCTCCCTTTATACTTTCATAGCATAGCCACTGATGTCACAAGTGCCAAAAGTAGCATCTTGCATATGAAAGTCCTGCATTTCTGCAATTTCAATACACACATTACATGCTGAGACACCATGTTTTAACAACACAAATTAAGCTTAGATAAACAGTAGGCTCCAAAAATCTGACACTTTTATGTTTTACCCCTATAAACAAGATCTGTGGCAATTGACAGTTTATATACCACTGGATTCAGAAACACATTAGTAAACTGTTGTTCCTTAATAGAGTTACAAAGTCTTTTTATAGTAATATACTTTGACAAGAAACAAATGTTATGCTAAATTGCAGTCATTAACAGGTACAGTAAACTATTGAACTATATAAAGAATAATAACGTATCAAAGACTCCAGTATCTCATGGCTTTACTTTGTGTATTATTTATTTCTGGCATGAAGTTCAGCCCAGTTGGAGCATGGGAACCCTGTGTGGTGGACGGTCAGGGCCCTTATTATTATTATGGAAGGACCAGGGGAGAGAGTACTTCCAGGACAGTTTCTCCTCTGGACCGACAGAGGGCAGCCATCTCGGTTTCCACTGGGGCCATCGGTCATGAGCATAGAAGCTTAGCCCTGTTGGGGCCTGTGGGGCATGGACATTTACAGGGCCCTATTTGGCTGGATGTTCTGCTGGACGAAGCTCATTGGGTACCTGGAGTACTTCCATATGCCCTTTAAAAAGGGTCCAGTTGCCTGCGTTCGATGGCCAGAGACGGGAGGAAGAGGACGAAGCCTGTATGGAGGACTGAAGACAAGCTGCTATGGAACTACAGAAATATCAAGCACCGATAGGTGGTGCTCTGACTTGGTGTCTTTGCTGCAAAGTCTGTTTAGCCCGTGGCTAAGGTTGACTTATGGTTTGGAGGTTAAAAGAGCTTTCTAATGATAAGGTCTGTGAAATTGGAGTCAATGAAATGTTATTGACAAGTGCTCAGTTAGCATTTGGTGTTAAAAAAAAAATAATGGGGTAGTAGTGTGGAATGGCATGTGTATTATAATGCACTATAGGCAAGGGTGTTAGAAAACACACATGAAAGGTGAGGGTCAAGTACTTTTTAGGTATTCCTGTGGGGCAGCTGGTTCTTTGGTTTTCCTTTGTTCATTTCTGTTATCTCATTATCATTATTCTTCCTTTGTGTGTTTATTTTTTATAGTAACATCTTAATTTTTTATACTTTCTAGTCCTGGATCACCTCCTTGATACTTTATATGGTAAATTAACATGGGTTTGCCATAGATACTAAAGACAGGAAAAACTATACAAAAGCTGGAACATTTCTGGTATATCTTAGTATGCATTCTTTTTGGACAAACTATCAGAACACCTTGGAATTTATTTGAACCAAAGAAAAATGTTTTTTGGTGGTGAGCTTTGATGGGCAGTCTAGTGTGTCTAGTGTCTTTAAACCCTAAGATTGCCAGGTCAATCCTCAGTTCATCTCACTGTGTGACCTAATGTAATTTGGAATGCATGTAATATCTTAGAAAATATGCATGTAAATAAGTGTAGTATATCTCAAAATTCTAAATTATCTTGGATAAAGGAGTTGGATAAATATATCCTGAAGTAATAATAATAGTAGCAGCTGGGCCCATCCTAGTCAATATTGTCTGCAGATTGTATTCTTCCCCCAAACCATACAGTTACCTGGCCATGTTTTAAAAGAGTGAAAATAAAATTGTTTGATGGTTTAAAATAGCAATGACTGAGAGTAACCAGTCCAGAGTTACTTCTATTAAATAGGGTATTTGTAGTTGTACTTCTATGCTTTTAATAAATTACCAATGGCCTTGTGAACCACATTTGATCCTTTCTTTGCATTTTAGTCACAGGGTGCTTTATGCCTTACATTAATGTAATTCAGTAAACTCAGAAACTCACAAACACAAAACAAAAATTAGCAAGATAAGCCAATATGAAAAAGTGACACCCTGCACTCTTCAAACATGGAGCTGATCTTACCTGAGTTAGATAGCAGATGGCAATGTCACCAAAGAACAAAGGAACAGCACTGATGGACCAACTGGGCAGTTTGTTCTAACCTTAAGTTCACAGAAAGAAAACAAGCTTTAGTCATGATTTTCCATCCAGAATTTGATCTCTATTTGACCAACTCTGTGGCTGCAGCACTTGTACTGGGGACTCTGATGAGCGAGCCATGTGACATCAGTGTAGAAGACCAGAGACGTGCAGTCAGGGGAGGCAGTCATCATGAAAAGTAAAAAAACTAATAATGATAACATGAAATAAACATATCCACTGGTCTGTGCTATAAATTTGTTTTCTGTATGATTCCAATAACTTTGATCATTTTTATAGTCAAAATCGCTGAATTTGCGCATTGCCTGTTCAAATACAGGGGAGAAACGCGAGGTGAGCCTCATCTCACCTTGGACTGTACTGTCCCTTACACACTGGGTTGATGCTTGCAATTAGCATGTGCCTGCTGCTGTCTCTCTGTATTAAGCCAATATAACGTATATTTTACATCCTGACTTTCTACAGTCTGGTTAATAACTTTAATGAATGTATGTGACATATTTAGTCTTGTTGATCGGACACAAATCCACAGTGAAAAGGCATAAGGTGAGGCAGACAGTAGCATGCCGCCCCAAAGGTGCTTGTGGCTCTCAGCGCCAATAAGTTAGCAAAATCAGAAAGTCAACTGCACTGCAGCGTTCCGCTACCTTTTATTTTTTGTTCCAACAGACTGCCAAAATGGAAGATTAAGATTTTTAAAACTAAAGGAAAATAAAGAGGACTTTTAAAAGAAAGTAACAGAGATTTTCGTGGAGAAGGATAGGCGCATGGACTTCATTTAATAAAGATAAGGTACCATAAACGGTTTTCAATTTTATAAAAAAAAATGGGACCAGACTAAGAAAAAAACAATCCAATATTTAAAAACTAAATTTTGACCTTAAATAAAATATTCTTTTGTTTTTCTTGTTATCCTTTTGTTGGACAGGCTGTATCAAAATTGATTAAAGCATCAGAATTAAAACAACTAAATATTTCAGTTAAGGTCAAAATTGAAATCCTTGTTTTTTGTTCACCACTCTATACTTACATTTGTATTAAATGAGTATGAATTATGGAATTACAACGGCAAATGTAGAACACATGGAGGGTGCAGAGCAAATGTGCGCTCTCTCGCCGCTATTCATGTAACTTTCTTTCTTATCCAAATATGCATCCTTACCTATGTGTGTGGAAAGAAATGCTGATGAGATATGAAACATAACCAGTAGTCAATGTGCATGCTGCCAATTGATTAGTGACTAAGCTACTCTTCTGGGTTCACATATTTGTAAATCTGACTCTGAAGGAGTCCGTGCCTCACCAGCCATGAACCTCACCGCATGTCACTGGCAGAGACGTGGGTAGTCACAAAACAGGAGAAAGAAAGGACAAAGAAAAATGTTGCAGCTGTTTTTATTCTGTGTTAATTGTGTTTGCATGACTCTCTACTTAATATAATAATTAAACTGATTACAGCACATTGAAGCAAAATGATAATAATAACCACATTCAGTATTATATTAGCTTACAGGCTGTCATTCAACAATGAGAAATACCAATTAAATAGAAGAGTTTTAAAGGTTTTCTTGTGTATTTTATATTTTGTTTAATGTTTTTCAACCTTCACACCTATAGTAAATAAATCAGTTAACAGCTCACAGTCAAGAAGCTACTCAAATCAACACACGTATGTAAATTTATAGATTCAGGAAAAGCTTTAGAATGTACACATTTAATCAGGCTCTGCTGAAAATGACAAACCAAGCAAAAGCATAGAAAAATCTAAAAGGTGACTGCAATTCAAGGCATTGTTTTTACAGAGGATTTAGGTGTTCACAGATATTAAATTTAATACTATTTTTAGCTCAGGTTTCTGTTACGGGCACAAACAATGCACACTGTGGGATGAATGTACTGAGTTTTTCCTGAAAGTTTTAAAATTATTTGACAACAGTACTGATTATAATGCCTATTAAAAATGTTCACATTTTACTGCTAAACAACATTAAATGGATTTCAATCAATCAGTGGATTTAATTAGTTTTTTTTTTATCAACAGGAGAAGACTCTTTAATGTCAAAGTCAAAACAGATCTCTGCAAAGTGCTGTAAATTAATTTGAATATTAATCAAAAAATAATTAAATGTAAAAGTATTCATCCCTTTAATATGACACACCTAAATCATCACTGGAGCAGTCCATTGGTTTTAGTAAGCGCATAATTGGTTCAAAAGAGATCAACTGTCTGGGTTTTCAATTGACTGTGGTCTAAATGTACTTAATCTGGTAGGTCCACATTGTGCCGAGTAAGCATTGTGGCCTAACCTAAAAAGTAAAGACAAAAGAACACTTCAAGCAACTCTCAGGGGATCCAAGTCAGTGGATAGATACAAGAAAAAATCCAAAAAACTGAAAATGCCTTGGAGTCCAGTTAAATCAATCATTAAGAAATGAAAAGAATGTGGCATGGGTGTAAATCTGCCTAAAATAGGCAGCTCACAAAAACGAAGTGATTGTCCAAGAAGAAGACTAGTGGGGAAGCTACTACTACTGTTCACCAGTTCCAGCATTGTGGAAGTAGCAACGAGAAAGGCACTATAAAAAAAATGTACATGATATCTCAGCTAGAGTTGGCCAGATTCTCAATTCAGCTGGAAGAAGGTGGTCTGAATGAGGCGAAATTGGACAGCAGACTAAATGCCGTAATCTGGTGTAAGTAAAATACTACCCATGATGAAAAACAAACCATCCCCATTGGGAAAGCATGGTGGAGGCAACATCATGCTGTGGAGATACATTTTTGCAATATGACCTGGAAGCCTGGCGTGGGGAGAGGATAAAATGATTACAGCAAAATACAAGGAAACCCTGAAGGAAAACATGGTGTAGTCTACAAGAAACCTGTGCCTCCAGAGAAAATGTATTTTCCAGCAAGACAGCAACCTCAAACATAAATCCAAAGCTACACAGGAATGGCATTATAAGGACAATGCCCAGAAGTGCCAAAAATGCAGATCTCAATCCAATTTAAAATTTGTGGCTGGACTTGAAAATGGCTGTTCACTTAAGATCTCCCTGCAACTTGACAGAGCGCGGTGAACAATTTTGCAAAGAAGAATGGGTCAAAATCACAATGTCCAGCTGATAAAGACCTGTTCAGACATACTCAACACTGTCATGGCATCCAAAGGGACATCTACTAAATACTGACTTAAAGAGAGGTGAATACTTATGCAATCAATCATTTTGTGCTTAATATTTGTAGTTGATTTACAAGAGACCACTTTGCAGAGGTCTCTTTCAACTTTATAAAGAGTTTTTTTTTTTTCTGCTCATCAATCTCAAAAAAGCCAAATTAAATCCACTGTGATTCAACTTATGAATAAAAATGAAAATTTCTAAGTGGTGAATACTTTTTATAGACACTGTATATTGTCATATTAAAATAAAAGTGTTATATTAATAGCATTAGTAGTAAAATGAAATCCTTTCTCATTTGTATTAATAATTAAGCTACTATTTACAATATGCATTACTAGGTTTTCCTTTGGGTACTCCATTTTCCTTCCCAAGTCCAAAAACATGCAGGTTAGGTGAACTGATGATGCTAAACTGGCCTAAGTGCATGGTTGGTGTGTGTGTCTGCCTTGCGATCGACTGGTGCTCTCTCCAGGGCATGGTTCCTGCCTTGTGTCCTTTGATACCTTGTATAGGATTCAGCATCCCGACTCTGTTCAGGAATAAGTGGGTTAGAAAATGGCTGACTGACTATTTGGGTTCCTGAATTTCTTATTTTATTCTTCCTTGAATGGCAGAAATCAGCGAGCCTATGCTTATAACAAGTCTGAAGCCTCAATCCTAAAAGCATGAGATCTAAAGTACTTGTTGTTAGAAACACACTTACTACAGGTCAAAAACCCATTTTAAATTTATGAAACAATGATGTTCAGACTAAGTTGCTAAGTTGGAGCATTAGAAATCCCTGTTTGGAACCCCCATCGGTTTTGCTTTGCAATTTGCATCTGCTTATTTCAACTGGTTTATTAATTTTACAATTATTAGAAAACTGGCCTTTTACACTACCAAGAAAAATATGTTACTGGTGAGGATATGTTTTATACTATCATATTACTTTTTGGAGTCTTTGTCTCTTTTTCATTAATTTTCCTAAGCAATCTTTGCTTCCATTTGGGAGACTGGCATCATCCCAACTGACTGGAAAACGGGACTTGTCGTCCCTGTTTGGAAAGGGAAGGGTGATTGCCTAGATTGCGGCAGCTACAGGGGGATAACACAGCTGTTGGTGTCTGGTAAGGTTCTTGATATGGTCACTCTCAAATGAATCCATGATCATTTGTTCACCTACCAGTGACCTGAGCAGTCTGGTTATATACCTAAGAAGTCTACCATCGATCACATCCTGGCACTGAGGGTTCTCATCGAGCGCAAAAGCGAATATTGGCAGTTTCTTTGCAGCCTTTGTCAATTTTCTTTCATAAAGCATTCATCTCAGTTGATTAAGCTGTCCTATGCAACATCCTGAGACTTTATGGGATCCCCCCGAAGTTGCTGGATATCATGGCCGGCCTGCACACTGGTACTGTGAGTGCTGTGCAGAGTGGAGGCAGAACCTCTGCATTTTCCCAGTTGATTTTGGGGTTCATGAGGGGTGTTTTCTTGCAACTACTCTGTTCAGTGCATGGACTGAGTGTTAGGCAGGGTCTTGGGGTCCAGTGGCTATGGGGCATCTGTTGGTAAAGAGAGATTCACAGATCTTGACTTTGCCAAAGATGCTGTGATCTTCGCGGAGTCAATGGAGGCTCTGATCAGGGCTCTTATTGACCTCTTGTGTAAGAGCCATCTGCAGTGTGTCTGTCTGTGGGGAAAGTGTCGACCTTGTCGAGAGGTTTACTTACCTTGGCCGTAACATTCATGCCTCTGGTGACTCATCCTATGAAGTCAGTAGATAGATTAGGAGAGCATGGGGGTTCATGAGGTAGCTGGAAAGGTGTCTCTGGTACTCTTGATATATCTGCAAAAGGGCAAAGGTCCAAGCCTATAGAGTCCGGGTGCACCCTGTTTTGGTATATGGTTGCAAGCCATGGACACTATCTAGCGACCTAAGGCGAAGACTGGACTCCTTTGGTACTTTGACTCTTTGGAGAATCCTTGGATACCACTGGTTTGCAGTTGCTCATAGAGTCCCAAATGGGCCACATTCCCTGCATTGGGAGGGATCGTTAGTTACAGTACTACGGCCATGTGGCATGATTCCCCGAGGGTCAACCGGCTCGCAGGATCCTCACTGCTGAGGACTCAAGCAGCTGGACCAATCCAAGGGGTTACCACATAACACCTGGCTGTGGCAGATAGATCGTCATTTCTAGAGGGTGGGACTGGACCACGTGTCTGTCCTGGGGTTTGCCAACCAGGATCCTGAGGTATTTTATTATGTGGTGTGTGTGGCAACTCTCTGTACCAGCTTATGATCCCCAAACTGACCTGACCTGAGTGTATGGCTGATAAAGTCAAGTGCATAGGCTGACTTTCTGTGTAATCAAGCAACTGTTAATATTAAAGCAAACTCTCAGTAGTGATATTGAATTTCAGGATGGCATGTGATTGCAGATGTTAGCACTGACGACTCAACATTCCAGAGTCCTGGGTTCAATTCCCCTTATGGACAGTGCTAGTATGAAATCTACATGGTTCTCTGTGTCTTATGAAAACAAGCCTAGTTGAGATGGCAATCCACATTCACTATACAGTACATTTCACAATACAGTAGGAAACAAATAGACAGCATGAACAACTGCATATGACAGTGATTAAAAGTTATAGTAAATGGCAGTCCTTTAGTATTATCTTGGATGTTATTTTCAGCAACTGTTCAACAGTAAGCTCAAGTTATTAAAGATGGTGTGACCATGGAATTTTAAACATCTGTATGCGCCTGGCAGTGCAGAATACTGGGTGATTGGTGAAGATCAAAGGAAAAACTACATACTAGTTTTCTTCTGGCCATGAAGGTTACATAACTAGGATTTTTGGAGTCATAATACTATATTCAAGCAAACTTCCATCACAAAAAAGGGAGAAAATGACAGCTTATGAGCTCTCTGAGCAAATCTTACTTAATGTAGCAGCTGAAGGCAAACTCTTACCTTTTAAGCTCTTTCTTTGTCTCATTTTGCTTGCTGATATCTACAATGAGCTGTTCATTTGACGAGTTTCTTGGCCAGATTGGGTGTAGATCTGATGGTCACTTTTTTCATCAAACTATTTGATCATAGTCATAGACACTGCTGATCAGCACATACAATTTTGTCCTAAATAGTAAACATAAAAATAAAAAAATGAAGCAAATTAAACAACAAACAATGTGTGTTGGGCGGTACGGTGGTGCAGTGGTAGCGCTGTTGCCTTGCAGTAAGGAGACCTGGGTTTGCTTCCTGGGTCCTCCCTGAATGGAGTTTGCATGTTCTCCCTGTTTCTGCGTGGGTTTCCTCCAGGTGCTCTGGTTTCCTCCCACAGTCCAAAGACATGCAGGTTAGGTGCATTGGCAATCCTAAATTGTCCCTAGTGTATATTTGGTATGTGTGTGTGTGTGTGTGTGCCCTACAGTGGGCTGGCGCCCTGCCTGGGGTTTGTTCCTGCCTTGCACCCTGTGTTGGCTGGGATTGGCTCCAGCAGATCCCCGTGGCCCTTTGTTAGGATAGTGGGTTGGAGAATGACTGACTGACTGACTGCCACAACCTACTAAGTTTTCTAAAATCCTATGATCTATTTACTTCTTGGGTGCTCTTTTTGTCTGGTTGTCCAACCCATCAGGCTTTTATAATATCACTTGAGCAGTATATCACTCTCAAAACTTCAATTATGCTAAAAAAAAGGGAGGTCTGTCAGAGTAAATGGAGCTAAAAAGGTCCAAATTAGATTCTTTAGTGCTTAAGGGGTGCTACTTTATAAAATCAGCCTTGACGATGGCAACATGAGATTAAGCGTGACAGGCTGAGTCTGACAAATACTTCATTTGTGCCTCTATCCCCAATTTAAAGGTACTGTACTTGAAGAGAGTGAGGAAATAATACACAAGTTTACGATTTGAAACACTGTACTGCAAACTAAAGCTGCAGTGTGACAATTAAACAGTAATAAGCCTTTTCAAATAATCTTAAACTTTATTAAACAACTTTTTATAGTAAACACCATCCCATAGTTCTTTACAAATGCTGCTCTACAGTACAGTTATGTATGCTTTTTTTTACATTTGGAGTAAAGAAACTTGCACAGTGGGGCATTTATGTAGCAGTCTTCTAATTATAAAGCTAATCACTTGACTGTTAGGCCAGTCAGTGAACTGAAACTTATTGCTGTAAAATGAATTGTGCTTAAGAAATGGATAATGTAGGCAGTAGCAAGATATTTTGGATTTGAACCTCCAAAATAAATTTTATGACTGTTCACTAATCATGTTAATTATGATTCATGTCCTTTCTCATCCCCCTTCAAAAATATTTTTTGTCTATGCCCTTAGATACCAGTGTTATGATTCGAGTGCACTATAATAATGAAGAAGGTGTGCAGCCTCCTAAAGGCTCCACATACCAAGCCAGGCCTTCTTAGTCTGCCTAGAGTTGGCGTCACCCCATGCTGTCAGACTTTCCAACTCCCCAGGGTTGAGGAACTAACTTTGAAACACCCATACAATCTTTCTAATTTCCCAAAAACTACAACATGCACTAAATTGCCCTTTTAAGGAAAGGAACCATCAAAACTCTTGGCTTAGAGGGACAAGGCCAACAAAGAAATCTTTGTAAATGCAATGATTTATTTGGATATAACAAGAAAAAAAAAAATGACAAAAAAGGAACTCCCTAAAAAGGCGATCCAAGGCAAACAAATGCCAATACACAATTCTAAGATCAAAAACCCAGAACAGAAAAAAAAAATCTAAATTTATAACAACAAGATGTCCAGTGTAAGTACACAGGCATATTTCATCCAGCCTCCACAAGAGGTCTGTAATGTCTGATGGATATAGGCAACAAAAAAAAAGACAGAAGTAAGGGTTAGAATGTTTGATGAACAAAGACAATAAGACACACAAAAAAAGAGAGACTCCAGGGCTGGCATACTCAATGAACAGAGGTTCTTAAGTGCATGACATGATCAAAACAGATGAACTTACCATTATGCTCACTTTTGTAAATGGCTATTTCACTGTGCTAGTAAATAGAAAAGCCAAAGAAATACTTACAGATAAATGCACACAGTGAATGCTAATAAACTGCTGAAAGATCTGCTGTCAGTTTCGAAAGGTAAAGGATGAGGGCAGTCCTTCAGCAATGATGTCAGGGTGGCCCTGTCTTATGCACAAAGTACAACTCATTATACATAGTAAATAAAGAATCAAGAATTCATAATTATAAAAAGTATGAAAATAATAGTTTATAATAAACAAAGAAGACTAGGGAATACACCCTGAAACATGACAATCAGGGCAATATGTACTTTTCTTTTGTACCAACATGGTTAGCCATGGAGAAGATATCCATCCATTCATTATCCAACCTGCTATATCCTAACTACAGGGTCACGGGGGTCTGCTAGAGCCAATCCCAGCCAACACAGTGCGCAAGGCAGGAAACAAACCCTGGGCAGGGCGCCCACACACACACACACTAGGGACAATTTAGGATCGCCAATGCACCTAACCTGCATGTCTTTGGACTGTGGGAGGAAACCGGAGTACCTGGAGGAAACCCACACAGACACAGGGAGAACATGCAAACTCCATGCAGGGAGGACCCGGGAAGCAAGGCAACGGCGCTACCTACTGCACAACCGTGCCGCCCCACTACTCTCCAAACATCTGAATTGTAACTTCTCTAATTTCTTTGTTACATTAGTAAGGGCAACCATGTTCTAGAGTGACCCTAACAAGAGTTATCAATGGATAAATATTTCAAGAGGATGTAGTATTGAAAGAAAAGCGAGAGAGAGTAACAAATCAATCAAGCATGCTTTGCTTTACATAGCAGCACCATCACATAGCACTTTACAAAACACACAGGAGTATGACCTATACGAGAGGAAAGGCGGTATTCTGGGGGAATGAAAAACCAAGGTTTGCTTACTTCAGGTGGTGATAAAGAAGTGTTTACCAGGGCCCACAACGGATAGACTGTATAGTAGTTTGATATTAAGAAATATACATTTTTATTCTTGGCGGTGTCTTGGCATGGCAATGGGAGTTTCACATCCCTTCACAGGTCTAGTTTTTGGCTGTTTATGTTTTTATAACAATTGTAACGATTTTTTAATAATTTTATGAAGAAAAAAAGGGGAACAACAAAATGAGAAAAGTTCAACATCAAAAAAAGAAGAAAGTCCCCAACCTGTGATTTTGGTTATATAGCACCTGGAGCATTTATATAATTAATAATAATAATAGTTATTATTATTATTTACGTTATGATTTGGGGCAATGGGAATTACAAGTAAAGAAAAAGGGGGGAGAGACAAAGTGTATAGTCTTATAATTGACAGAAACTGAAAACCACAAAAAAAGATTATTAGTAAAATAATTGAGAGGTCAAGTAAAATGACACCTTTTATTGGCTAACCAAAAAAGATTACAATATGCAAGCTTTCGAGGCAACTCAGGCCCCTTCTTCAGGCAAGATGATTATATTACAAGATGACTACATCTTGCCTGAAGAAGGGGCCTAAGTTGCCTTGAAAGCTTGCATATTGTAATTTTTTTAGTTAGCCAATAAAAGGTGTCATTTTGCTTGACTTCTCTCTACATTCATAATGGCTAACACGGTACAACAGCGTAGTACTACAGACACTAAAATAATTGACAAAAACAACAAAATGTTGTTCCAAAATCAAAAGTCAAGAAATACAAGCTCCATGGTCTAACAGCCTTTCCCTAGTTGCTATTGCAAAAATTTATCTGAAAACAAAAATGGTAGAATTGTCAGTCTAGTATATGGATATTTCAATCAGTTCCTTACCATTTTTAAGTAAGGTTTCGCAAAAACAGAAGAATAAAACCCCAAAATATCCCAGCATGTAGCAACCAAGGCCATGTAGAAAACACACAGAGAGTCACCTGCACTGAACATGACAAAGGATCCATCCATCCATTTTCTAACCCGCTGAATCCGAATACAGGGTCACGGGGGTCTGCTGGAGCCAATCCCAGCCAACAAAGGGCACAAGGCAGGAACCAATCCTGGGCAGTGTGCCAACCCACCGCAGCATGACAAAGGATGGCATTGTTAATCATTACAAAAATATTTTAACATTGTCAAAACAAATGCAGTGCAAAAGTCAGAAAAAAGGAGTGCTAAAACTCTGAACACAATAGTTTGTCTCAATCCTTATGTGAAATGCATTGTCAGCAGCTGTTATCTTTATTCTTTACTCTTTTTTCATAAATGCATTCATATTTTAACTCACAGCCACCTAGATGATATTACTTCAGTCAGATTAATCGGTCAGGATAGTTAGTAGTTGGCATTAAATTTATTCTGAAGATCCCTGGTCCATCTGCATGCACCATCCTTCTTTCAACTCTCCTTTGCTGAACCATTTCCATTCCAATTTGTAGAACTGCTGAATAGTATTTTAAGAACACTCTAAAATTGCTTGGCACGACATCATTAAACTTTGATAACTTTGACTTAGAGCCCATCCTTGAACAGTCTGTGTCTTCAATAAATATTTGTCTGCACGCTAAATGAAATTAGGAACAAGAAAGCCATGTCAGCACAAAGCTGGATTTGTGAGAAGATCCAGAGTCAGTAAGTCAGTTTGCATCAATACAGAGTCTTCAATGCTGCGATATAAAATATTCTGTTGTCTGACTGACCCCATTAGTGCCCCATCATGAGTGTGATTGTGAAGACCTCAGGAGAGTGAAAAATGATCCCCTCTATGAGTAAGTCACATTTCCCAACACCCCCCACCCATGTTATCTCCTGAAAGCCTATTGCTGCTATAGTAAAAAAAAATAATATTTTTTTATCAAAGACTTTTTGATTCATCCTCCTTGATAAGCCCTGATAAAAAAAGAGCCTCCTGGGAAATCCCGAAAGACCTGGTGTTTTTTCAATTATGAATGTGAAAAAACTTTCTCAAACTATACGCAAGTATTCTGCACACAGTGTAAATCTTTGTCAGGCGAGATTGGACACATTCTTTGTATTTGGACTTATCTTGCTGGAGGAAGCCAGGACATTAGCAGCGTTTATTTAAATATTTATGTTACTGTCCTTCTGTAGACTTGCAGACAAACTCAACGTTTACAGATATGGGACATGTTTTGTAATAAAAGACATCACTGCTGTTTTGCCTGAAGGGAGAATGTAGAGGAACTTCTTGTGGGCTGGTGTGGCTTGAACTACAGAGACCACCTGTGATATTCTTTTAATTAGATTTCATCTATGCTTGGCAGACAGATCTCCCCTAACATACAGCCTTGACAAATCTCACGTAATTAAAGAGTGATGTGTTTCTTTCTGTCACAAGAGGTAGGTGAATATGATGCAACCCCCAACTTAGAAAGGTGCTGCACTGAATGGAATTTTGACCAGCTTGCAGGTGTTTTAAGAGTTTGAGTTTGTCGACTTGTCCATTTAGATTTTGAAGCAGGCTGACATGGCAGGGGCGCCCTTAGCCCCCAAGAAGGCATGCAGAGACTTCAGAACAGACAAGCAGAATTAAGCTTTATTGTATGGCTCACATACAGACTCATTTAAGATGGAACAATGAACATCCAGCAATAGGCCCCTTTTTCTTTTATTACAATTCTTATCGTTTAAGCCATTTTTCTTCCTCATCTAACTCCTAATATACCATTGCTCTAGTCCTGCCTCTAATTGATTCCACCAATAATTCTTAGTTAGGGGGTGCCGAAACCCCGCTCTGTCTGTCTTATCTGTTTGATAAGGACTATTCTTGCTTGCTACTATAATTTACAGCCAAAGAGTTCACATTCTCTTTCTCTAAGCGAGGGGCCCATCTTTCTCCAGACCTCCTGCACATCTAACCTTTGGCTTAATGAACTATTGATAGTTTCTAGCTCATAAATAGAGAGATACTTTATTAATCTCCAAGGGGAAATTCACATACTCCAGCAGCAGCATACTGATAAAAATATATACAAAATAATACAAATATGTGGGCATAAGTCTTTTTAATCCTAACTCTTGCATCTTAATGCTTAGTTCTTTGAGGGCTGAATATTTTTTTCCAAAAAACACAGTTTTCTGAAAGCACACAAAGCAATGGTTTCACACAGAAATCAACATAAAATTTCTGTTGCTGCACGCTATGGCTACAAGTTTGCCAGAAATGCACAGCATGCTGACTGCCAGGATGTCTTTGTGTGAAAGGGGCGGCAGGCGCAGTTTATCACAATATAGTTTGTACTTCTTGTCAAGTGGCGGTCCTCCCAGGTGAACGCTGCTGTAGGTGCATCAGCTACACAAACCTGTTCAAGACTATGATCAGCAGGGGACCGATCAGCTGATGCTGGTACCTCACATTTGTTTTCGATCACTTGTATGAAAATCAGAGTCTGACAAGTCAGAGTCCAATTCAGTAATAATATGCAAATGTCATCCACAGCGTATTTTTGATTAATGCATTCACTTCAATATCTCGCCAGATGTCAATGCCATTTCTGCCATTGTTTACTCCTCGCTGCTCACTTGAACACACGGAATGTCGGTCAAATCAATGAAGCTAACTTTCCTTCTAGCAAAGAGAGTCCAACTAAAACATAATGGCATGTTTTCTCACCATTTACATCTGATTACCACCATCAAACCCGTCTTTTGACAAAGGAAGGTGTCTTTTCAGGACATCCGGCCCTTAAAGAGTTAGTAAAATACAGTGTCTACTTTTCTCATGTGCTTATAATACTTTTGCAATACATAGAGATTACCAATTTTAAGAATATAATTTTCTGACCAGAAAGCAGAAGACAGAGCTGGAGGAAGCAGAGTTAAAGATGCTAAGATTTGCACTGGGTATGACGAGGATGGATAGGATTAGAAATGAATACATTAGAGGGTCAGCTCAAGTTGGATGGTTGGGAGACAAAGTCAGAGAGGTGAGGTTGAGTTGGTTTGGACATGTGCAGAGGAGAGATGCTGGGTATATTGGGAGAAGGATGCTAAGGATAGAGCTGCCAGGGAAGAGGAAAAGAGAAAGGCCTAAGCGAAGGTTTATGCATGTGGTGAGCGAGGACATGCAGGTGGTGGGGTGTAACAGAACAAGATGCAGAGGACAAAAAGATATGGAAGAAGATGATTCGCTGTGGCAACCCTTAACGGGAGCAGCCAAAAGACAAAGATGAAGAAGAGGAAGAATATAATTTTCTATAATTTCTGCTTCTTTTACTGAATCACTTAATGATGCTAACACAGTGCATTATTTCAATTAAGTTAAAAATGTTTTGCTCCTGATTTTTTTTTGATCCAGTTGTACCCAGAATCTCATGCTTCTTTTATCAGTGTTTAACATTATGCTGCCAGCATTGTTGGATTCTACTTGCTTTGATAATGCTTTCCCATCATTGCAATGTCCTGGTGAAACCTTTCACCAAGTTTACCATGTTCATCACTGACTGCACCAAGATCAGCAGTGAAGATGTCCAACTGTGAATGTAGAAAATGACTCTTTATTAACATGCTGCACTTCATGGTTTTGTATGCTTGAAGGATGTTGTCAAGCAGTTGGATGCAGTTTGATGCTCTGGTATTGCCAAGAAAATTCTCAACAACATTCCTGAATGCCCTCCATGCAACTTCCTACCAAGTCCACTAGCAGATCTTCAGAATTCTTGTCTCTGATCACTTATCATGGCAACAGTTAATTAGGATCATCTGTCTCAAATCCTTCACCTTTCTTGTTCATCAGTTTCACAAAATGTTTTCTATCCATCACAGAGCACTTTTACCCATTGGGTAAATGAAGAGTAACCATTTAACCTAAAGTGCACATTTTGGACATGTTAGAGGATGTGCTCTGGTGCTGATAAAAAAATTCTGGACACCATCCTTGAATGCCCTCTATGTGACTTCCTCCAAAGAAAGCCATTTAGGAAAAATAATAATAATAATAATAATGTCATTTAGACATAGAGAGAATATGCAAAGTTCACAAAGTGCCGGGGCCCAGTTTCGAGGCCTGGATTATAAAGAAATGATGTGGCTGTACTCTGTGCTGCTAACCAATTTAAGGGCAGATATCAGTGGTATAAAATGCATATTTGTGAGTTGGCTTACACTGCAATCTTACACCATTTTTATTCTTAGCTGCCATGTGGATATGCATTTATTTACATTGAACAAGAAATGTAAGGTGTGGATAGTAGATTGTGTTGGTGGCTGGAGGTGGACTGGCATCCTGCCTTGCACCCATTTTTTTGAAGGACAGACTTCAGACCTCCATTATGGAAAAGTTAGTATCTTAAAATACAGTAGATGGACCGTGAGATATCTCACACATTGCTTATGTATGACTTCCTTGAACATAGCCTGAACAATTAGACTTGACATCTTTTCCTATTTTTTTTTTTTATAAATTATAGTTTCCAAGGTAAAAAAGAACATAAAAAATCCCTGAAAAAGGAAGCAGGGCATCCATTTATTAATTCAGTATAAAAAACAATTTAGAAGAAAAACCGGAGCTGTCAAAGTGTCTCTGTCGGCATTACCATTTACTCCTGAATTCTTTAGCACTTCATGTAGTGCCAAGCACACATAGCTGGCAGGTGCTAAAACTGACTTTGATGGACGCCTAATGGTGCCTCAAAGGATGAACTCAAGCAGAGCTTTTGTTTAACACTGTTCTGTTCATTTTAATGCTTTTCTTACTGTCTTCCCTCATTAGAAAGTGTGTACAAAATGTGGAATCGAAACTCTGAACAGTCAGAAAAGGCAACAGTGGATGTGCAAGATCTGCAGTGAACAACGAGAGGTAAGTCCCAGGGATCTTTACACCATCTAAATGAATGTTGGCCACTTTACTCTTGCTTCATCAATACCCAATAAAATTACCTACCAGAGAGCCTCCAGATAGTCTTTTGTGGAACTTTGAGGAATTTTTTGACCTTTCTCCCTGTAGGATACTTTGAGTCACTTGCCATTGGAGGCTAAGCTAGATTTAGACATGGAGTGGCCCTGAGCTATGGGAAACTATAGAGGCCGTGTTTGTGCTAACAGATAAAAAGCCTGTGTAACAAATTAACTTTGCAGGAATGACATTAAGATGCATAACAAATTTGTGCTTGTATGTGGGAAGGATCACTCCATTAGAATATTAAAAATATGCAAGTAAAACAAATGAAAAAAAAATCTGTAATTCTGAAATGCTCAGACTGTAAGGCCCAAAGTCATTTGCTTATGCTTAAATCTAGCCCTGACGGTGAACCGTTGATTCTTTTGCTTCATATCCTGCTGGTACTGGCTAATATGCTCAAAGTGTAATTGGGAGACTCATGTCTTTATTCCATGCTGTATCACTGAGTGGTCACCATGTAGAGTTTCAAATCTGTTTAAATGTATTGGTGTGCTGCCACTGATCTGTAGCTGGGAGATATTGCCTTTCCTAAAGCTGAGTTGTTTGATCTCATTTGACTTGCATGATTTCCACTGACACTGACCTGGCTTGTTTAGTCCTCTTCTAGTTTTCCCTCTAGCCAAGATGACTAATTAAGTTGTTATGTGCTGTGCTTTTCTTCTGTTCCTCTCCAGAATAAAAGGATAGGTCTTGTTAAAGTATCACAGTGTCTTTTCCTCTTCTGCTTCTGTATTATCTAAGCTGGCAGCTGGACAATTTTTAACAGGCAGTCAAGTCTCTTTAATGTAAAGAATGGCTAAAATGGATGCATGTGTCACAAAGTCTGGAACTCCTGAATTTAAATCTTGACCTGCAAACTGCCTGTGTCTCTTCTTGTCCACCCAGATTTTCCCCAGGTGCTTAAGCTTACTCTTGCATCACAGAGACATACAGTATAGTCTATAGTAATGGGTTCTGTGCATAGATCTGCTGTAGTATTAGCATGTCATTGGATTCTCTGATACCTTCCCTCAGGTTAGTACCTACCTGGCTCCAGATATTGGCAGAGTACAGTCTCCCTTTCCATAGAAATGTATTGCAATAAGATGACTTTGAAAATGAGTGAATGTTAAAAGTGGCTGACTGTTGTGTGAAATTTTGCATATAAATTGATAAATATTTTATATGTCTTTATTTGTAACTTATAACACTAATGTCTATCATTGATAAGAACAGCAATGGTTTGATGGTTAAGAAACCCCCACCCACCCCCTTCTAGGACGGAGTCTCTTTGTAATTTTATGACAGGGTTGGTGGTTAGTGCCTCAAACCAGTTTGGCAAGTGATTCTCTGCAGGACTCTCTCAGTCAACCCCCACAGGAAAGCCAGACTGCCTAGCTGACAAACATCAGCTCAACAAATGGTTTTGGGGACAGTTGTGAAAGTTTTTGTGAGCCCCATTGGTCCAAAGTTGCCTGAAGCCATTAAATACCACAAGGTCCTATTGGCTGTAGGGTTTGGACAAAGAGTCTCTAAATGTGCTTGCTTTACCCCTCCCTCTCTCTGTTACAAACATCACAATGAAGAAGCATCTCTCTGTCACACCACTGCCATGAGAAGCACAGCTCGGCAGCCATATTGAGACAGGCATGAGGCCTGTTCTGAAGAAAGCTGACCACAATTGATGCCTTAACTAGAGACATTTTAAGTAACAAACAAGTCTGTGTGCCGCCTGAAACTACACATCAGCATTTATCAGGTTGTATGGTTGCCAAAATTCACTTGTACTTTGCTTATTGTTATTATTTATGTATATTATCAATAATACATTAATTGAATTGTAACTTAACTCCTGCTTGTCTTTTTACTCTATCTAATTGCCTGAGGATATCTATATTACTAAACGAACGTTGTATATATGCACGGATGCCAGAGGCCAGAAGCACCGAAAGTGCATGCGCACAGAGCCTCAGTGCCCCAGAGTCAAACCCAGCGGCTTTCCAGATTCAAACCCAGCGGCTTCCCAGAGTCAGTAGGTGGCGCCCAAACAACACAACACAACCTGTAAAGTAAACTTCAGGTCACAATACAACCACTGCCCGAACTCGAATGCACACACCACCGCATATACAACCTTCATTTAGTAATGTTTGTATATATGCACAGATGGCAGAGGCCAGAAGCAAGCCGTGCACAATACAACTGCCGCCCGAACGTGAACGCGCACACTACTGCATATACAGCCTTCGTTTAGTAATGTAGATCTCCAAGCCGGGATCTGCCAACATGGTTACTTCAGCACGAAAATGTGCCGCCGTCACCATCAGGGAACTAGGTGGTGCCAAAACTGCACGCGCACAGCGCCTCAGCACCCCAGAGTCAAACCCTTGACCCAGATATTATTCAAATCCCACGCGCCTTTATTTGCGACAACTTGGTAACAGAGGTTTTTGGTGAAGCAATATCATTAGACTAGATACCACTTTTGACGCACCAGGCTATATTATGTCCAAAGAATATTGATGTTGACCAGATAAATAACCAAGTGATGCATTGCTTCCTGGAGAAAACCGCGTCTTTAAAAGTACTGACAGTGTTGATTCTAAAGATGAAACTGAGCATCTTAATTTCCCATTAGAATATTTAAACACTATTAACCCGGCCGGATTACCACAACACAATCTTAACCTTAAAGTAGGGACAATAGTCATGCTATTAAGAAGCCTTAATACTAAACAAGGTTTATGCAACGGAACACGGTTGGTCGTGAACAGCATGAGAGAAAAAGTTATTGAGGCACAAGTGCTTACGGGATCCCATACTAGCAATACTGTTTTGATTCCCAGAATTGAACTTACAAGTTCTGACCTGGAATTACCTTTTAAACTTAAACGACACCAATTTCCAATTAAGGCTGCATTTGCCATGACGATCAACAAATCCCAGGGACAAACTATGGACAAAGTAGGGATTTACCTATCTGAGCCTGTATTTGGACATGGACAACTTTATGTTGCCTTTTCAAGAGTCCGGCGTTCGTGTGACGTTAAAGTGAAGGTTCTAACTACTCCATACCAGGGAGAGCTCATTCAAGGACAGGAAACCATCTTTACCAAAAATGTTGTTTCTAAAGAAATTTTTGATTAACATAAGTGCAGCAACTCAAAACCATTTTCGACTTAAATGATATACCAATTACATTTCAATTTTAGTTTTAATAAATGGGTTAATTTTAGTACAAATATATTTATTTAATTAAATTAAAACTTTCCCAGGACGCTTCCACCCTCCATCATTTTTCATCCCTCCAAAGATCAGTGATTACCATTCTTGGATTTGTGATTCTTTAGAGAATCGGGGGTTTACTGGTAAATGTAGAAGAGAAGGTGGGGAGAAGTTATATGGTGCAATACCTTATAAACAGTGGTAAGTCTGTGAGATCTGAGGTATTCTGACAACGGCTACATATTAGTAATACAAAAGTGGACAGTAGAGTAATTTATCACTCTACCAAGACAAAACACTGCCACAGTAACACTTGTTACTTTAAAGCTCTGGGAACCCTAGTTTGATTCTTGGCTCAGCCACTGTATGTGTAATTTTTGCATACATGTTTTAACTTTATCCATGTGGAATTTGTTTACTAAATATACAGTACGCCTGATGTGAGTGCCCTGCGATGAACTTGCACCTTGTTCAAAATGGTTTTCCCGTCTTTTGCATAATGTGGCCAGATTGCCCCGCTTTGCTTTCCTGGAATAAAAAAGTAAAAAAAAATGTAATTAATAAATAAATCTTATAAATGGGGGGGAAGCCCAGGACCAAGTTTAGTTTCTGACTGATCCACTATATTTTGCATATTTTTCCTGGGTTCATCGGGTTTCTTCAATTCTAGGAAACACTAGGATCTGTAGAAACTCAAAGAAAGGGGGTTCAACTCACGTCTTACAAAACACAGCACCTGAGGCCAATCTCTCGTGAATGCTGCCGCCTCTTTCATGCCCTAATGGTTTATATGGCTGTGTTTTTCGCTCATAGCGCATGGTTTGCAGTTGAGATGGAAACATTTTGTCAGCCTGAACAGTGTGCTTCAATTACAACAGATGTTGCTATGGTTCTTTTCCTGTCAGGCATGCTGCATGCCCAAGTTACTGATCTTTTCCTGTTAGCCATGTCACATGGCTGCACTACCACTTACCATAAGAAGGACCTGACGCCTAATTACGTGGTGGTGTAACTCGTACCTCTAATTCTTTGGTTGTGTATGACTTTCTTTTCTACTCAGAGTGTATGGCTTGTGTTTGCAATGAAGATGATCAATCAGCTTGTGCAGTGTGCTTCACTTTCAGTGGATGTTGTCACAATTCTTTTTTTCTCAGCCATAATGTGTGGCAGCACCACTGCTGGCTGTGAGATGGACTTGAAGCCCAATTACATGGCCAAGGTAGACCAAGGTAGCCCATTCCTCCAATGCTTCAGTCGTGTTACACGTATCATGTCATAAGTGCTTGATTAAGACCAAGGTCAAGATTCAAGGCCCAGAGGTCCATGGGTTTTTGTGAGACAGAGAGACAACTCTTAGCATTTTATATATATAAAGATATATATATATATAGATGTCAGAGACTGTATTACTTGAACACTCTACATCAGGTGTCCCCAATCATGGTCCTGGAGGGTCTCAGTGGCTGCAGGTTTTTGCTCCAGTACAGTTGTTTAATAAGAAGCACTTATTGCTCACGTAACACTTCTGCTTCACTTTAGTTGTCTCGCTCGTTAAGATTTTGAACCCTTATTGCTTATTTTAGTCTTAAACAGCTGTATTTTTGGTTTTTAATTGCTCCTAATTAGCAATAACATGCAAATGACAAAAGACACCAGCATTTCTCCATTTAGCTTGTTACCATTTACACCTGTGTGTATTTATCATGCACCACTGAGTTTAATTAAATACTTGGAAGAAAAGTGAAAAGAAAAAAGTGAAGGACTAAGAATTACTCATCCATTTTAGCCTTCAAATCATTTGGATGATATCCTTAAAAAAGGGGAAGAAAATCTAGGATATGAGAATTACCCGAGATAGCAGAGTTAAAGCATTAACAAGCCATGAAATTAAATTATTGGCAAGAATTGCTTTCTAATTAAGCAACCGGGTTAGAACAAAAACGTGCAGCCTCTGTGGCCCTCCAGGACTGTGATTGAGGACCCCTGCCCTACATTGACCTCTGTGAATAACATGTGAGAAGCAGACATAGCACCTGCAGTGGATAATTGTCTTGTGATCGTTGCTGTCCATGTTGCAGGTCTCTATGGCCATGCACTAAATAAGAAGTATCCAGAAAAGGAATAGGTGGATGGATGAAGAGGGTGTAACTATGCAGCTGTTTTAGTTGCTCCAGTCTTCATGTTAGTTATCTAGTTGCAGCAGCAATTAAAAGACTAGTGCTTTCTTGTTTAAGTTTATGTTTAAACTTAACCAAACTGAAAAGTGTGTTGCTGATTTAATATTTCAGGTCACTTCTTTAAAGGCTACAGGGAAAAAAAAAATTACAGTATGTCTTTTTCTTTTAGAATATGTAAAAAATGAGCGTAGACCCCTGAGAAATCTTTGTATCTCCACAAGAGTGTACCTCAGCTGCCAGTTTACTGCACATTCAACTCCCAGAATTATGTAGGAAGGCACCAGCTCTTCAAAAACATCCCAAGGGGAATATGGAGTCTGGGGCTGCTTTCATTCAGAGCTAATGAAAATGGATTTTCTACTTTTATAAGAAAGATTTAGTGATGGGTTTGTGTGGGTGTATGTCAGAGTGTGGTCAGCTATTGCTGTAAATGTGTGTGCGCTGACATGAGAATCAAAATGTGCGAGTGCTACATGCAGGACTATCACTGTGATAGCAAGTACGTATGCGTTCTTATCAGTTTGGAAGTGTTACCCAGCTTGTCAGACTAGTTCATTTGAGCGGTTGACGCACTGGACAAAAAAATGAGAAGAAATAAAAAAAAAAAAAAATGGAACTACAGTTCCCTTTTCAATTTAGAGGAAAATATGTAGCTCCAAAGAAAAGGCACTTTTAGGCGTGTCCTTTGTTGATCATACATTTTGATCACTTTGCACTGAAACAGCAACAGAATGTGAGTGAAGGTGGTGATCAAAGGTCTGAAAACAGCTGTGGCCTTGGGCCGCCTCTGTAACGCCTGATAGCATAGTCTGAATAATGAGGAGCCGGGACAATTAAGGCTGACTTGAGACAGCCATTATAAACTAAACCAGATGAGCAGAGATTTGTAAGCAATAGCAGGTTCACCCATTCATTTTGTAATAATTACTGTAATTCTAGTCTTGTAGTACAGCATACAGTGGATTCAGAAAGTGTTTAGAGATCCTTCACATTTTTTTCTACATTTTGCTTATGCTAAAATCATTTAAATTCATATTTTTCCCACGTCTGGAAAACCAGGACTTTAGAATTTTTTGCAAATAAAAAACTGAAACCATAATGCAGACCTCTTTCATCGAGTACTTTGGCAGAAGATTATAGCTTGGCCACTTGTTGGGCATGATGTGACAAGCTTTGCACACCTGGAATTGTGGATTTTATACCATTCTTTTCTCCAGATCCTCGCTGTAAAGAATATAGTTGGATGGAGACTCTGCTGGTATACAGCTAGTTTCAGGTCTCTAAAGAGATGTTCATTTGGGCTCAGATCCCTGGCTTGGCAACTTTAGAACATTCACGGGAATTGTTTCTAAGCCACTCCTGCATTGTCTTTGCATTGTGTTTAGAGTATTTGTCCTGCTGCAACCATATATAGTCTCCCAGTCCCTGCTACTGAAAAGCAACCCTCAGCATGATATTGCCACCGCCATACTTCAAAGTTGGAATGGTATTTCAGAGTTGATGAGAGGTGTGTGGTTTCCTCCAGACATAATGGTTGCTTTCATTTCAATAGAATCTTGTTTTCTCACAGTCTGAGAGTCCTCTAGGCATGGGCGCCGGCAGGGGGGTGCAAGTAGGTGCACGTGCACCCCCCTAGCTTTTGAAAAAAAAGGAAATGGAGAAAAAAAATAAATCTTTCAATAATAAGAAAAAACGCGAAAAAATAGTTTTTATTTTAAATTTTTAAATTACAATTAGACGTTTACATTTTACAACTATACATAAACAATCATTCACTTTGTTTCTAAAAGAGCATTTCAAGCCTTCTTTTTTGTTGTCCAAACTTGTCTACAACTTTGTCGATAAATTTTGGACAATTATTTATTCTTTTTTTGTGTACACTAAGCATACATAATCCACTTAATCTATCGTCACTCATTGTAGATCGGTTCCAAGTTTTGACGCGCCGTAATATGCTAAAAGATCTTTCAATACTGCAGGTTGTTGCAGGAATTGCACGTGCACCTACTTGCACCCCCCTGCCGGCGCCCATGTGCACCCCCCTGAATTAAATCCTGGCGGCGGTAATGCCTCTAGGTGCCTTTTTTGCAAATTTCAAGCAGGTTTCCATTTGTCTTTTAGTAAGGAGTGCTGCAGTGATGGCAGTTCTTCTGAATATTTCTCAGACAGGTTTATGTATTGTCACACAGGTTATATGTAGCTTAGCCAGAGTGACCATAGGGTTCTTGGTCACCTCTCTTACCATTTCCCTTTTCCCATTATTGTTCAGTTAGGCTGGGTGATCAGCTCTAGGAAGAGTCGTACTTGTTCCGAAATTCTTTCATTTAACAATTATGGAGGCCTCTGTGCTCTTGGGAACTTTTAATGCTGCTTAATTTTTATGTTAAATTGCTCAGATCTGTGTCTTGACACAATCCTGACTCTAAGTTCTACATTCAAAACCATCAAACTTATGGCATTGATGATCAATAGAATGGGATGCACCTAAGCCAGATTTCAACTATCATACCAAAGGGTCTGAGTACTTTTTTGCAATAATTTGCAAAATCATCTAAAATTCTGCTTTCACTTTGTCATTCACTTTATCATATTCAATGTTGCTTGGTGTGGGAAGAAATAAATAGTTTAGCAAAAGGCTGTAATATAACAAAAGTGAAAAAAGTGAAATGATCTAAATACTATACAGTATATTGGCACATAGACCACCAATTGCATGTCAAATTAATCTCAAGTGACTTTCAATTTAAAGCAGGCATGTCTCTTTTAATCTGCTTGGGAATATAAATGGCCTAATTATACATTTATTATGTTTTTGAAATAAAAGTAATGTAAGGGCATGGTATACTGGTACTGGAAAAACACCAAAAAACCCAAAAATATAAAACAGTTCATACAGTACCAACATTTTGGGATTTTTGGAACAGAAAGTAAAGGTCAACTTTCCTATTAATGACCCATCGATCCTCCACCCATCATGTCACCAGAGACATGAATGTCGCTGCCAAGGTAAGTAAACCTCTCGAGAAGGTTGACACTCTCTCCGTAAACAAACACATCGCTGATGGCTGTGCCCACAAGGTCATTAAAGGCCTGGATCTTGGTTTTTATCCAGGACACTCACAAGCCCAGACACTCAGACTCCTCGCTCAGTCTCTCGACAGACCCAATCACAGCCTCCATTGACACCGTGAAATTACAGTATCATCGGCAAAGTCAAGATAAGTGAATCTCTCTTCACCAACAGATGTCCCACTGCCACTGGGCCTCACAACTCTGCCCAACACCAAGTCCTTGCAAGCACTGAATAGAGTAGGAGCAAGAACACTGGAGAGACAAGATGTTCCATGTGCCTATCCGGATGAGCTGCCTCAAATTAGGACCCGAGTGCTGCTGTACAGCGAGTAATGCCTCAATACCACACCAGTCTCGATCCCCAAAAGGCCTGACCCCATTGGCTCTCCGATGGTTTTGACTCTTCTGGGGATGAGGCTCCCGAGGGCTTTCTACCATCCCCTTCATAATGCAAGCAGCTTTCCTATGGGTGGCTGCAGTTTTTTTTTTGGTAGCCGAAGTGCCAATCTTGCCGCCAACTCCACAGATGGCAGGACTGGATGCAGTTTAACATCATACCTAGGACATGTAGGAATGTGCAAATTCCACACAAGAGATGGCTTGGCACATGAAGCCCATTTATTATGAAGAAAATAATGTGCTACTTTACTTACAATGAGCTTGGGGTAACCCTTGTAAAATTCCAATTGATCTTAAGATTGATTTTACAACGTTCTTAAAAATTTACCAAGTTTGTTAGATCTTCTTGCAATTCATTTTCACTTCCTCAAACTTTATCTCTGGTTTTGCCTTATAATAATGTTTGCCTGATCAATCGACTCTTGCCTGCTCCATTGTTTTCAGTTTCAGTGTTTTTACAAACAGCCACTGGACCCCACGATCCTGGTCAACACCCATTCAAGCACTGAACAGAGTAGGAGCAAGAATACTGGAGAGACAAGACGTTCCACACACCTATCTGGACGGGCCACCTCAAATTGGGACCCGAGTGTTGTTGTGCAGTGGGCGGTGCAAAGTTTTTAGCTCATCATGCTCACATTTTTTATGAAAGGTGCTCTTGTTAGTTATACTAGAAATGAAGGATGAAATGGTTTAAATTCTATATCAACACTGATCAGGCTGGAGTTGTGAGGCAGCAGCTCTTACTCCTGTGCCACGAGTATAATAAAAATACAAAAAACAAGTTGGTAATAAAGTATACAGTACATTCAAATTATTACATTATAATGTGAAATAAAATACAAGTTATTGAATTTTCAAGAACTAATGTAGCATTTTCTTACTCCATTTACATGTTAAAAAACGTATTTTTGGTGTAAATATTTTACTTGATTTAAAAAGTATCATCTGTTCCCATCCTGTGTTGCTCTCTCTTCAATGCCATGCCATTCTCTCTCCACGCCTCCTGCCAGCCTTTACATGGCCACAACAACTTACTGACATAATTTAAGGTGCCTTTCCCTAATATTCTCTCACATTTAAGCAGTCTACAATTTTGAGCATACCCATACAGTCCATGCTTTGTTATAATTTCCCCATTATTTTTTTTTTCCTTTTGCCTGTAATGTTATTATGCCTTACACCCTCTTCTAACGTTCAGTTGTCTGCATGCTGATTACCTCACATGTGCTTCATTCTGTGATATCAGAACCCTGCCCCACTGTGTAATTTGATACATATTCATTCTTCCAATATTTCAACTTTATCTCTTAAACACGGAGATATTTATGTTTTCAGATGCAACTTACTTTCGGCTTGTCAAGGCCCAGGTGATGAGCACATTGACTTACAGTTCACTTTCTATTATTACTTAGGCTTTGGATAAGAATTCTAAAGACATGTTCTTTTCCTGTATACTCTTGCTTATTTTACACTGATTGCATATTGGAAAGACCAAATTAATTCCTTCATGGACTGGAGTCTTTGATAAAAGGTTGATGAAGCCAAAATGTTTTCTATAAAGCAACTGCAATTTGAACATATGTGATCTTTCAGTTAATTCTTCCAAGAAGAGCTTGAAAATGAGCCGCACCCTAGCACTGGGACCAGGATGTGATCGACTGGGAGGGCAGAGTCCAGGTGCCGTTATCTGGACCTGTCATACACCAGACAGATGAGGCAGATAGAATGTTTTCTGATGCTCCTGAAAGCCTGCTGAGCTTGTAACAACAGGCAGTTGTAGTCAAGCCTGACACCATACATGCTGATAAAGAATGGGTCCTGGGGAGATTCATCAGGCGTAGCTAAAGGCAGCGCTAGGCCTCAGGCTTATCTGCTGTAGGCAGGACCTGTGGGATGAAAGGCTGAGCAGGTGGGAGTTGGTTTTGGACAGTGAGGTGTGAGCTTGAAGTTAAATTAGAAAACACTCAAGTAAGCACATGGCCACACTGAAATTCCTATGCTAGTGGAGATTATCAATGACAAACTACTGAATTCTTGCTTTAGGCCAATACGCGTGTAGTAGCAAGCCATAAGGCCACAGAGTTATTTTATTATTATTCTTTATTTCCTATTAATAGGCACTAGGGTGAATGTGCAGATCTTTATAAGAGAACAATCACTTGTAAAATTCATGTCATGCCGTGCTGTGTCACATCACATTGTTAACCTACACCCTGGTGTTTTAACATAGTGTCTCAGAACTCTGCACAGTGATAACATTGTGCTTTGACTTGTTCACATACCATTAAAACTACTCACTAGGCAATTATTCTCACCTGAATGAACTCCACATGGCGTTTCCAACCCCCATCACAAAGGGAACAGTGACAGATTTTTAAAAATGTGACCTCCAAGTAACAAATGCATGAGGTTTTTTTTCCGAATTTCACAGTTGATGCCACAGTTTCAACATCTACTGTTTACTCCATTTTCCAAGGGTGGGAAGTTGTAGCAGCTAGAGGCATCAGTTTTAAACATGCAACAGGATGAAATCAATCTTCTATTCATTGCATACAGCCATTTCCGTTAAAAATTCGGACTCTTAAGTTAAACAACATAGAAAAACAGACACCTGACAATATGGATGGTCGATTCTGAAGTTTCTCTAATCCACAAAACCAATTCAGATTATGGATTTATAATATTTCACACCTCAAGACAGCAGAAGCTGTACAAAAAATATAATCATCAATCCTTTCATTTTACGTACCTACAGTTAAGTCCATAAATATTTGGACAGAGACAACTTTTTTCTAATTTTGGTTCTGTTCATTACCACAATGAATTTTAAATGAAACAACTCAGATGCAGTTGAAGTGCAGACTTTCAGCTTTAATTCAGTGGGTTGAACAAAAAGATTGCATAAAAATGTGAGACAACTAAAGCATTTTTGTAACACAATGCCTTCATTTCAGGGGCTCAAAAGTAATTTGACAATTGACTCAAAGACTATTTCATAGGCAGGTGTGGGAAGTCTGTCGTTATGTCATATCAGTTAAGCAGATAAAAAGCCTGCAGTTGATTTGAGGTGTGGAGCTTGCATGTGGAAGATTTTGCTGTGAACAGACAACATGCAGTCAAAGGAGCTCTCCATGCAGGTGAAAGAAGCCATCCTTAAGCTGCGAAAACAGAAAAAACCCATCTGAGAAATTGCTACAATATTACGAGTGGCAAAATCTACAGTTTGGTACATCCTGAGAAAGAAAGCAAGCACTGGTGAACTCAGCAACGCAAAAAGACCTGGACGCCCACGGAAGACAACAGTGGTGGATGATCGCAGAATCATTTCCATGGTGAAGAGAAACCCCTTTACAACAGCCAACCAAGTGAACAACACTCTCCGGGGTGTTGATATCGATATCCAAGTCTACCATAAAGAGAAGACTGCATGAAAGTAAATACAGAGGGTGCACTGCAAGGTGCAAGCCACTCATAAGCCTCAAGAATAGAAAGGCTAGATTGGACTTTGCTAAAGAACATCTAAAAAAGCCAGCACAGTTCTGGAAAAACATTCTTTGGACAGATGAAACCAAGATCAACCTCTACCAGAATGATGGCAAGAAAAAAGTATGGAGAAGGCGTGGAACAGCTCATTATCCAAAGCATACCACATCATCTGTAAAACACGGTGGAGTCAGGCAGTGTGATGGCTGCCAGTGGCACTGGGACACTAGTGTTTATTGATGATGTGACACAGGACAGAAGCAGCCGAATGAATTCTGAGGTGTTCAGAGACATACTGTCTGCTCAAATCCAGCTAAATGCAGTCAAATTGATTGGGCGTTTCATGATACAGATGGACAATGACCCAAAACATACAGCCAAAGCAACCCAGGAGTTTATTAAAGCAAAGAAGTGGAAAATTCTTGAATGGCCAAGTCAGTCACCTGATCTTAACCCAATTGAGCATGCATTTCACTTGTTGAAGACTAAAATTTGGACAGAAAGGCCCACAAACAAACAGTAACTGAAAGCCGCTGCAGTAAAGGCCTGGCAGAGCATTAAAAAGGAGGAAACCCAGCATCTGGTGATGTCCATGAGTTCAAGACTTCAGGCTGTCATTGCCAGCAAAGGGTTTTCAACCAAGTATTAGAAATGAACATTTTATTTCCAGTTATTTAATTTGTCCAATTATTTTTGAGCCCCTGAAATAAAGGGATTGTGTTAAAAAATGCTTTAGTTGCCTTACATTTTTATGCAATGTTTTTGTTCAACCCACTGAATTAAAGCTGAAAGTCTGCACTTCAACTGCATCTGAGTTGTTTCATTTAAAATTCATTGTGGTAATGTACAGAACCAAAATTAGAAAAAGTTGTCTCTGTCCAAATATTTATGGACCTAATTGTACATAATTGCATTGCCAGTGTTAAATTAACCCTTTAAAATCTGTAAATAAACAGTGTTTTAATAATACACTTTATGTGTGAGTTTAACATATACAGTAAACCTAGGAAAATCTGTTTTAATAATGAACAACTGATGATTTGCTTCAGCCCAACTCTAAATAATTCTCTCCAACCTTGGCTCTCATCGTTATACATGTCCTGCTCAAATCCAGTCTGCTAGAATTACAGTGAGTGTTTAACAGATGGCCTTTTATTATTACGTAAGAATAATTTTTAATTTAAAACAAGTCTGATGGTGGGATATCTTTACCTAATTTTGAATTACAGGTAATTCAGAAAGTATTCAGACCCCTTTACTTTCTGCACACTTCATTGTGCTTGTAGATTTAATGTTAAATGAATAAATTTGCAATTTTGCCCATTAGTCTACACTGAATAGCCCATAATGACAAAGTGAAAACATCTTTTCAGAAAAGTTTGAAATCTTTAATTTATAAAAGTATTCAGACCCTATGTTGTGGTAGTCGATTTTGAGATCAGATGCGTCCTATTTGCTTTAATTATATTTGGAATGTGTCTAAAACTTGACTGGAGTCCATCTATGGCAAACAGAATTGATTGGACATCATATAGGAAGGCACACACCTATAGATATAATGTCCCACACTGCATGTTCAAGTAAAAAAAGCCATTATGTCCAAGGAAGTCTCTGTGATCAAATTTTGGTGAAGCAGAGATTACGGAAAGTGTATAAAACCATTTCTAAAGCTTTGAGTGTTCCCAGAAGCACAGGAGCCTCAATAATTCTGAAACTAAAGAATTTTGGAACAATCCAGGACTCTTTCAAGAGTTGTTCATTCAGCCGTATTGAGTAATGGAGTAAGAAGGGTCTTGGTCAGGGAGATGACCAAGAACCCAGTGAGTTCTGAAGTCCTCTGCTGAGAATGGGGAACTTGTTGGGAGGATGACCATCTCTAGAATCAAAAGCATGTGACAGCCCGCTTGGAGTTTGCTAAATGGCATGTAAAGGATTCTGAGAGCATGAGGGAAAAGATTCTTTGGTCTAATGAAACAAAAATTTTGCCAACGGCAAAGTACACCTTATTGCCTGACTAATATCATCCTTAGGGTGAAGTATTGTGCTCACAGGATAATACTATGTGGGTGTTTCTCAGCGGCAGGGACAGAGGGACTGGTCAGAAATGATGAAAGTAGGCAAATACAGAGAGGCCCTTGAAAAAAATCCCACTCCAGAGTGACAGCAATTGGGTTATTGAGTGTAGATTGATGGGCAAAAATGGCAACTAGATCCACAAACAAATAAAGTGTGCAGAAATTGA
Source organism: Polypterus senegalus (assembly GCF_016835505.1). Lineage (NCBI taxonomy): Eukaryota > Metazoa > Chordata > Cladistia > Polypteriformes > Polypteridae > Polypterus > Polypterus senegalus. The sequence goes on along the minus strand of NC_053159.1, from coordinate 99,016,300 downwards.
AGGCATCTGAATACTTTCTAAATCAATTGGGCATTTACACCTTGTCTGATTTGGATCAGGCTAGACCACCTGGTTAATGTCCTTCTGTGCGAAGCTAGCCCATACAATGCCAAAGAGAAAAGGTGATTCTGAACATAGAGCCTTTAAAAACCGATGGGAGGCTGAGTATATGTTTACTGACATTGCCAGTAAACCCGTGTGTCTCATTTGTGGAGCTAATGTGGCTGTAATTACAGAATTTATTCTAAGTCGGCACTATGAGACAAAACATCAAGATAACCTGAAAGACCTGAATGCAATGCACAAGATACAGAAAGCAGAAGAGTTAAAGAAGAATCTGACAGTTCAGCAGACATTTTTACCCATGCAAAATCACAAAGTGATTTCAAGTGAAGCTACTTTTATGGGAGACACAAATGCACCAGTGCAACTTGCCCCACTTTCCCTGTTGACAAGTAATGTTGAACCAAGTTGGCACTACGGTGTTCCCAAATACGCACTTTGCTGATAAACTGAGCGCACTGCGCACTGAGTTCGCACGGCGCTTTGGTGACTTTGAAGAACAAAAAAAGAATTTTGAGTTGTTTCGCAACCCATTTGCCGTCGATGTGGAAACCTGTGCAGATTCAGATGGAGGTGATTGAGCTGCAGTGTAATGGCACACTGAAGGCAAAGTACGATACTGCACGGCCCGCACAGTTTATTCACTCCATTCCCGCACAAATACTCCAGTTCCGTCTACATGCGGCTCGAACCTTGTGCATGTTTGGTACCACATATCTGTGTGAGAAGCACTTCTCAGTGATGAAGACTTACAAAACAGCACACAGGAGTCGCCTCACTGATGAGCACCTGCAGTCCATCCTGAGAATCTCCACAACACAGAACCTCACACCAAACATAAACGAACTTGTTGCCAAAAAAAGATGCCAGGCGTCCAAATCTGATAAAATGACATAAGAGCAAAGACAACTGAATGATTTGATTTGTTATTGCTGAAAAGAACACATTTTATTTATATTTCCAGGTTTTGTTATGCACCATGTTCATATTTGAATTTGTATAATTTTGACACGATATATTTTTATGGAGAGCAAAATCTTTTGGGATATTTAAAATTTAAGTTTATTTTTTATATAAAACTAGCCAACCCGCATGCACTATACGCCGCATAATCAGGCCGGTTTTTAATGCTTTTTAAGCACAGGGAGAAAATTAACATTTGAAAAATCGGTAATGTAATAAATCATCAAGAAAAGCAACATTGTAACAATGCACGGAACGAACCAACACACAATCGTCTGAAGTGACTGAAAACTGGCGCACCGTCCTCGCGCCTTCTCCTGCCAGACGGAGGGATGGGGGTGCACGGCGCGGAGTGTGGAACGGGAGCTCCGTCCGTCATGCTAGTCTGCTGATTTCTCGTTCAGTATGCACTGCCTGCACATGTGCCCACCTCCAACTCGTCAAGTCACCGTCTTTACATAGTCCAGATGTACCTGTGAGTGACGTAGACTTTTCATTGCTCTGTGCGGATCTGGCTGCTTTTCTATATATAATCCACCAAGACACCCGACCACGGTAGTAGCAAGTTGGGAGGGGGGTGTGTACAAAGGGTTGGGACGCAACCAGTAGGAGCGTCGGAGTTGCACTTAGTGGGACTTAGTTTGCAGTCCGAATGGGGTTCAACGGCTTACCCACGCCGGGTCGACACACGCTCAATGTCATGCATAACTATTTATTGAATGCTAAACACTTCTGGAAAGACACGGTTGTCTAAAACGGGTTGGTGTGAGAATACAACAGTAAGCGAATGAAAAGATGGAACTCTGGAGAGAGCAAAATACAACACAATAGTGAACCCGCGGCATAACAAACGCTGCATAACTATTTAATGATGGTTGAACACTTCTGGAAAGACACAGTTGTCTAAAAAGGGAGGGATTGAAGATACAACAGAATGAGAATGAAAAGATGGAACTTTTCATTGCTCTGTGCGGTTTTGGCTGCCTTTCTATATATAATCCACCAAGACACCAGATCACGGTAGTAACAAGGTGGGCGGGGGGTGTGAACAAAGTGCAGGAGCATCTAAGAAGACACATGTTTGTCGCTGAAGCGAATTGCTGCATGTAGCGTGTAAAACAGTTTGCTATGGTGCACACAGGCGTGCGTCGTAACCGAAACCTCTTTTTTTTAAAGACTGCCTACTTCATTGTGTTTTAACCTCAGTTGTATAGGAATGTTTTAAGGACCCCATGGGATACCCCTCGGTTTTGGCTGCTTTTCTATATATAATCCACCAAGATACCCGACCATGGTAGGAGGGGGTTGTGCACAAAGGGTAGGGACGTAATGAGTGGGAGCGTATGAGTCACATTTAGTGGGAATTCCACGGCTTGCAGCCCGAATGGGGTTCAACGGCTTACCCATGCCTGTCTGCGCTGGGTAGATACACAGTCAATCTCATGCATAATTATTTATTGAATGCTAAACACTTCTGGAAAGACACGGATGTCTAAAATGGGTTGGTGTGAGAATACAACAGTAAGTGAATGAAAAGATGGAACTCTGGAGAGCGCAAAATACAACACAATAGTGAACCCGTGGCATAACAAACGGCGCGTGGCTCAGACGTGCATGTGGACTCTTACTGCAGACGAAAGGGACTAACTGGGTGGTCGGTGAGTTTTTGCGTCCGGGCAAATGGGCAGGCAGTGTGAATGCCTAGAGAGCGAGGGTAGACGCCGGCTGGTGAAAAAGGAGCGTTGGTGGGCAAGAAAACGTCTTCCGTGTTCCTGCAGGAGCATCTAAGAAGACGCATGTTTGTCGCGAAAGCGAATAGCTGTATGTAGCGTGTAAAACAGTTTGCTATAGTGCACATGGTCGTGCGTCGTAACAGAAAAGTTGTTTTTTAAAGACTGCTTACTTCATTGTGCTTCAACTTCAGTTGTAAAGGATTGTTTTAAGGATCCCATGGGATACCCCTCGCAAACCGTTTCACACGCTGCATATGGCGATTCACTTCCGCGAGAAACATGCCTCTATGAACAGTCAATGCACATGACATTAACCTGACCTGCACTGCATGTGGCCTCTACGACAGAAGAATATAAATGACGCCATTTTTTCTGTGTCGTCGCGTCCGAGTTGGTGGGCGTGGCCCTGCGAGTTGTCGTCGTATTCAATGGTCTTGGAGTTGGTGGGCGTGGCTCTTTCCTGCGTGCGCCATAGGTGTCTCACTTGTCGGCAGCTTAGTGAATCCACGCCTCTTCTGGCGTGCTTTCCATGGTTGTCTTGCCTTAGTGAATTATATATATAGATTACATAAGAGTAAAGAAATTTGAATGTTTGTTCTTTTAACGTTTACTTTATTTCTAACTTGTATAATTTAGACAGGATATATTTTATGGAGAGCAAAATATTATAAGTTATTTATTCCGGAATAATATTCTGTCGACTAAATAAAAATTCCTTCTATTTAAAATTTAAATAGAACTTGAACAGATACGATAGTTCATAATATCCAGGCAGACTTGCACGTAAGAGTGGGAGTCATCCGTTTTAACAAACAGCATATTGCACTGATACGAAATAGCCTGCCCATTTAATTATTTAGGAATGGATAAATAAATTAAGATTTTGTACAAATAATGTTTTTCATTTTTCTTCTTTTCTGGCACCCCCAGCAACAGTTGCTCGCACCCCAAAGACTGTATATATATATATATATATATATATATATATATATATATATATATATATATATAATATGTGTGTGTATATGTATATATGTAGATATGTATGTATATATATGTTTATATATGTGTGTGTGTGTATGTATATATATATGTATTTGTGTGTATATATGTGTGTGTATGTATATGTATGTGTGTATATGTAGATATATATGTATAAATGTTGATGTGTATATATATATATATATATATATATATATATATATATATATATATATATATATATATATATATATATATATGACAGCAACACTCATCATTCACAACAGTGACAAAACAAATACATTGACAATCATGTTACGTTATTTTCAAAATGTTTCCTTTTGTTTTTCATTGCTTTTTTAACACACTACTTCTCCGCTGCGAAGCGCGGGTATTTTGCTAGTTTATAATAAGCCTGGGCCCTGGACTTTCTAGACACTGAGACCCAGTTACAATGTCCCCACTTCATCTTTTTTCTTTTACTTACAACTTTGGCCAGTTCTTAAGATGAGTGGTGCACCACTATCATCTTCACTTTCTTCTCATTATAGCTATACAATTTGCTGCTCTCTTTCCCCTGCCTTGATGCCTGTGGCAGCAGTGTATGCATATCTGTGTAAGGCATCCTACTGGCCCCTACCACTATTCTCAATGTGGCAGAGTGATCTGTCATTTGTTCCTGCTCTTTAATGGAAATCAGTTTTTAAAAAGATTACTTTTTCCTCTAAGAATACAAATTATCAGCACATTCAGTTCAAACATGTGCACTGTTTATATGGTACCCCCAGGTAGCTTTATGCCATTGGCCTGCCTATGGATCTGTGCATAATGAATGCTCCAGGCACATTTTTGAACAATATTGGGTGACTGCGTCATATGTTTTAATTATTCCCAAAATGTTTGTTTCTGTACTAAATTTCTGTTTAATAAAAATTTGATTGCAAAAAAAAAAAAAACCAAAACAATTACAGTGAGAGACAAGAAGGAGTAGTGCTAACATGATGACTGCATGCTCTGTCACTTCACATCACTTCACACACCAATTATTGATGACTTTCTTCACCCAGATGTAAAAATAAAACAAAATTTAGCTCAAAATTAAATCAAAGTTTTAGAAATTATTAGTCATGTCCTTACTTATCTCAAGATGGAGATGGCTAAGTAGGGATTGTTTAATCTGTGTCCTCTTCTTAATCCATTATGATATATTTTAATGAGTGTTTTTATGCACATTTATGAAAGAGGAGCAAGTTATTTAAAAAATGCATCTGCTAATGGCCCATGTTCTGTTTTTAGTGTAATTTACAATTTTGTACAAGCATTTGTACATTTTCCAAAGTCACTTATTTTAGTGAAGACTTGCAGGGATGTTTTTGCGCTGTTATACTAAACCTGCTGATGCTGTCGAGATAAAAGCTTAAAATAATGGATTATAAAGTTATTGTGTTAATTGATATGTGTTCTTGTGTCTGTTGTTATTATTGCTATTTTTACATATGACCTGAGTGGATGGGTTAGGTCTGGATTCAAGCCTCTGACATGAACCTAAAGTTGTCCTGGGGGTGGCAGGCATTAGACCAGGCCACACTCTACATCAGTCAGCTCCCATGCCCACCTGACACATTCTGTAGTCTTACACTGTCCACTACATTGACCTAAAGCAGGCATTGGTTGATTGAGGATAAAGCCTTCTTGTTCATATTTTAAAAACTTCTTCTTATGGGAAAATAGACTTTTAGACCATACTGAACCTGTGCTGGGGGTACATAAGCAAACAATTTTTATTTTTAAATCAAGATCAGGATACATTATGCTGCATTACAGCCAGAGATTTTTTCCCAGGGTTGTATTTATTTTCACTTGTACTGATGTGTTTGAAACATTTTTCATGTTTTATGAATGTTTTTATGTGGAATTATTGCTTTGTATATTCCTACTTTACTTGTAGAAAGTATTTGTGTGTTAATTTCAAAGCCAAACAGAATGAAAACGCTTAACGCAATGAATACCTCTAACGCAACATGAAACATAATTTTCTTTCAATTTATTACGTGTTACTATGGTTAATTACTCGCTGTAATGTAAAATGGTTAGTTCTATTATGCATATGTAACAATTACCATGAAAATAACAATATGTTTAAATTGTACATCCTCTTCCCCGTACACGAGCGTAAGATCTATGAAGTGGCTAGTGCGTAGTGCCCACCCGGGGATTGGTGAGAGAATATATTAAGTCTATGCGTGGAAGTGTGTGTGTCTGTCTGTCCGGCCTGGAAGTGCAAGGCTACAGCATGACATTTAATGAGCTGGCAAGGCAGCCCCAAGTTAATGAGTCAGAAGAAGAAAGAAGGACGAGGCTACAGCATGAAGCTGAAAGAAAGCGATTCCATCACCAAAGTGAGACCGCCGAGGAAAGACAAACGAGAGAGAAACTCGCTTAGCCACTGATAGACAAAGGGGGTGAGCACGTCCGCAAAATGAAACCACCGACTTTGCATTTCAATTTTTTTCTGACAGTTTCAACAGTTTCTAGGAGCCTTGGCTTTTTACAGTATGGGCTTACACCGCTAGTATATATTGTGGTCCCCGGCTGGGGCTAGAGCCCGGCCGGGACGCCCAGGAGGACGAGAGGAGGGCTTGTGCCTCCTCCAGACTGCGAGGGGGCGTCCGTCCTGGTTATGTTGGGGGCCTCGGGTAAAGGGCTTGGAAGCGCCTGTAGGGACCCGTGGCCACCGCCAGGCGGCGCCCCAGTGCCTTATTATACCGGGAGCCCGGCACTTCCGCCACACCAGGAGGTGTGTCCGCGGGAGATTGCCGGGAAGCAGCTGGAGCCCATCCGGGTTCCTATAAAAGGGGCCGCCTCCCTCCAGTCATGAGTGGATGTCGGGTGGAAGTGGACAGAGCTGGAGAGAGGACGGGAGGCGGTCAAGAGAGAAAGGCACAAAGGACTGTGTGGCCTGGACAATTGGGGGATTGGTGCAAGAGGCACTGGGGTTTGTGCACATGACTTTAATTTGTGTAAATATTGTAAATAAACAGTGTGTGGTGAATTTAAGATGTCCGTCTGTGTGTGTCCGGGTCCAAGTTCACAATATATATATATATATATATTGTGATAAGGTGCTATATAGCGCCCGACCCGGCACAGACTACGCAGAGGCACGTGTTCACACTCAAGGGTTTTATTTTTAATTCTTCAGCCATGGGCACACGTCTTCCCCGTGTCCCACAGGCCCAACACAGTCTAAGCACAAAAACCCACACAAACCAAACTTTTCCTGCTCCACCACTCCTCCCAGGCAACCTCGTCCTCTTCCTCCCGTTTCTGGCCCTGATTGCTGGGAGGCAGGTCCTTTTATACCCCACCCGGAAGTGTTCCAGGTGCCTGACCAGCTGGTCTTAATTGCACCTCCGCGTGGGGCTGATAAACCGTCTAGTGTGGTGGCTGGTTCTCTGCAGCACCCTCTAGCGGCCACCCCATCTCCCAACTGGGCTGTTGTGGTGGACTCCATGTCCCATGGAGCCACGGGGGAGATTGAGGAGGGATCCACGGCCAGGGAGACTGCCCCCAAGCGCCCCAGGGAAGGTACTGCAATGTCCATGATGGCTCCCCCGGGACGTATGTAGCAGAGGCGTCCCGGCCGGGCATGGGACCTGGCTGTCCATCACAATATATATATATAAAGGTGTGTGTACATGTTTTGTTTATACTTGTTTTTAGAGATTGTTTAGTTGCAGGAGACCTACATATTTCCAAAAAGGGACACAATGTTTTCATAAGGAGGAACACCTTGTGCCAATCAGTATAACTTTGCAGTGCTATGAGATATGCAATGTAAACCTGGTACAACGATAGCTAATAGATTGGAGAACAAAAGCAATTTGATCCTGAGGTTGTGCATCATAAAATGTCTTAGTTATGTACTGCAAAATCTAATTTTTCAGGCATAAATTTCTAAATCAGTTGATATTCGGGTGAAAGAAAGGTCTTTATTCATATAAATTGTTTTTATTTAATTCTGATAAATTCTTCTTACTGATCCTCAGTCAACTGAAGCTCCTTTATTATATAAGCTAAATAATAGCCGCATTTTGTGTATGTAATTTAGGTGCAATAATGCCAAAAACCATGTAGTGCATAAAGGATTCAAATATGTCCTAAAGCTGTAAAGTCAGAGCCCCATTTTAGGCCTGTGCAGGCCAAAGCTTGTTAGTGTAATTTGGGGTCAGTCTGGCAGTGGTGAGGCCTGGTGGATGGTATTTTAGAGGTTTATACATTTTATTTATTTATACATTTTATTTAATAGGTGCCTTTCTGAACACTCAAGGTTACCTTACAATGAAATTAAACAACAGTAATACAAATATAAAAACAAATAAGACAATAAAATCAAATAACAATAAGGGTTATTGGGAATGCACCTGAATCAGGACAGATTACAGTTATTGTTTACAGTATACTTTCTTAGAAACAAAAATTGAGTCAATGGAGGCAATTTGTATATGATATTTTATTGTTTTTTGCCAACACTTCAATCACTGGACCACACTAAAACTCATTCCATGTGATGTAAGATGCCACACTTTTACTGTTTATGTTTGCCTGTTGCTTAGCAACAAATTCATTGTAACACATTAGTCTCTACCTTATCTGAAAACCACCACTCAATTGTTAGAATATTTTTTATTATTCTTTATTTACTTTTTAAAAAGTTAATATGTTTTTGTTTTTAATATTTTTAATTGTATTCCTTTTGAGTGAACACCCAAATTTTTTGCGTCTGGTTGCTAGGCACATGTCATGAGGTCACTGGCATCATGGTGGCCATGATATATATAAGATGGCCACTTCCATTAAGGAAGCATTCAAACTAAGAGAAGACTCGTGACAGCCTGGCACTTAAGCAAGAAGTACAAGGAATTATTTAAAAAGATCTTCAGTTTGGTTTTGGCAAAGATTTCAGAAGAAATTTGTTTGTGTTGACTCTAACTACTCTTTTGTTTTCTAACTTAAAGAAGGGCATTGCTCATTTTTGTTGTTCCAAAAATTAATCTTGAGTTTAATTATGTATTCCATTAGCCCAGTTTGTTAAGAGAGTGAATATTTCATGAACATTTTAACAATAGCCAGCCTTGACTCTTTGTTGGAACCAGAGCATAAAAGGTAGGTTACCTTCAGCATGTGGAATGAGAATTATCACCTCCAAAAATAAGGTCACTGTCCTGGAAAAGGCAGAGTTGTTCCCTGTTTGCAAAGATTGAGTGGGTGCCCTGCATTTGTCAGATCAAGTACCTTGGAGTCTTGTTCACAAGGTAGAGTAGGGATGATCATGAGAATCAGTACAATAGCAGAGGTTTTGGGAACTTTGTCCCAGCCTATTATGCTGAACCAGGAGTTTACCTGTTAACCTGTAAATGTACATTCTCATCATTATCTAGAATCATGAATTATGATTGATAAATCAAAATCACGAGTCACCTGACCACTGCAACATTGTGATGCCCATATCCAGGTGCTATATTATATAAACAAATGTATTTTTTGGGGCAGTACCCTTGCCTAAGGCATCTTTCCCAAATCTGCTGTTTTTTTTATATCAAGGTAGGGTTTGAGGCCAGAGCATTTACTTGTGGATCTCCTACTGAAACAACAGAAAATAAATAAACGCCTACCAGCAGATCTAATTTGCATGTTATTTGACGGTCTCTCCTCGGGAGAGGGTCTTAGCCTCTCTTTTTCTGAAAGCCTCAGGCTAATTAGTGCAATTAACAACAATCATTTCAACATAACACTTAAACAGAAAATAAATGTACCCCAGTGGACTGCTTGAAGAGCTCAGCTGAGAAGCTGTCTGCCAGTGTTGTACCATTAATTAGCCTCAAGCTTTGTAGTCATCTTCATCTGTTAAAATCTGGCTTCAGGAGTCGGGGCAGTAAACTTTCCCCACACATATGGTATCGCATGATGATTCTCATTTGCAGTACATTTGCTATGTCTTGCTAAAATGTTCACATCATTTAATGTGCAGATTAGGTTTGTTGTATTAATTGATTTCCTAAACATTTTTTATGTGGAAGTCATGGTACAAAAGAGGTGTTTGCTGTAGTTTTTCAACTCCAGAGTCCTTAGCTTAATCCCAGCCTAGTCATGATCTGTGTGGAGCTTAGGTTTTCCTGCAGAGTTTGCTGATTTTCCACTAGATCATATGGTTTCCCATCACATTCCAAAGAATATCATTCTAAGGTGCCTTGAGAAAGACCAACAGCTTATCCAAAACTTGTTCCTGATTTGCAATGTGGGCTCTGGCTCCTCACGTACATGACTTTATTAGGTGGGTTGGAGAATCAAAGAAAGCATGGGTTATCGCAACATGTGTGGCACAGTGCTGTGTTGGTTAGCTCTGCTGTCTCACAGCCCTAAGAAACTGGGTTCAAATCCCAGCCCAGCCACAATCTGTGTGATCTGTATTTATTATTTGCTTCGTACCTGCTTATGTATTTCTCTGGTTACTTCAGCTTCTTCACACACCCCCTAAAACATGTATCTTAAGTTTTATAGGTAACTCTAATTTGACCCAGTGTAACTGTGACACCAGAAATGGATGGATAGGCATTAATTGTAACAAGAGAGTTTTAAACATAAGCCTTGATGTGCACACCCCATCCCATTTTACTCTCAATTTTCTTTCCAAAAAATCTTTTTGTTTCCAAATGTCATGAAAGAGGCTCACTGTCCACAGTTACAGAAGTGTGAATGGACATGATAATGGGGTCTCTTCAGCTACATTGGAAGCAGAAGAAACGTAAGTTATTGGTAAAAAGATAAAAACCTTCTGAGTGGAGAGAGGAACTTAGGCAGGGCCTGTATGACTCTTCACTAGCTGTAATTGCTGGCTGACAGACAAGTCATGATAGACATGTCTGCAATTAAACTCTCAGTAGAGTTATGCAGCCCCTTTCAGAAAGCTCAGTCAGCTGAAGAAGGCAGTGGTGCTTGTGCCCTGGCTAATGAGCAGACAGTAGACCCAGTCTGAGATGGGAAGGGCATTCTAATGATGCGTGCTGAGGATTCTCTGTCCCTGATGAGTGTACTTTGCTGCCAGGTTACCTCCACCAGCCCCCTCACACAAACGGCTTGCTGTTCTCTGTAAAAGCAGTTGTCATGTCAAGTGGCTCTGCAAAGCAATTTTACGAAACACTGCCCCTATTTAAGATTCCATCAAAGCAATTATTGAAATTCGCTGGGAAAAAAAGTGCTCCTCCGCAGAATTTACATTTCACCTGACACATCACATTTTAGGGAGGAAACGCAGAGCTGAAGCAATCCCAGAATGACATTGTGTGGGCCAGTAGCTGAACATGTGGCTCCATTTAGCAAATCAATGAAATTCATGGTCTGATATGGTGATTATTTAATTTAACCTACAGCTCAGGATTGTGGCAGGAAAGAAAGACAGGGGGTGTTCTTGACCAACGAATGGAGAACTGTCCCCAAGGTTCAAGAATCAGTTAGTCAGGGAAGCAAAAGTAGTTCATAACTGAAGTTTGTGGGTACTAAGCAGGACTGTAGGTGCAGAAATCTGTTATGTGAGGTAACGGCATTTCACTTCAAAGACCTCACTTAGATAGATCAAAAAGGCAAGAGGCAGCCAGTGCAAGCTGAACTTGGACTGGATATTCAGAAATAAGTTAGTCAGAAGCAGATTACTGTCCAGACAGAGTGAAAAGACAAAACAGAAACATGTCAAAGTATTGGGGTCCCAGCCAGGCAAATTTTAATTTAATTACTTTAGACAAAAGAAAGAAAGAAAGTGAATTTTTTCATGAAGAAAGAGTTGCTCTATAGTGGGTTGCTGCTCTAGCAAGGAAGGTGGCCTATCAAATGATGACCCACTTGTGGTCTACATTGTTCTTGTATACTGTTTTACCAGAAGGGGCAGGGCTGCTTGTGTGGCAGAAGTGAAATCTTCTTCAGAGAACTTCTCATCTGCTCTAAGAAGGAAGAGGAAGGTTCTGTTAATGACAGTATCTTTCTCTCCTGTCCCTGCCCTAGTAAACCTTAACTTTTGAGCCAGTAAAACACTCCCCTTGATTCTGAGTGTAACAGCAGCTATTTTTAAAGATTTTACCAAGAGACTGGAGGTTTCCAGTAATTGAAACAGGTAAAGTGGATATTGAGCTGAACCCAAAGTTTTACTAAGTACATCACTAAGTACAGTTCACAGCTCAGTAGTCACCTACATGGATCTCAAAGATATAAGAGGCAGTCAGTTAGTAAGGTATTTCACTATTGTGTCTTGAATGATGCCTCTGGAAGCAATTAGAGAGAAAGGCAGACATGGAACCCTACCTGACAAAATGAGTCACTTAGGTAGCATCTTGATTACTTGCACAATGTTATTATCCTGACTTTCAAAAATGAGTGCAGGCCTTCAGAAATTCACAAAAAGACATGTGAACTTTCCAAAAAGGCCTCACTCTTGGCAGTCTAGCCTCAACTCAAAAGGGAGGCCTCTAGCCTGCCCAGACCTAATGGAATAGTGTTAAAGCTTTGAAATATCACAAATTATTAGGAGAAGGTGAAAATGGTGAAAAAAAAAACTTACTTAACTTTTTCAATAATTATTCAAGAAGATTTCAAAAAAGGAGCACAAAATGGCAAGGACACAAAAAAAAGCAAAAAACAGGTTTTGCCTGTAAAAAAGCCAATAACTAAAACTAAAAACAGTGCCTTAAAAGTTGGGCGTCCACACAAAACAAGAATCAGGAATCCAAAAAAAATAATGCTGAACCTTCTCCACTTAAACTGCTGGGGGCAGTACCCCAGTGGCATAATCAGATGCCTCCACCTCCTTTGGTTCACACACAGAGAAGACAGGACAGATTCCAAAAACTAATACATATGAAGTCAACATAATGCCAAATCATCCAATAATTATTAAACCACATAGTATTCATGAATATAATGAGAACAAAGTGAGACCAAAAACAAAATTAATAACAAAATATTTAAACAAATAAAAATATTAAATAAACAACCAATGTGTAAAAGGCAACCAAACTAGCTGTTTCATAACACACACAAGATAACAGGTATCAAAATTGACTAAACCAGACCCATACTTACATGGACTAGAAGCCAAATGCAGGCTTCACCCCAGCTGGCCTGACCTCATACTAAACAGCCAGGCTTCAAGGCTTGCACAGGCCTAAAATGGGGCTCAAATTTTAAGGTTTAAAAATATACTTTAAATGTGCAAAAACTATAAAAATACCTGTGCAAGGGAAATGAAACTACAAAACATCATCTTTAAAGGAAGACCAACAAATAATCTTTATAAATTATAAAAAATTGTTCAAAATTAAATTAAAACCAAAATAAAACACAGAAATGGCTAAACTGAGCTTCCATAAAAAAGGCAAGCCCAAGCAAACCACTCCAAATATGTAATCCAACAGCTAATTAACAAAAACATAAAATAAAATACAATACTTACATAAAGATCCTAACACTCCAACACTTAATGAACAATTGAGGAATTAATCCGTTCTAATTGAGCATAAGAGATGGTGGTCCTGCCGCTGGTCCTACAGCAGTGACATCATGGTGTCTCCACTACCTGAAACTCTTTTTGAAGGGGAGAACGCTTGACTAAATATATTATAAAGACAACACATTAACAAAATGATATTTTATATATAAATGGTAAAATATCTAAATAATATTATATAAAATAATATCTGACAAAAGAAAAATAACTAATTAAATAAAAATTTACATAAGTGAAGGATAAACCCCTGGTTAAACCATGATCCTTTGCTGTAGATAACAAATAACACAATCATGGCTGTTTTTTCAGAATTTTTTTTTTTATTTATGATTAAGATGAGGCAGCACTCAACCTTCGGAAACATGAACAAACACCGTGAAACAATAGCTTCCCTACCCCAAGTCCCACATAATACATTTACAGTTAGCCTGCTGTACTGAGCCATATTCCTTTGCGCTAAATAAGCAAACTGACAAAAAATATTTAATATTCTTTTCGAGCCATTCTCATTTAATATTTCTCTAACTCTAGCGAAGGGCACTGATTCATACTTTACTGCAGGAAAAGACTGAGAAGTCCTTCAGAAAGGGCACCTGCAGAAGCTGTGGGATAGAACGTAGCAGATTGAGCTGCTGCTGTGCATTCTCTAGCTTCCAGAAGGTTTATCTCCCTCCATGTGCAGTATATTGTAATCTTGCATTTCAATAATGAAATAGTCAGAGATAGAATAGTCCAGCAGAATGTACAATCACCAACTTGGGCTGCGGGGGCAGAAAGGTTCAAGCAGTGTCTTGATGACAAATTACAAGCCTTGTGATTTGCTGATAAAGACTTGGCTGTATTTTGGTGTAGTAAATTAGCCTCTCCTTACATAATACTTGGTCACTACTGTTGTCTGAATTTAATTAAAAAATGTTGAAGCAAATCGGGTTTTTTAGTAAGTTTTAACCCCTGAAGAACTCCTGAATATTATTGTTAAAATGTGTTGATGCATTAAGTTATTCCTCTTTTTCTATGACTTCTAAACATTTACTTACATATAGTACAGAACAGAGTGCAAAAAAAACAGCACAAGTAACATGCCATTAAAGCTTCGACTTATGTTTTGCAGTACCTCTATTAAAGAGGAGCTGAAGCAATTTTCATTATCTACTCCATGATGAAAAAAAAAATTCTCTTCATGTACTGAACTCATTTAATTAAAATATGTGACCGCGGATATCTGGAGACCAACACTCTTTCTTGTGATAAGCAGGCTACTCATCTGCTTAGGTCTGCCAACCCACAAAGAGAAGACAAAAGAAGAATGTAGGAGGCGCAAAATAGGTACACCACTTGGGACTGCAAAACAGGCTTGAAATAGCCCTGCCAGAACCCATCTCAATAGCCGTGGACACAAGTTAGGAACCTAACCCTGAATGAGTCACCAGGGAATTGCAGAGCATACTCGGATTCACTTATTTCATTTAGTTGAATTCAGTTCACATCAATTTCAGTTTGTTTGTATCAAGTATCTAAAGAGAAGCGTAATGTAAATAGGGAAACATTTTAGGATATACTGTATATACTTGCGGATAAGTTCTTCTGCAGATAAGTCAGGGCTTGGTTTTACTGTATAATTTCAGGTATTTTATAATGTCTGTTGTATAAGTTGAATGTGGAAAACTCATGTTATTGGTCCAAGAGATTATGATATACTAACGCCCACCAGAGAGAGTAACCACGGAGCACACTGCCTTGTTTTTTTTCTATGTATTGTGCCTACGTGACCATATGGTAATACCCGAACTATTCCAAAGCAACGTTTTCACTGTTTTCTGTTTTTTGTATTTCACACCCTCATACACCTTTAATGTAAGAGCATCCCTTATGTACGATGGAGCGTTCGATCAGAAGAAAATATGAAGCTGGTTTTAAATTAAAAGTCGTTTAAGTGGCGAAAGAAATTGGTAACTGCACTGCTGCAACAAAATTCGATGTGTCTGAGAAACTGATGCAAGATTGGAGGAGGCAAGAAGATGTAAATAAAAAAAAAATAAGTATTGCATTTTTGAATGGGCATATAAGTCGGGGTCTGATTTTATCTTTGATTTTGCGGGTTTCAAGACCCGACTTACAAGCGAGTATATACAGTATGCAGAAAAACATACCAGTAGGTGGTTTAAAGTCTGGATTTCCATTGCCCTAGGTTAGCTGCCTTCTGAAACACATAATTCCGCAGGAAAACAATGACAATTTTAGCGATCCTCCATCCTTTCTTTTATTTATTCATCCATGTATTTATTTAATAAACCTCCTTAATCACATTTTAGGTCAATAATGAGCTAGTGCCCATCCCAACAGTTTTAGGCTGAAACTTTTCCAGCCCTAAACAAGTTTGCATTACATTACAGGTTCACCCAGTTATTAAGTTTGAGACACTACACTTAGCCCATGATGCTGCAATTCAGGCTTCATGATACAATATTCTTATGATATGAAGTTCTGACAAGAGAAATGTGATAGAGAAATTAGTGTTACTTATTATTTGACACTCATGATTTAAAACACTACAAAATAATTTCATATCAGTGCACAAATATGAGGGACATTCAAAACGTTTCAGCACTTTTATATTTTCATTGGAAATGGTGAAGGCTGGAGAAGTAGTAATTGGGCATTAAAAAGTAGGCATGATGCTGGGAAAATTGCATTGAAAATGAAGGTGACTATGTAGAAAAGTGATGTAATTTGTTTTCGAAATTCTTAATAAATAGAGTAAAAAAAAAGTGTCAAAACTTTTTGATCATCCCTCGTATATTTGCAGTATATATATATATAGCAAACATATACATCTTTTTAAATTTAGGTTGTTAATGTCCCTAAATATACTGCTCAAAAGAATTAAAGGAACACTTTTTAATCAGAGTATAGCATAAAGTCAATGAAACTTATGGGATATTAATCTGGTCAATTAAGTAGCAGAGGGGGTTGTTAATCAGTTTCAGCTGCTGTGGTGTTAATGAAATTAACAACAGATGCACTAGAGGGGCAACAATGAGATGACCCCCAAAACAGGAATGGTTTAACAGGTGGAGGCCACTGACATTTTTCCCTCCTCATCTTTTCTGACTGTTTCTTCACTAGTTTTGCATTTGGCTACAGTCAGTGCCACTACTGGTAGCATGAGGCGATGCCTGGACCCTACAGAGGTTGCACAGGTAGTCCAACTTCTCCAGGATGGCACATCAATACGTGTCATTGCCAGAAGGTTTGCTGTGTCTCCCTGCACAGTCTCAAGGGCATGGAGGAGATTCTAGGAGACAAGCAGTTACTCTAGGAGAGCTGGAGAGGGCCATAGAAGGTCCATAACCCATCAGCAGGACCAGTATCTGCTCCTTTGGGCAAGGAGGAACAGGATGAGCACTGCCAGAGCCCTACAAAATGACCTCCAGCAGGCCACTGGTGTGAATGTCTCTGACCAAACAACCAGAAACAGACTTCATGAGGGTTGCCTGAGGGCCCAAATGTCTACTGCGCCCTGTGCTCACTGCACAGCACCGGGAGCTCAATTGGCATTTGCCATAGAATACCAGAATTGGCAGGTCCACCACTGGCGTCCTGTGCTTTTCACAGATGAGAGCAGGTTCACCCTGAGTATATGTGAAAGACGTAAAAGGGTCAGGAGAAGCCGTGGAGAATATTATGCTGCCTGTAACATCGTTTAGCATGACTGGTTTGGTGGTGGGTCAGTGATGATCTTGGAGGCATATCCATGGAGCGACTCACAGACCTCTACAGGCTAGACAAAGGCATCTTGACTGCCATTAGGTATCAGGATGAAATCCTTGGACCCATTGTCAGACCCTACGCTGGTGCAATAGGTCCTGGTTTCCTCCTAATGCACGACAATGCCCGGCCTCATGTGGCAAGAGTATGCAGGCAGTACCTGGAGGATGAAGGAATTGAAACAATTGAATGGCCTTCAAGATCCCCTGACTTAAACCCAATAGAACATCTGTGGGACATTATGTTTCGGTCCATTAGGCGCCACCAGGTTGCTCCTCAGACTGTACAACAGCTCAGGGATGCCCTCATACAGATCTGGGAGGAAATGCCACAAGACACCATCCGTCATCTCATTAGGAGCATGCCCCGACGTTGTCAAACATGCATACAAGCTCGTGGGGGCCACACAAGATACTGAAAAGCATTTTGAGTAGCAGAAATTAAGTTTTTGAAAAAATGGACTAGCCTGCCACATCTTCATTTCACTCTGATTTTAGGGTGTCTACACAATTGAGCCCTCTGTAGGCAGAAAACTTTTATTTCAATTAAAAGACTTGGCATCCTTTTGTTCCTAAGACATTGCCCTGTCGTTATTTGTATAGATATCCAACTTCATATTGAGATCTGATGTATCTAATGTGTTTCTTTAAAGTGTTCCTTTCATTTTTGTGAGCAGTGTATGAATAAATATATAGCATAAATCAATTTTTTATATATTTTTAATTGATTTTAATTTGATGCAAAAAACATTCCAAACAATCAAGTCAAACTTAACAAACCCCAGCCCAAGGCATACGTCTATTAAAAAACAAAATACACAGATTTAAGTAAAAAGATGACACTTTAGTTTAGGAATGGTAATAATTCTTTTACTCATTATGTACCAAGTTTCTTTAAAATTATTTCTTTTGGTGTTAATAACACTTACAAAGCAGTAGTAAAGTGTTTATTCATCTCTGAAAGGTGGACAACTAGATTAAGTTCACTTTACAATGGTCAGAGGTGGCTAAGGAGAGAAAGATTTATCTTAATATAACATACTTTAAGACTTCATATTAACAAATAATTTTCCAGCATATCAAAGGCTCTTAATATGCTATACTGCATTGAGATGAATAACCACTTTACTGATGCTTTGTAGTGTTATTAAGACAAAAGCAGTCTTAACTGAGGTCTTGTTTCATAACAGTATATAAGTTAAAGTTGCATTTTTGCTGTTTCTACACTAAAAAAATAAATAAATAAATAATGGAGGTCATGGTCACGATGGAAAGAAAAGTAGGTTGGACCAGTCTTGAGCAAATGGCCATACAGCCCTACTCCAGTCAATGGACAGTGTAGTAAGTTGTAGTGAATACCAATGAGGGACTACATTGTTGGGTCTGTCAATCCACCCTGAAGTATTGCTGCTGTTATAACAAGGAAGAGTGGGATCATGTGTCTTAGAGTTAGTGTAAGTATAGTAGCAGGAGATGCATTCATTAAAAAGATATACAGTGGTACCTTGGTATACATCCTTAATCCATTCCCGATCCTTTGACTTATACCAAACAGGACGTATACAAAACAAATTTTTCCCATAAGAAATAAAGGGAAAATGATTAATCTGTTCCCATGAAAAAAAATCTTATTATTATTGGCATATTATACAATGATGGGGTTGTATAAAATAATTTAAACTCTGCTTAATACAAAAATACATAAATACAAAAGCAATTAGATGAAATAAATGAAAATTTAACCTCACTTTACTTTATAATAACATCTTTGTTTTTCACAATCGTAGATACCGTCGTTCTTGGCATACGGTATGCAGCAGACAAGTCCCGGATACGCATGCCACCTTCATACTTTTCAACAATCAATTCAAATTTATGCGAAAAAACACAAAATCACGTGAAAATTCACAGAGAGTTATAGCGTGGGTTGTTCACTGAATGCTAGCAACTGGCGTACTGACGCTTGTGGGCAGTCGTGGCTTTGTCTCTAGAGAGGTAAACAAGGGTAGCGTGCGGTGTTCTAGCACACGAGTCGTATTCCAAACAAAGGTCGTATACCAAGCAAAATTTTTCACATCCAAACAGGACGTATACCAAGTTGGACTTATTCCAAAGCAGACGTATACTGAGGTATCACTGTACATGTACTTAATCAAGGAACAGACAAGGGTCAGAAAATCCAAGAAGACAATCAGTAAATGATTGTCAAAGCCAGAAATGCAAACAAAGAAATCATAGGCAAAAGTTATTCGTAGCACATCCTAACGCTGTCTTGTATCATTTACCTGTCTATTGCTAAATTGTCATACAAAGGTTGGACAGGAAGAAGTGGAGAAAGTAAGAAGATGTCACAGGTCATAAACAACATGCCTTGTAGTGGAGATCATTGCCACAAACAAGATGACAGCACCAATGAATCTAAATCACAAAATGGAATTGCTCAAAATGAGGACAGAGGTAGAAGAACATTGTTTCAAAATGGTGATTTTAGAGTAAAATAGAAAAATAAATCATATTAAGTGCCAAAAGAAGAAAAATGTAAAATTTTAAAAACCAATTGTAGATTCACAACATCTCCACGGTCAGAAGGGTTACCTTAATCAAAACAGCATTGTCAAATGTCAACTCAAGAAACTGTGAATGAGAAAGACTTGGTAATAGCCAATTAGAGCAATTGCTACATACAGTTATTAAAAAGCAAGAGCCTCAACAGCACCTCTACCAACTCTGTTCTAAATAAATTTGAGTTACTCTTTAAGCAGTCAGTCCAAAGGGGCCTTTAGTATAGTTTTATAATAATAGTCTAAAACAACAGAGTATTTTTAAATGTGCCTCTTGTCATTTTTGTGTCTGTGCATTTGGTTGTCTGTCTTTCTGCATAAAGCAACTCAGCTTCCAGTTTTCACTGATGTTTGGTGGTTATTTTTCAAGAAGATTTGTCAGAGATTCATATCTCATTCAGATATTTTGAATAGAGTATGCTGTACAAACAAATGAAATCCAAAAAAAACCTCCCATTTTCAAATTTCTTTGGCAAATATTCATAACAGAGAAACATTCTGCATGTTCACAGTTACTCAGCTTGAATTATTTTGGCTTTTACACACCTGATGGCAAAACTGTCCCCAGTACAAGCCACTAAAATGACAGCATGTGCATGGGTGAGTAGTCATGATGTCCACAGCTTGTGTGAACCTCTGCATCATCAGCTCACTTCTCCAGCTGCTTAGTGTTGTACCAGGTTAAGTGAATTTCAGAATGATAAAACTAAACAAAATCAACTCTCTCTCTCTCTACTAATGCGTTATCATTGTTATTTTTGAATATAAATAAGTAGAGGTCAAAAGCTAAGAAAAACTGATTAAAACAGCAATGCTCAAAATGATAAATGTGAGCAAAAAGTCAAAACTAAGCAAAGTTGAGAATCCAGAATCGTGAGATTTACTTCAAAAGTACAGTAGTGCTACCGTGTTTCCCCGAAAATAAGACAGGGTCTTATATTAATTTTTCCTCCAAAAGACGTGCTAGGGCTTATTTTCAGGGGATGTCTTATTTTTCCATGAACAACAATCTACATTTATTCTTGAACAAAAATATACATTTGCCTCTATTATAAAAAAAAATCTTGGAAGTCTTGGAATGAGTCGATACGTGATTTTCCTGGAGACACTTTAACGACCCGCAAGACAAGGCAGTGAGACAAAAGGACAGCTACTGCACAGGCTATTAAATGATCGACACGCAGAGTGACAAGCTGAAGAAGCAGCTCGGCAGCAATAAGACAGAAGCTGATCCAACCTAGTCTCCTTAGCATGCGTTCAGCCCCCCCTTCACAAAGCGAGCAGCAGAGATGCAAAGTGGCTGGCGCACAACAAGCCCCCTGAAGTGAGCCGGGGGCACAACCCTATTTTTCTTGAACAAAAATTTACATTTATTCACATAAAGCCATGGAACATCATCATAACTCTCCAAACCCCAAATTCTATTATGAATTTCTTGCGACTCCATTTCCTTTAGCACAATTGGCCCCAATCTCTCATGTCTAGCAATAGAGCCTTCATTAAATGAGCACCTTTTGTCCATTTAGCCTGCTCATAGTGCATTCGGATATCCAGAAAGCAGTAAGATTTTTGCCCTGGGACTCCTCCACAATTCCTTTTTTTGTACTTGACAGAATAGTCCTTTCTTTTTGCACTCATCTTGTCGGAGGGTCAAAATACGGGTATTATTTCCTGTTCATCTGCGTTTATTGCTCATCCAAAGGTGCCTGTGCGGGATCATAACTAGGGCTTATTTTCGGAGTAGGGGTTATATTAAGAGCATCCGGAAAAATCATGCTAGTGCTTATTTTCGGGTTAGGTCTTATTTTCGGGGGAACACATAGTAATAGGTGTCATTGACAATGACAACATAGGACAAGGTGGCATTACCTAATGAGATAGAAAGGAATGTAAAAGAAAGGAAATGTGAAATAAAAACAAAATAACGTTAAATAAAATCCAATTTATCTTAGTTTCCTTGCACAACCAAAACATGTGTAGGTTAGCTTGATCGGCGCCCTTTACTTTGCATGCTACAACAAAGTGTCTATGGGTGTGTCCAGCACTGGACTGGCACTCTGTCTTGGGTTCATTTCTGTCTTGTGCTTATTTCACAAGCAAATCTACAGAGATTGGATAGAGAAACAAACAAATGAAGATGAGTTTTGGGATAACTGAAAGATTTGCATCTCTAAGAACTTGTTTGTCTATCAACCCTCTTTTAAGGTGTTGCCAACCTTTAGGCATGAGATGAGTTATCACTTTTTATTAGCAGTTATGTTTGTTATCATATCATTACTAAAGAAATGGTGATGTGTGAACAGTAGCCAAAGATAGACCATATTTAAAAAAAAAACATTCTTTCCCATTTGCATTTCTAATACTTCTAATTAATGTAAATAACTTTGAAATTGAAAATATTTCATGCTTTGTTTTGGTCAACTACAAAAAAAGAATATATTTTTGTTGTGGATAATTAAGTTATTACACTTTCTTTTATCCACCCCCTCCCAAGCATAATTATGGGTACTTTACTAATGATCACACTGATGATGTGCCAAGCACATATGGACTGAAAGGCCATTTCCAGTGGGTTGTCCAGACCCAAAAGATATGCCTGAAGCTTTTTTGAAAGACACCAAGGGGGATTCTAACAGTGTGCCAAGTAACTGTTTAATGTGTAACTGTGCCAAATTTGCTGTTCATTTTAGGCCAGTCTTCAATTGAGACTTGCCACTCTGGCTGTAGGCAAAGAACAAGCATATTTGTATTTTTAAAGAAACTTTTTTTTTATAGACTGAGCTTTACGCTAAGTTGTTTTTGTTGCCATCAGTGTAAACACAGAGATCTGTCTTAAAATCAATATCTCATAATGCAGAGTTTCCGATCAATGAGTGGAGATTTACAAATCTGGTTTCAGGCTTTCAGTGGGTCATAATATTGGTTTAAGTAAGTATCCAGTTCCACTGGGAAATGACAGGCTATGTATTTCAAGTGCTTTACAATTACTAATCTATTTCTGCCACAGGTATGCGGCTGACTGTTGCATTATGGGATGACAGAAATTATACAAAAGCAATTGAGTCAACGCTATTTCTTGAGCTTCAAAGATCCCATGGGTGTGCTGTACCTCAGCATGACACTTCTTTCACTTCAGGGCGGCTGGCTCTCATTTCTAAATATTGCTTTGAGTCCTGTTAAAAGGTGTAAAGTGCAACATTTCCACCACCTACTCATGGCGACGGAGCTAATTCTGAGGCTAAATGCTGAGTTCTGGATGCCTTCTTTGTTTTAGCTGCTCATTCTTTAAATCAAAAGATCAACACATATTTTAGGAGCTGATTCATAAAGGCTCCTCTTGGCGAACATCTGCCTACTTTTAAGACCTGTTTATGCAGAATTTAATGATGGCAGAAACATGTAAGATTGAACAGCTAAAAGGAATTATAAAACTGTTCTGCACAATACTGGCATATAAACTTTTCAAGATCTTCTCTTTGTGTTGTTGTGGAGACAGAAATAACATAGACCTTTCTGTAAATTAATAATAAAAGAAATGAAGAAAACCTGTCAAAACTTAACTCTTCATGCTAGTTATAGTTTGGCGTAGTAAGTGGGATTGGAGGATAGTTAATTTCCTTAAGTAATTCCTTTTTTTAGCCATAACAGTCATTGAACTAAATGTTTACAGTGTATTGTGTGGCTTCATTATTAGATATGCCTACTTATTGTTACAGGGAATTAGTATTCCATTTCCACTCAAAAAAGTCAACAAGGTTTGGAAAGTGAGGCACAGGCACACAGGGATGTTGGCACATTTGCTTCAGAATTGTTACAAACCAGGCGGTAGTGGATAGATGCAGTATATTCTGACTAGCTTGTACCATGTTTTCCTACAAATGCATAAATGGAATGAGATATGATGATTAGGCAAGTTACTGGGCTAAGCAGAGTTCAATGTCACATTTTTGCAAACTGTGGCTTTCCGGTCTGGTGGCACTGATCATCAACGGTATTTAAAAAGGCCCATTCATAGATGGCTACAATGGACTCCTAAGGATTTTGCTTAATTCTGTTCCCTCCATCGATTTGAATTAACAATAAATGGGGTTCATCAGACAACTTGATGTTTTTTCACTCCTGTAATGTTTATCTTTCTTGTGTTTTTATATTCCTCTGCATCTGACCTACTTATTCTCTGTCAATATTAGTGAAACTCATGCCTGCCATGTCTCATTTGTAACAAGAAATGGAAAGTGTGTCAGTATTTAGGAATAAGGTATCAGAAGATAAAACAGGCCGAACTTCCAAACTGGTAAAACAAATACTCAACATGCTAAAACCAACACACAGAAATCAATAGCCACAACGTCAGTATAATACAGAAGAAGCAAAGTTTGGTTGTGTTTTTAAAGTGAAGAAGTACAAAGATCTATTTAAACAGGAATCAGGAGATGAAGTGTAGTCAAAAACCAAGCAAAAGTTCATAAACAAGAATCAGTCCAATATGTTGCCAAAATCTAAATAAGAAACAGAAACACAAAGTCAAAAAAGTCAAAGCAAAAAGTGTTTATATTGGAGGTCAAAAATAAAGCAAAGTACACTATATGTGAATTCAATAAAGTCTTAAATGACCCAGTAATACACGGTGGTGAGTTTATGTGCTATAGCAAAAAGAAACTATATGTTCTCCCATTTGGTGACCATTGTAATATAAGAAGCAAGAACCACAATACAGTGACACCCTCTACAAAACGATGCAGCATCACAAAAGACACGAAGATATACAGAGTACCTTATGCTTGCTTTAATTAATTTTTAGTGTGCAGAATCTGATTTAGCATAAATCAAAACCCCTACAGCAAAAAAGAACTTTCACAAAAGGGCAGGAACAATTTTAAAAGGGACCAAATCTGAACAATACCCATAATCTTGAAGCACCTGGAAGTACATGACACTAACCTTTATACCACAGCAAAAGTGAAGTCACATGCCAAGCAACTGTAAAAATTAGACTCAAAATGGTGGTGCTTAATAAAAACAAATTTGTAATGCGGGAAGATGTGAATAAATTCCATTAAATAAAACTCCATTAAAATGAAAACAAAATTTAAAATAAATGATAGCAACAGATTTAAGGTCTTAAAAAACAGAATGAGTACAAAATATTCAATTAAAGGGAAAACAAATCACAGCACAGGATAGAAGTTATACACTCTGTTTTTTTTTTTTTGGTATTACTCATTTGTTAGTTAACTGGCTTTAGCCTCTCTATTATGCTACACAAGTCATGTTACCTTTCTCTAGCACATCTTGCTATTGCTTGGAAACTTATTTTTTGGTAGGTCATGGAAATTTCTGTGTGTTAAATCCTCAGCAGTGAAACTATTTTGAATATAATCATTTCAACATGTTTGGTTCCTATGTCCATGCTGTAACCGAACTCTTTTTACGTCTTTAATCTTGCCCATTCTCACTCTAGTCTACACAGTGTCACACACATGCACATGGGAGGCAGCTAAAAGGATTGAATAGTGACAATTCCATGTCTGGGAAGGGGGTGGTGAGGTGCGCTGACTTTTTCTCTCAATCCTCTGCAGACCATTTATGCGAAATTCCACAGGGTTCTGGCGCCCGTGATGAAGTCACTTCCTGCCCAGACAATGTCACTTCCGGTTCCGGCACCTGCGATGATGTCACTTCCGGCTTTGTTGCCCACTTCCTGTTCAGACCTTTAAAGCCACCATCTTTACCATATGTCATCAGGTCTGTTTTTGACTTTGAACCAGACACAATTCCACAAAATCCAACCCTTTTGCAGCCAGGGCATGATGTACGGGTGGCTGCTCCAAACGTTTTTATGCCTCCTGTCCATTCTTGTGACACTGGTGTAGTTGGCAGGATTCCAGCTGTCAATTAGGTCAGAAACCTTTTATAAATTAACGTAGATGCAACCCAACAAAAAGCGTTGCGACAAAAAGGTGCCCACGAAAAGCCTACCATATACATCAGGCCATCACAGTAAAAAAAGAAGATGAGGCAGATCAGCAGTCATTTTTGGAAATGTCGGCGTTTGTAGAGAGACAAAAAGAGGCAACCTTCTTTGGGGAAGAAATCTTCCGGATAACAACATCCAGGATGAGATACGTGCTGGAGAAGGACTCAGGAATTTTTGTGAGTTAATGAACTTTGTCCCGTGCACGTACCTCACAGATGAAGATGATCTGGAAGACTGACGAGGAGTCGGGTGGAGGTGGACAAAGCTTGCTGGGAGGTGTGGAGGAAAGAATAGTGATTATTGTGGTGTTATTTAAATGTCTATTGGTGGTTGTGCTGCTTGAAGGGCACTGTGAACGAAGAAATCTTTAATAAATATCTTCTTAGTGCTTTTACCTTTGGGTCCTGATCATCTGCCTGTGGTGGTTACATCGGCAACAGCAACCCCTGGTGTCTTACAACAGATAAACACACACAATGTGGTAGTAGCTGCGTAACTGCATTATCTGGACATAGCAATAATGTCAGTATATGAGCAGTCATTTACATGTATTCTATAAGGGAAAAACAAACCTCACAATCTCAAAAAAACACAAGTAAATAATTATTTTAATTAATTTATTAAAGATAATTGAATTACTAAACAATTACAATCAATTCAATTAAAAAACTAGAAGCAAAGCAGATAATTAAAGAAGAGGGCAACATGACACAAGGATTACCTTATAAGACAAACAAAAGCATTAAATTAAGGAAGAAATACTAACTGAATCAAGAAAGAACAAAATTGACAATCCAAATTACAAATTCTTAAGGCAAACTGGAGGTCAAAAGACAAAGACCTCATATAAACATATTCTGAAATAACAAAATCTAGAATCAGGTCAGAAACTATCATAATAATCAATATACCTCATATATTGTATCTTTATACTTAGAATTCCTACATGAAATAATATAGGATTCACCTCGGTTGAGGTTCTTAGTTTTAGTTCTCGATTAATCGTATGTAATCACACATGAAAATTTGCCCCAAATCTCAAATTTTTTTTTAAAATTTAAAAGGGTTTTAGTGAGCGACAGAAACAAATAATAGACATGGACATGAATATTGTAAACTCAAGCTGTTTTAATTTCTGAAGAAAAAAATGCTTTTAAACTGCATTTCAATTCAAAACAGAAACAAAAATATCATCCCTGGCTAAAATTGGGCAGACTTAAAAATAAAGTGGTATTTTAATTACTTTAAGTACATTTTCATTTAAATAATAATTACCAAAATTTCAACATAAAGTGCAGTTTTTCTTCTTAAAAAAATAAGTCAGAAACATAAAAGGTAATTTGACCAGCTTAATCTTTAAACTCTGAGTAACCTTAGCCAAAATTATTTTGTACATTAGGCTAAAACAGTGTGATCATTGAACATTTTGTAATTAGATGTAATTAGAATTACTAACGGTCACGGAAGTCCAATGATCCCCAGTAAGAGCCACAAAGTCCGCTTTCTGTAATGCATCTAATTTTGCTTGTTTTTCAGTGTGCCCAAAACCATGCTTTTATCAAGGCTTCCATCTTTCTAGTCTTTTGAAATGAAATCTTCCTCCGATCAGTCGTAGGAACGCGCTTTATTCCGACTCTAACATTTTTGTAGCTCTGATGTGTGCATCAATGTAATCGATATACCAGGAAATCATGCATTGACAAAAGTTCCCCTTTGCTTGGAATTGAAAGTGTGATTAAATGCATTATTTTTTTTTAAAGCGTTATGGAGTACATGCATCGAAGCTTCTCAGCTGTGCTTGTGCTAAGAAAAGGAAACATTTTAAAAATAACATAACATGATTCTGCATTAACCGCATATTTTTTCATACGTCTCAAACCAAGGGGATGCAAGGATAAAATGAATCGGGAAGCGCGCGTACATACTCAGTGCATCCCCTCTTGGGAATCAAACCTCGGATGTCGGTGCAAGAGGCGAAGCCTCTACAATTGCGCCACGGCGTATGGCTTGTCTATTTGTATGTAGATCGGGGTACATATATATATATACCCGCGTATCACAGCGGAGAAGTAGTGTGTTAAAGAAGTTATGAAAAAGAAAAGGGAACATTTTAAAAATAACGTAACTTGATTGTCAATATACAGTAATTGTTTTGTGAGTGTTATTGAGTGTTGCTGTCATCAAGGATTTGATTATCATTATTTCTTTCAATCAGGTTCGTATTTGTAGGATGTGTTGTGTTCAAGTTACATTCCGTGTTTGTCAATCGTTGTAAAGATAACAGGTTTCATTCATCGATTCATTTCTTACTGCATCAATAAACAGCTCGTCTTCTTCTTTATCTGAGACCTGACACACTGCATGCACAGGTTTTTTTACACTGTCTTCCTTTAGCGGGACATTGACTTTTTCCACCGTGTGCTTTGTTTCCGCAGTAGCTGCACTTATGAATATGCTTGTATGTATCAGACGCTTCATGTTTTGTTTCTGCCTTCTCAATTGTGTAATTCGGTTTTTGTTCAGCGCTCTTTGGAACTGTTGCTTTTTGTCTGTGCACTGCGTCAGTTCACGTGAGCCGCTCGGTGTACATGCATCGAAGTTTCCCAGCTGTGCTGGTGCCATGTCGTGCAATGTCCACGGCTGTATTTAATGTTAGCTAAGACCCGGCACTTAAATCTTTCTCTCGCAGTTTCGCTGAGTTTGTGCCAAACACCACCCTGACCATCTCATCTTCCTCTGCATAAGCACAGTCCTTCACCCGTGAATATTTAGCGGCAGTGTTTCTATTGGATTGCCGCTGATGGACGGCCTTATATGGGCAGGCACTAAATTACAAACGCCAGCGGCAGCCTGTCTATGAACTTAATTTAAAGTTTAGGTTTACACCGTGCTTTGTTTCCGAAGTAGCAGCACTCATGAATATGGTTTTATATGTCACTCGCTCGCTTCTTATTGTTTCGCTGCCTTCTCAATTATATAATGCATGTTTTCTTCAGCACTTTTTGGAGCTCTTCCTGGTTTTCTACGTACTGCGTGATTACGTGGGAGGCGTGATGATGTCACACGAAACTCCGCCCCCCACGGCTTTCGAGCTCAACTCCATTACAGTAAATGGAGAAAAACAGCTTCTAGTTATGACCATTACGCATTGAATTTCAAAATGAAACCTGCCCAACTTTTGTAAGGAAGCTGTAAGGAATGAGCCTGCCAAATTTTAGCCTTCCACCCACACGGGAAGTTGGAGAATTAGTGATTAGTGAGTGAGTCAGTGAAGGCTTTGCCTTTTATTAGTATAGATCTGCTGCTTTGCCATTTTGTTTTTCAGCTTTTTTGTTAACTGGTAGCTGTGCCGTTTCTATATCGGGACAAGTAAAAATGTGTGACACATTATCATCAGGTCATTGTTGTTGTGGTCAGCATGATACACTTTCCATTTCTCCATGAATATATTCTCCCAAAGACCTTTGCTTAAATTTATTTTTATTCCTCAACCCTTGGTTTTGAAATTTTTGCTCTTCTTTTAGACTATGATTAATGTTTAACAATTTGTCTCTGGTTACATGTTTTATTATCGATTTGTCAATTTTTGATCTCCTACACTTATTGCCTGACTGTGATTCTTGTTTCATGGCCTGAACTAGTCTGCCTGATCATTTTCTTCTTATTATTTTTTTCCTGATTCCATCTCCACTTGAAAACTGCTGCCTCCTTGTGCATTATTTTTTTTTTTCTTTGGAATTAGGAATTATTTTCTTGGTAATCATTATAATCTCACCAAAATGCAATTTTATGCTCTGGTTTTCTGGGTAGTCGCTGTCTCTTTATGTTGATCTCTGCATGGCTACAACTATATTGCTTATAGAGTCTTTGCCAGTTGCCAGGTGTGTGATGCAGAAGTCACATGTCACATTGAGCCATTGCTACTGGTCGTCTGGATGACTTTGATTTATGCAGGGACCATTCCAGTTCGACACAAAGACAATCCTTCATGTCGTCAGTTCGCACATTTCTCGATGGTCTGGGATTTTTCGGGTGATATTCTATGTAATAAACTTTTGTTTCCTGTTTTTAGAACTTTTAAAAACAATTCAAGTTCTCCTGCAGCACCTTCTTGTTTTGGTTAAGGATGCTGTCAGGTTAGAGACTCGTCGTTAGGACATGAGGCCTTGCTGCTGTGAGGCAGATCCTGGAGGTGATGATCATGATTCAGCACGATGTCACTAGCGCAATGGTTTAAAAGCCTGTGCCATGCAAACCTAATCATCCAAGATTTAGGCTTGTGAAAGAAAAAACAACTATCTTCAAGTCATTTAGTGTTAGTTTTTGAATTTACTTGGTTATGACAATTTTTTCTGCATTACTGATTGCGATTTACATCTTGTGTTTCTTTGCACTGGTTATGTGTGCCCTTTTTTACTGTGTTCCCTGACCACAATTCTGGCTGCACTTCCTGAACTTTGTTATTTAACTAATGTCTCCTAATTCCATTTTCTCTTAAAAATGCTTTGATCTTGTGCAAGAGGTATGTATAGTAACAAGACTTTTTGTGTTGATTTCAGACTTTGATTATTTTTATATTGAAATAGTTTTGATTAAGAAGCTCTTGCTCACAGGATTTCAACTGTCCTTACCTACTCCTCCACATAAAAATAATTTCAGGGTAGCAGCATACAGCAACCTACTTACTTCACAGGAAATATCTACGTAAGGAACGACATTTATGTTTCATGACAAAAATAACTTTTTCTGTTTTCGCATCTAAAAAGTGTAACATGGGATTCCACTATAAGAGGAATTTAATAATTTCCAGGTTTAGCGTAAGGATGCATGTTTGTCAATATTTGTTGCATGCAGCTATATACTCTATGTACCCAGTCTCCTGCTGCTTAGGTAGTGAACCATTTTAGAATCCTGTCTAGATAGAACTGTTGTCCACATTGTCTCCTCATGTAAATCCAATGGTCATTAGCCCCAAGGAAAGAGTAGAAGACGATGACTCAATTACTGCCTAAAGCAGTCCAGGCTGGATGAGTCTCTCACCAGTCCAAATGCAGTTGTGATGGTAAATGCCAGAATGGATACTATGAATCAAGCAACCAACTCCATGAGTTATCAACCCACTCAGTGTGCACCATCTTACTTAAGATGTGGATTGCTCTATCTTAGTTTTGTTCATATCATCCTAATATTTTACCAAAGGGCATGAGGGCCTTTCTATAACCAAGATCACTTGCATCTTCCTACTGTTACTTCCCTGATAGGCCAAGCTGATCATCTGACTTAAAAAAAAAAACTCTCTATGAGAGTGTCTCAATTCAGTCCAGCTGATTTTCTCTGGCTAGGTTTCCTTGGTGCATTTATCCAACATTATAAGCATTGCAAAATCACCATAATCACTCTTCTTACTGCTTTTTGATGACATGATTGCCGCTCAGTGTGTTCTAGTGCTGGTGAAGTCCTGACAATAACAGACATACATTCTTTACCCTTTGCAAGCCTTGCCACATTGATGTCACAATGAATCTTTATAATAGCTTCATCTTGTCACAAACATTTAGAAGCCATGTTACATTATCCTAATGCTACTTTCTAGTTTACTGCTGTCACAGCCTCTAAAAATATCCTTATTCACTGGGGGATTCGCATTTTTATTGTTTTTTCTAGTGAGAAAAATAGTGAATTTCTGCAAGGTGCAATTTTCGTTCAGTCTATTTGGAAATGGTTGGATCTCCTCTGTAATTTTGGAGAACTACTCAAAAACCTGAACTCCATATTCAAGCATCAAGAAACAATATTCTAAAGACACTTGATGTTCAACAGCACTTAAATGTTTAGTCTAATATTGTGGATAACCCTGTATGTGATATCACTGAGTTAGAGCATAATTAGACATCTTTAGGATGGAAGGACTTGGAGCGCTTGAGTGTTTAGTCAAAGAGGCTGTTTAAACCTATTAGACTCTTGTGGTAATACTGCTTTTGTCCTGTTTTACAAATTGGCTGCTACTTCTAATAAAAGTCATGCAGTGATTTGAATTTTAGCTGCCTAGTGCAGGATTTGACAACTGTGGCAATGTCATTTAAAATAAGAAAAAAAAAAAACAAAACAGAAATGACATCCTGAAAGTAGACCTTCAGGCAGCTGCCAGTGATATTATGACTTCTGCCTATCATGTCCTTAGGTGAAGACTGCAGTTTATTGAAGTACCTCCTCATCACAGGGTAAAGGAAACAACACGACTTTCAGGAAGACATTAATCATTTCTTATTGCTCTTCTACAAAAAATAATAGTATGAGAAGAAGCTGTTGTGTGGGGAAAATAAGTGTATAATATCCAAAGAAGATCTTAGGTTTTGAGTCTTCCAGCAGTTTTCAGGTTTTTTTTTTTTATATTGCCTGGGAAATTTACAAAATGCATAGAAATTCTTTTTATTTAGCATTTAAGTGGATTTTTGGAATTCACTCTTGCTGGCAAAGATGAGATTTAACTTATAATGCATTCTCAAACCTGTTAAATCCATGTGAGGGTTGTTGGGACCAGAACCTAAGAAGATAAAAACTATAGGATTCCGACTGGGTGTCATGTCAGTATTTTTCCTATGTACTTACAGGACTGAAAAAAATCTCTCCCACTATGTGTCATGAGTAAGTGAACAAAAGATGAAGCAGTGGAAAGATGGCTGATTGTCAGCTGCTCTGTGTTGATGACAAACTCAAAACTTTAGGTAGACAGACTCAGTAGCTCCTCCAAGACAATCAAATCTCAGGAAATAGAAAATTTGCCTTCTAGGCAGACAATTAAGCATCCTCTGAAGCTGGAGTCAACTGCAAAATCATCTTCACACCATGCGACTTGATCACCACCCTGAGTCCGTTTTACTCTTACTTCTGTCTATAATGGTGAAATCTGGGAGTTTTAGCAGTGCAAGAAGAGGCACAAGTGTATGTCACCTCTGCTTTTTCCGGCAGACTTTACCACAACCAACCGCTTTGAGCCTCTCTGCTCTCCTGCCTTGCCAGTAGATTGTGGTATCATCCTTGTTTTTGGAGATCCAGTTATGCAACACATTTTCACCATTAGACTGTAAAATCTCTGTGTCCTGCTTCCATGGTGGTCATGATCATGATTTTAAAAAAGATCCCAGTCTGTCTGTGAGAAATCACTAGAAGAGTCCTTTTGGAAAGAAACTGATGCATGCCATGGTAAACAAAATTCAATGTTGCCAGGTCCAAGATACTATAAACAAACTTCTCATTGCTTGTTGAAGACTTCAAGGAAAGGACCTCAGCCACAAGAACTGTCATTTTGCTCATGTTGAGAAGATTGGATGAAGCCTACTGTACCTCTAACTCCTGGCTTTGAAAACATAGATGAGAATCTTTTGTGAGAGGCAAGACATTGGCCTTATGGACAACCAGGACTGCTTTTAGAAAAAAAAGTGATTTGTTAGACGGAGTGGTCTACATCCCAATAGACTTGGCACCAGGGCCGTCTTGAAAACATTTCTAAGGTAATATAGCATTTATGACTTTCTAGCTTTATGCATATTAGCTTTGAAATCACATTAAAATATGATACATTTCCAGAGGTTTACCTAAAGAGGTGCAGTATATTGACCCTATAATTTTGACCCTATAAAAAGAATGTACAAAACTGTATAAACACAAATAACTTAATTGGATCTCAAGATGTCCTAAAATGTTTATGTAGCCATGTTCTTTTAAGGAACCGTAATGTGGTTTTACATAATATGAGAGCTGATATTTATGGGACATTTTATATAAATGATCTTATGTGTAATAGGAAAATAGACTTCCTAACTTTGTGCGATGGTACTGCAACGTTAAGTGAAGCAGCGCCTCCGAAGTAGAATTTTATTCAAGGAAAGACAGGCAGTGGTTTGGTAAGTATTTTCTTAAAGCCATTTAAGCTTCAAAAATACTAGTCTTGGCACTTTCATATCTTTCCATTTTCTTGCCCTAATCATTCATGGAGTATCACATTTGGAACATTTATTTCACTCCAAAATATAATGCTTCTATTATTGATGAATTCTCAGATCCATTATCTATAATAATAACTAATTACAATAGGTTACCAATAGTAGGCAATTTCAGTTTTCATGTACAGCAGATGACCAGTGTGACACCAAAGCAATGGAATGAATTAACTTACTGCATTCTTCTGATGTCAGTTAACATGTCAGTCAACAACCTCACAATTGAGGGTATATACTACATTTAGTTATTTCAAAGAGACTTAAAAATGACTTGATCTAGGTCCTGAAAACCGCTGCATCTGACTGTTTCTGTATTTTCTTTGAAATGGCAATATGTGTGACTAGACCTAAAGAGCAGCTCATTGATAAATTCTGTTATTTTGATGGGGCAGCTACTTCTAGGTTTGCTAATATTCTGAGCTATTAGTCTGAATTTAGGGATTACTGTAATATAGCCAGAAATGTAAATAGTATAGTGTAAAATGTTAATGCTAACCTGATAGTCACAGCCAACTAATAGCGCCAAAAAACTATTGAGAAACCTTCAAAGTAAAACTACAGTCTGAACAGTACACTCAGAAGAAAGTGTCAGAAGGCTGAGTGAAAACAGAGAATTGAATTTGCACCAGTCCATGATGAAGTTCTGAAGACTTATATAACTAAATAGTATATGGCAGGATGTCTTGAGAGACAGTCCTACTTCTCTATAATTGTGATCAAAGTATTCTTCAGCTGCCTCTAACGTTAGAAGGAATGTGGACACTGCCATTTTCATGAGGCCCACTACATCTAATTTTGTAGAATCATAACATAAATTAATTTATAACTTTTACTAAATGTTTTGTTTTGCTCTCTTTTATGGCTCTCTGACTACAGCATTGGACTTTATCATTTACCACTATCAATCAATCAATCAACATTTATTTATATAGCACATATTCATACAAAAAAAATGTAGCTCAAAGTGCTTTACAAAATGAATAGAGAAATAGAAGAAACAATAAAAGATAAACATAAGTCAACATTAATTAACATAGAATAAGAGTAAGGTCCGATGGCCAGGGTGGACAGAAAAACAAAAAACTCCAAAGGCTGGAGAAAAAAATAAAATCTGTAGGGGTTCCAGACCAAGAGACCGCCCAGTCCCCTCTGGGCAATCTACCTAACATAAATCAAACAGTCCTCTTTGTATTTAGGGTTTTCATGGAAGGACCTGATGATGATGGTCACGTAGACTTCTGGCTTTCATTGCATCAATGTTGGTGCATCATGATGCTTTGAGTAGGTGGTGGGCGCAGGCCGCCACCACAAAGAAACCGGAAAAAGAAACAGAAGAGAGAGTAGGGGTCAGTATGGATTTTGGAGCCACTGTGAATAATTATTATGAAGAATTGAACATACAGAGTATCAGTATTAAGTTAAAGTGAAGTTATGAAAAAGCCATGTTAAAGTAATGTGTTTTCAGCAGTGTTTTAAAGTGCTCTACTGTATTTGCCTGGCGAATTCCTATTGGCAGGCTATTCCAGATTTTGGGTGCATAACAGCAGAAGGCCGCCTCACCACTTCTTTTAAGTTTAGCTTTTGGAATTATAAGGAGACACTCATTTGAAGATCTAAGGTTACGATTTGGAATATAACGCGTCAGGCATTCCGATATATAAGATGGAGCGAGATTATTTAAGGCTTTATAAACCATAAGCAGTATTTTAAAGTCAATCCTGAATGACACAGGCAACCAGTGTAGTGACATCAAAACAGGAGAAATGTGTTCGGATTTTCTTTTCCCAGTTAGGATTCTAGCAGCTGCATTCTGCACTCGTTGCAAGTGATTTATGTCTTTTTTGGGTAGTCCTGAGAGGAGTGCGTTACAGTAATCTAGTCTACTGAAAACAAAAGCGTGAATTAATTTCTCCGCATCTTTCAATGATATAAGAGGTCTAACTTTAGCTATGTTTCTTAAGTGAAAAAATGCTGTCCAAGTGGTCTGATGAATATTCGATTTAAAATTCAGATTACAGTCAACGGTTACCCCTAAATTTTTTACTTCCGTCTTAACTTTTAATCCTAGTGCATCAAGTTTATTTCTGATAACCTCGCTGAATCCATTATTGCCAATTACTAAGATTTCAGTTTTCTCTTTATTTAGTTTGAGAAAATTACTATTCATCCATTCAGAAATACCAGTAAGACATTGTGTTAGTGAATCGAGAGAGTCAGAGTCATCAGGTGCTATTGACAAGTACAGCTGTGTGTCATCAGCATAGCTGTGGTAACTCACGTTGTAGCCTGAGATAATCTGACCTAACGGAAGCAGTCTTTACAGTCTTAAACACTGAGTTTGGTTAATAATAATTTAAGTCATACTTAGGGACTTACCCAAGTTTATTATTAATCAGTTTATTTGTATTGTGTAAGTTTGTGTGTATTCTTTATTTGTTTGTTTTATCTGTGTTATTGAAATTCAATTGTTTCTTGTAAAGCACTTGGAGCTACACTTTTTGTATAAATGAATGTTATTGATGTCTGTGTGTAGCATTGTAATAAACACAGAACAAGTCCTATAAAAGGAAGAGGCTGTGCTTTATTAAAATGAAATGAGGAACCTTATAATGTTGATGTCACTCCCGGCTATAGTAAGCTGTAAGAAGATCCAGTGTGCATTACCAATAAAGAAGGACCTTTCTTATTTGATCTTGCTTAGAACAGCTGAAAGAGTGGAGTGGAGCAATGGAAAACGTATCACAAAGAAGCAGACTTCTGATATCTTGTATGGAATGTGTAAATAATTGGGCTGTCTCAACTCCTGCAAATACACCAGAAACATCACATTCTTGAAAAGAAGAGACCTATTGGAGTCCCTTTCGTATGATCATTTCTAACCATAGCAAGAATGCTATTGTTAAACAATACTAGGAAAAAACAGGGCCAGAAGCTTGCTCATCACACAATGTTAATTACACCAAAAAATGGAAGACCTATTTAAAGATCTATGGGGAGTATAGGGAGGACAAAGCTGGATAAATTGTACTAATCTGAGAATGAATGACTGCACGTAAATGGTTTGTCACCGCTATTAATAAGCACTCATGTCCACAGATATAGCAACAATCAGAAAATGGCATTTTCACTGAACATATTGGGGGATATTGGCGAGGCATTGGCAATTATGTTGGACAACATACACAAAAGAGGGTATTTTGTGTCTGATGTCTCACATTTGTCATACCACAATAGCACAAAAATGGAAAAAGATGGTCAGAGATTGCAGCTGAAATCATCATACCTGGAAGATGTTCATGCAGCCCTCATCTCTGTCGGGTAGCACATTAATTGTCTGTCAAAATGCAGATGTAATGAGAAGTCATGTTCAAATGATGTCATTCACTATCCACTATGATTCCTAGTCATGAAATCAGACATTTTCAAGGCAACAAGATCTAACAACTATACATTTTAAGTTTGACATGCTCTATGACTGAAAATCATGTATCATGTTGCCAGTGTTACACTAAAAAGAACCTTAACGCTGCATTACCTGCACGTTGTAATGATTCAATAATTTTCTGACACTGTAATTAATCCCCAAAGTGCTACAATGGCCTGCTATTCATCACGGCCTGTTACAGCTGACTATTTTAGCTTGAATCTTCGATTTGATTAGTTATTTATGGATAATCAATATGCAAAAGACAATAGTGAGAAGTTCAGACGTTTTATTTTATTTTCCACAACTTCTTCTGAATGTTAAATAAAATCCACAAAATCTCCACAGCTCTAAGAGTGATTATGTTGACTCTACCCATGATACTGGCAGTGATAAGCATGAGAATAAAAAAATGGAGCAAAGATTAAAAGAGGAAAAGTGTGGAACAGGTAGAGTTAGCTTTGCTGTGTGCACATTTTTTGGTTTAACCTGGGATGACCATTCTTCCAGTGCTTTACTGCATATGAAGTGGCCAATCAGGAGCATTTAGCACCTGTAATGTGCCTCCCCAGCAAAACAAGTCCCTCTTAAGTAAAGTTACATGAAGTGTTTGCTGTTCTGTTGCATACTATATAAGCAGACAAACAGCAGATAGAAGGAGATGTGTAACAGCTGCAGTGACTTACCA
This sequence comes from Polypterus senegalus, assembly GCF_016835505.1. Lineage (NCBI taxonomy): Eukaryota > Metazoa > Chordata > Cladistia > Polypteriformes > Polypteridae > Polypterus > Polypterus senegalus. The sequence goes on along the minus strand of NC_053159.1, from coordinate 98,978,590 downwards.
TACTGCAAAGCACACTTTCACCTATGTAACTTGTGCCCTAAAATACTTGTACTTTGTTAATGGTCTGATAATTCACTAACCAGTAATTCACTTCACACCAGAAGTGAAACATTCATTCAGGGTATTCATTTCATGCCATTTCCACGCTTGCATCAGGAGCTTTGTCTTTTTCTTATATAAAACAGTGAAACAAGAGATAGAGAGTGCAATGTTTACTGGCTGACAGACACAGATGCAATGTATGCAATGGAAACTCAGATAAAAGCAGAAGAGATATAAAATAAAAAAAGGTTGAAAAAACATGTTATTTGAGCTATTTTTTTGAGGCACAGCTTGCATGAAATTGTTACATTTTGAACAAAAAAAAGTTTTTATTAGTGTAAACTGCCATAATTTGGGATGCTCATAAGAAACACAATGTTGTATTTTATGAGGTAGAAGTACAAAACAAACCAGATATTTTTTAAATGTGAGCTTCAGTTTAAATGTGTAAAGTGTAAATATTAGATTAGATAAAACTTTTTCGATAGTAATAGAAATCTGTTATTTTTTATCCTCTGATTGAAGTCCATAGAGGGTTAGATCCCTAGGAAAAGATCAAAAATAACATCATATTTCTAATCATTGATCTTGAAATAGTCTTAAATAATACCCCACATGCTTATGTTTGATTTCTCATTTTTAACCTTCTGGGAGTGGCTCTTAGAGGATTAGGTAAAAATCATACATTAAAAATTGTGTCACATTAGTGATCCTCAACCTTGAAATTGAATAGTATGACAAACCACAGTCCTATATTACCAATCCCCATTTTTTTCAATGTTTCGTGAAAAGGAGTAGCTTTAAACCCTTGTATCTCATGAGGGATTGAACCCCTGGCATGCACAATTTCAAGTCCTACTGATTATTTTTGCTAAAGACACCCATTGGTTTACTTTCTATCATAAGGGTGTAATTTCCTGAAAAAATATGGTCATAATGCCCTTAAAATGATGGGTACCCCAAAAAGCTTGAAATCTTCCATAAGTAGACATCAAGACAAGTCAACAACAATTTATTTCTTGTGTAGCCTAAAATCACAAAAGGAATGCTGCAGTAGGCTTTAACATGCCCTGTTTTTTGAAAGCCCCCTAGCCTTGACTCCCTAAGACAAGAAAAAACTACCAAAAAACCTTTTTAGGGAAAAAAATGGAAGAAATCTTGGGAAAGGCAATTTAGAGAGGGACCCCCTTCATGATAGGCTGGGCATGCAATGGATGTCAAAAAATAGGGTAAATACAATACACAAAACAGAGCACAAGTAATTCTTTTCATAGAGCTATATGGCTAATTTATCATGGCCACCTCAGAAATACAACCAATAGTACAAACTACAAAGCAAAATTCAAGAATAGATTATGCCACTCACTAAATACAGAACTACCTACCACTATAAGGATACAGATTTGTTCAAATACATCGATCAATTGTAAAACCATTGCCAGGTATTAGAAAAGGAGTCCTGGAGACCTTGGCCAAAAAGACGCCTCCCCTCTAATGACCGTTCCACAGCTTTGTCAGTACTGGGCTGGCTGATCTGATGAAATGACCCTTCTACCTGATGATTTCAGTGCTCCTCTACCAGAGATGACTTTTCCATAGGCAGGCCAACAACTTGGTGGAAGAGCAGTGGCACCAAATTCCACATTGACAACACCATGAAGAGAAACAGTATAGATGAGCATTAATAACAGTTTATAAATATCATATTACTTATGTTTTAGTACTACTGACTAACAACAGAGATGCAGTATGCACAACTAACCAGCAGCTCTAGTCAGGGTATGCTAAACTGAAATTGTGAGTCTTCAGCCTGGATTTAAAAGCTGAGACTGAAGGGGCACCATTATAGTAACAGATAGACCATTCCACAGCTATGGGACTCTGTACTAATAGCACTTCTTCTTCTTCTTCTTCTTTTGGCTGTTCCCGTTATGGGTCACCACAGCGGATCATCTTCTTCCATATCCTTCTGTCCTCTACATCTTGTTTTGTTACACCCATCACTTGCACGTCCTCTCTCACTACATTCATAAACCTTCGCTTAGGCCTTCCTCTTTTCCTCTTCCCTGGCAGCTCTATCCTTAGCATCCTTCTCTCAATATACCCAGCATCTCTCCTCTGCACATGTCCAAACCAATGCAATCTCGCCTCTCTGACTTTGTCTCCCAACCGTCCAACTTGAGCTGATCCTCTAATGTACTCATTTCTAACCCTATCCATCCTCGTCACGCCCAATGCAAATCTTAGCATCTTTACCTCTGCCACCTCCAGCTCTGTCTCCTGCTTTCTGGTCAGTGCCAGTGTCTCCAACCAATATAACATAGCTGGTCTCATTACAGTCCTGTAGACCTTCCCTTTCACTCTTGCTGATACCCGTCTGTCACAAATTACTCCTGACACTCTTCTTAACCCATTCCACCCTGCCTGCACTCTCTTTTTCACCTCTCTTCCACAATCCCCATTACTCTTTACTGTTGATTCCAAATATTTAAACTCATCCACCTTCACCAACTCTACTCCCTGCATCCTCACCATTTCACTGACTTCCCTCTCATTTACACACGTGTATTAGTAAATCTGTGCTAATAGCACAACCTCCCATTATTATTTTATTAATTCTTGGAATCATAAGCAGACCAGCATCTTGAGATTTTAATGGGCACTCTAGTTTGTAAGTGATGATAAGTTCAGATAAGTAAGCAAAGACCTTGGCCATTTAAGGCTTTATAAGTTAAAAAGAGGGTTTTGAAATCTGCAAAAAACTTAACCGGGAGCCAGTGTAAGGATTTAAGAACTGGAGTTATGTGTTCATATTTTTTTGTTCTTGTAATAATTCTTGCAGCAGCATTTTGAATTAATTGAAAGTTGTATAAAGAATGATTTGAACACATAGTGAACACCATACTGCAGCAGTCAGTCATACTAGAAATAAATACATGCATATTTTTAAGATGGATAAAATATGTTTTGGATAGTTTTGTAATATGTGCTTTAAATGACAAGCTAGAGTTGAAGATAAAACCTAGATTGATTCAGTAAAAGTAATGGTTATTCCAGCTGAGTTAAATAATGACAAAATATTGTTGCAATCAGGATCCTTCCCTCCAATAATTAACATCTCTGTATTATCTGTGTTCAAAGACAAGTAGTTCTCATCCATCCAAGTAGTTCTCATCCATCCAGGGCAACATCAGAGAAACATCATTTGGTCTAAAAGAAACATTTAACTTGGTGTCATCTGCATATGAATGAAAATGAATGTTATGATTTCTAATGATAGATCCCAGTGGAAGCATGTAAAATGAAAATAAAAACAAAAATAAAAGTTCCAGTACTGAGCCCTGCTGGACACCATATCTCATTCTGTGCATTCTGGTGGAATACTGTCAGTCCATTTTGTCCAGTCCTAACACTGGGGCTTTTTACAAAAAAAATGTTTTATTATTATGAACTACACTCATGAACCATCCACAACAAAAAACTAAGAATACCACATAACTTGATACAATTTTCACAATACTCAAGTTGAAATCTGTTGTTTCTAAAACCTATTTTATCCACCACAAGCCTGTTTGGGCTCTGTTTTTAACTACATGCTATTTTAAAATGCTATTGCAAAATGCAATTTTAATACATGTAATTACATTCTGTTATCATTTATTTTTAATACTATATGTTTACTGGTACAAACTTTAATAAGCAAAGATGTAATAATTGACTCAGTGATTAAGTAACTAAACAGAAGTTTAGAATGCTCCAACTTTCAAAGCAGTTAACTACAGTTAAGAAAGTATTTAGACTCCTACACATTTTTCACATTTTGTTATGTTTGAGCTTTATACTAAAATTATTGAAATTTATTGTTTCCATCATTGAGCAATACTTCACACCTAAGAATGACAGAGTGAAATTGTACATTTACTAGAAAATAGAAAAACTGAAGTATTGCAAGAATTCAGACCCTTTACTAAGACAATTGAAGTTTGGCTCAGGTGCTTCCCATTCTAATGATCATCGTTGAGCTAATTAATTTGCAGTGCACAGGGACACATTATCCTTCCATCACAATAAACACCAATGTCAGGGAACTCTATTATGTCATGAACAAATGACCCAGCTACTCAGCACATGGCTATTCTTAGCAGTCATAACAGGTAACATTTTTCCCTTTAAAATCTATTCAAAAACACATGCAGCTAGCCTCATCTTGGGGACTCCCCTCCATTTCACTGTTAATCTCTAGACTACACAGTATTCTTCAAGATGTCCTTATCATAGTATCTTTCTTACCAGGCCGACCTCAAGATGGGATTGGTGATACCTATAAACCGTGAAAGACGCCCGGAACACAGACAGAGACGGACACAGAATGTCCAAAAGCACACACTTTTAATTTTCTTTTGCCTTTTATACAGCACACACACAGTGCACAATTCACCCACAATGCTCAGTCCTTTTACTTTACTTTACTTTTCCTTTCCTTTCTTTCACCGCCTCCACTCCTGTCCCACAAGCTCTGTCCTTTGCCAACCGACTTTATCTCCTTGAGTAGAGTGAGGCGGCCCCTTTTATAATGCACCTGGATGTGCTCCAGGTGCTCCCTGATGACCTTCCTGCAGCACCTCCTGGTGTGGTGGAAATGCTGCATGGGCACTCGGAAGCTCTCCGGGTGTACCTGGTTCCTGTTCTGGCAGCACTTCCTGGTGTGGCAGAAGTGCTGCAGTCCATGACTTTGGAACCATCCAGGTACCCCCTGGTGGTGGCCACGGGTCCCCACAGGGTTGCTTCCCAGCTCTGTGGTTCCCATGTAATCCCAGAGGGTTGCCATCTTGCTTCCCAGGGTGGGAATTTAACCTCTCCCGGTCCCCTGCTTCTCCAGGTCTCCCAAGTGGGGCAAGGTCCCCGGCCGTCTATCACAAAATATATAACTTTACTGTAAAGGCTTGGAATCATTGGTGAGGTTTGGGTAAGCATGCAACCATACTGGAAGCAATGCCTGTTGCACTTTCACAAGATGTCCCCATACCCTGGCATAAATGAACTGATAGACTCTTTATAGAGGTGAATGGTGTGAAGTGGGTGGAATCAGGTCAGGGTCACTGTTCTTCAGTAACATCTGGACTGTGTTGGACACAGATACATATATGTCATTCTTGCAGCACTCATTTCCTGCTTCCCCCTAAATTTAGTTTATGATTTAATGTGATCTGAAACATTTTCTAACCACTGACTGCTCATGTGCTCATAGGACTTCACCTGGACTCAATTCCGAACATGCATTTAGCAAGCAGCCACTGTCATTTTAAATTCTGCCACATGTTGCACAGCTCGCAACTGTTAAGCAGCTTAGCTATGCACGTTTTACTCATGTGATCTGATCTCAGTGCCTCAAGGGGACACGTTTTCTTCTCATCAGTAAACACATCACAATTAGCACATTTTGGTATTGTCTGTGCTGCTCTAGGCTCTGTGATCACACTCCCTAATTAACCAAAGTTTCAGCAAAAATAATGTTTAGGTGATAAAAGTTGAGTTCATTATCCTTGCTGTGGCCCTTAATTATTTCTCTGTTCATCTTCTTTAGCCCCTTTGAAAACTCTCGCTGTTAATTAAATTGTCCTTTAATTGACATAAGAAAGTGTTACTGTTAGTTGTTCGTGCTGTGCACTTATGTTCCTCACAGCACAATTCAGCTATACTACTTTGTCTGCTGCCATGATTCCAGATAGATTAGATTACTATAGATACATTATGTAGTGCACGAGAATGACTTTCAGCATTCCAGCTCAGCTGAACTGAACATATTTACAGCAATATTATGAATAGGCAGTCATCATTTACACAGACAAAGCCATTTGGAAATATTTAAATTAAAAAATAAGAAACTGTGTCATTTATTATGAATGGCAGCAGGTGGGCCCTGCAGTGGACTTTTGATGTGCTTTGATTTCCAGTTTAGAACTAGTTATTGTTTTGTGTATAAAGATGCTTGGATATGATTGGACCCTCCATGACTGTGAATTTGACTAAGTGGGTATGAGAATGCTATATGCTGTGTATTATTCAAAGCTAATTTTTTTTTTATAAATTAATAACAGTCATAGTGATACTAGTTGGCACTCTGTAAATAAACTGAGGGATAAGGAATACCAGATAGTGTAGCATTAGAAACTCAAAGTTTTTCTGATGTCTTTATGGTTTCTGCTTTTACAGAACTGTGGTCATCATTATACCAGAAGGGAGAACCTGTACAAAATAGCAGCAGTAATAATTATACTCTGTTTTTCTAGATGGTCAACAGATTTCTAAAAGATTCCAAGCTGATCATTCTGAATAGCAGGACCAGATTCTTTATCCAGATCTAAATAAATTCAGTATAGCACAACATCATCTTTGATCTCTGTTCATCATCTGAACATGTCAGGTTTTTGCTGTTGATGCCTGTTGTGTAGTTAAGACCCTAGTATTCGTGACACTAAATCTCCATATTGGTATTATATTTGCATATTATTAACTGTTAAACTTAAAACGTAATCTTCCAGCAACACATTTTATCCTTTATGCACAAATTAGAAACTTTATTAAAACCAGCCTAACCAAACTGTGTCATCTTTCTCATACAGTATAACTAACCCTAAGGTGGTACGAGTTAATGTTGATAAAAATTCAGAAAATTTTAAAGAACATACCCTTTAATGACATTAGGGAACAATGGGAAAGAGATCCCCCAATAGGAATGTTAGAAATGGAATGGAATTCAGCCATTTATAAAGTATACACTAATTCACTATGTGTTGTGCCACAATTGTAAGCTGGCAGGCCACAGGGACAAAAGTAGATGAAAGGCCTGGAGATTGAATGTTTACCTTACAACAATCAGTAGCCAACACAAGGAATCAAACTATTGTGTGACTTAGCCCAATATGCAACCTAGCCATAAAATCGTGAAACAGGAAAGCACTAAATAGGTTTTAGGACTTATCCACAAAGTTGGACAGTGAGTCCCACATGTCACTGGTGTTAATAGCGTCATGAGGCTGACATCACACAACACAATTTCTGGGGTCTGCTCTTAGCAACAGACACCCACTTCATATCAACAACAGGTGCTCTAAATGATGGTGCCAATAGAAAAAACAATGTGGCAGTTCACAATAAATAGGTGTAAAATAAAGGGACAAATTTCAAATTTAAACAGAAGTAAACAATGGAAGAGAAACTAAATACTACAGGTTTCAAAACCCCAGACAAAAATATCAAATCCCTAAGAAAAGTTGACTAAATCCAAAATAAATAAAAGAAAATGGGATAATGTAACAATTTGCACCAGTCATGCCATAAATCAGCTTAAAATTGTTCATCAATCACATGTATCTCATCTAAAATGTATACAGGACAAGATGCAACTGTGAGCGGTGTCATCAAGCATCTGCTTTGTAGGTCATTTGTTATGGGAATGTATTATATTTAAACCATTATGAATCAAATATTTGCATATTTCAAAGGGTAACCTTAAATCATACCTAATACCTTCACAATAATAATAAAAAGATAGGATAGAAGTGTGCTATGAAATATCTTTGTGTAAGTAGTGTGACGTAGGATATTACAACAAGTCTTATTTGGTCAGTGGCATTGTGTTATGAGCTCAGGATGATCCCGTGCTGATCTGGTCTTAGTACACATTTAAAGAAACAGACTAACTTTCGGGTTTAGCGCTCTTGCAGTGTGCCTCAGAGCTGTGGACTAGTTGTAGACCAAGACTAAGACTAAGTGCAGTTTGAGGGGGCTTCTTGGAGTTGGAGATGGGGAACAAAGCTGTGTACTAACTTAAACCAACTTCTAAACAGGTTTAACAGACTTAGTATGGCGGGTAATATTACAAAACGAATTTTGGATATTTCAGACAGACTGTTAAGGACATAAAAATGAACTAATATGGATTAACAGTATATGTCATTGACAAATATGGAAACCATATTTTATATTTAAATCTGGACTGAAATATAGAGTGATACTAATACTGACAGGCGATGCATGGAAATATTTATATTGTGTTAATATAAGAAAAAGAAAAGTATGGATCAACCATTAATCTTCAGTAAATAGACAGAGATCTATGTCTCTAATAAAGAAATTGCTCTTGGTTGCTGGGTCGGAAAATGCACATTGAATGATACTGCTTCTATGCTATATTTCTTCATAGTGTCATAGAGGCATCAAAATAAATTAAATTTTATTTGTTACATACAATTTTATACACAGTAAAAATAGTGAAACGCTTAGCTACAGAAGCTGAAGAGAAATAGAAATACTATAAAAACAAAAACCTCTAAAACCCACATTAAAACTTCAGGCTTTGGGGGTGTCCTCCAGATCTGGTATGAGAACTCTTTGCACTGCGATGAGACAATCTTTATGAATGTTTTTCTGTCTCTGACAGAAAAATGCTTTAATGACTGTTGAATTAATTGGACTGTTACAAGGGATGTTTGATGGGAAGTGAGCCTGCCTGGGAAGGAAGTGCCACAGCACAATGGCATTTTAGGATTTTTCATTGTAGTCTTCCAGAAAGTGAACACGCTTTTCCCACCAATGTCCCAACATCTGGATAAAAAGTGAAGTTCTTGTGAGTCACACCACTGCACCACCTCATCAATGACAGCATCATCTTTATCAAAATGATGACAAGGCAGGTGTTTCTTCAGGAAAGATAAAAATGTCAGAAGGCACCAAATCTGGCAAATAACAAGGGTGGGGCAGCAGTTTGAAGGTGCATTCTTGCAATGTTTTTTCTCTCATACGCACTCTGTGTGGTGGAGCATTGTCGTGATGAAAGAGAACTCCAAGGGACAACTTTTTGGAATGTTTTTCTGCAATGACATCTTTTAGCTTAAATTGTTGGTGGGAATTACAACTTTAGAAGAAAAATTCACATTCCTGATGTTAATCCTTCATAGGTAGACTCACTTCCCATCAGACACCTGTCCTAGGAAAAGCTGGGGGCATAATGAATGACAAGTATCAACTCTTCTGAATTATCTACTTAATGGGAAATGAATTACAGAGAGACAATTATCCTTCATATATGACCGATTCTACTAACATGTACCTCTCATTGCCATTACGTTCTATATATTTCAGGGCCTTTTATTTTGCTCAAAATAAATAATCTATACAATATTGACAACAACACTCTTTTCAATTTAATGTAGCTAAATATTTGCATTTTTTTATTAAGTTTACATAAGGATGTACTTTTTCCCTGTTGTCTGTCTCTTTAATCCGAGGGGAATGTGTAGCAACACATCATTAATTGAGATAATGCAAGATGTTAATTTCCAGTGCACCGCAATTAACGGTACACATTAACCGGAATTCAGAAGTCCAGCCACACAAACCGAGGAGAAACACTAATCCAAAACAAGACAGGCTGCAGAACAGTTAAGCTTTGGACTGATCTTGGTTCCACTGTTCACTAAGATTGCACTTAGACCTGAGGATCATCTCTCGTAGTACTGTACTCTATAGTCTGGTCTTGATCTACTGCTGGTGAAATTTACGTGGAAGTACTGTAATTGACCATTCCATACAGATTTTGTAAGTCCTATTTCCTAAAATAAAAGGATGATAAAAAAAATAGTGGGCTCTAATGCTCCTAATGAATTGATCTGGATATTATGGAAAATTAAAAACATTTTGAGTCTGTAGAAGAGCCTGATTTATGATTTCCGGCACATTACATTTTAAGTAAAGAAATACCAAGACTCAAATTCCAGTTGAGTTTCAGAATATGTTTTTTTAACCATTTATGTTATTATTTTAATGGGCAGATTCAATATAGAAATCTAATCAATCAAAGTAATTTATTTTATAAAGAACAGTTAACAGCTTTCACTAGTAGAAGACGCATTGCAGAACAAACAAGATTATAATACAGCATCAAATATACAATCAGATCAACAACAGTGTAACAAATACCAGGATGCTCTCAGGGGTTTATAACACATGTCTATGTTACAGCATTAGGTTTACTTTGAACAAACAAATTTATTTTCTCTTGTCTGTCTTGAACACTCATGATGGTACTGTTACTAGATCTGGCTGACCCCACCTTGCAGACGATAAGCTCCAGCCTAAGCCTTTGTATCAGTATTTAATAATATAAGGATTACCCATCAATAAAATCTTTCTCCCTGTAGTCCTTGCTGCCTATACTCAATACAATAAAGGTGGGGATTGAGTGTTAGTACAAGTAGAAGAGAATAGCTATTCTGCTTGTACCATAACTCAGGACGTCGAGGTACAACTTTCCATTTTGCCCCCCCATGGCAGCTTAGGAACAAGTGACCAGAAATACTAAGGCGTAATCTATCAATAGAAAAACAGTGTCAGGCAGGTTATCTTGGATGGTAGTGTGATAGTCGCCAAGTCTGAATTTCATACAGTATGTTGCCCTTTTACTCTTATTTAGCTTGACCATTTCCCCACGTGTTGTTCAGTTTCCTAATCCCAAATTGGTTTGCAAGTGCTAGAGGTATATTTTGTCATTCTTGCCCTCCAATTTTAAATCTTGAAGTTTGCAAGGAAAACTTTAAATTCACATAAAGAATTATTAGCAAAGGACAAATTATTGGCAAATAACTGGTGTCACAATGACATTTAGTAAATACATGGCAGCATTACAATGCAAATCTCTGAAAATCGAGGCAAACTAAAAACTGCTTAATTATTCCAGAGGCCTTCTTTTCATTAATAAAATAAAAATCACAGTTGGGGCAATGTGGGCTGTAATCAAATTTGATCCCTTTGTTTATTTAAAAACATCTGTTCAGGAAGAAACTTTGTGTGACTTTTCCTACATTTCCACAAGTTAACGAACAGTGAAAAAAAGGTAAATATCCCATAATTGATATGGCTTCCTTAAATTTTTACCTTGCCATGACTTTCTGGTTAGTTTTGAGCCATCATTGACTTTAATGGATTTTTCTTTGCATTTAGGACAGTTTGTTAATTTGTAAACCATAAACCAAGTGTCCTAACGTAACAAAAAACGTTTCCAAATGTCACATGGTTGTGCATCTGCTGCACATTTTGAACATTGCCATGTCCTTCAGGTCAATTTTGACCCACCATATTCCTATATTTCTTGAGTTTCTGTACTAGCTAAAAACTATTTTTATTTGTCTCGGGGCAAATACAATTATATCTACTTTAGTGAATTTTGCTCTCCATATAGAGCACTATTTGTTTACATCCCATAAAAAAATGTGAATGTCATCTGTTCTTCAACTTAGGATCATCACCGTTGCAGTCGATCAATATGGATTAGATTTGGAGTAAAAGTCTGATGTCCAAGGAATCTGAAAAGAGGTGTCATAAACATTTCACAAAAAACCTGGAAGGTACAGCATTGAGTTAGCATTTGAAGATGCTGCAAGGGTTCAATGGTGACCATCTATCCAAGAGCATGCATTGCAGTGGGGATGTGCTCTCACCTCCACACAACAAGCAGTGTAAGATCACATTATGCTGGCCATTGACCCAGCTGCCCAGCCAAGTAGGAATGACAGCACATCAACTTTGTTGTCATCCAAAGCAATTGAGACTCAACAGTAAGAAAGTGAAGAATTTACTCAAATGATAACAAATTGGTTCACTGTCATCTATTCAACAATTTCTGAATACTGAAATGTGGGAAACACTTGCTAGGTGATTTTAATCTCCATATTTGTTGTTAATTACCCTTTAAGGCAGCTCAGTTTTATGTTAATACCCAAATATTTAAGCAGAATTGCACAATTAAGTCCCTAACTAAAGCTAATTAAAAAGTTCCCTTTTTAACATCTTACCAAATGTGGACCCATTTGATTCCACTTTTCACTTTAGTGGCGATTAGGTCATGAGGTAATGAAGTTTTAACTGCGAAACAAGATGCGCTCAGATACAAAAAGAATGAAGTCCATTTGGAACAATTATATTTAAATGTATTTGCTTGGCAGACACTTTTATCCAAATCGACTTATAATAAGGTTAACATAATTGAGTAAAATTAGGGTAGGGCCTGTTTGTTTAGGAAGTATAGGAGGACAAGTAACAAACGTTGATTGCCGTAAGTGAAAAGATGTAATAACTAATACATTTAAAAACAATAAAGCAATTCAATTTAATGTAACAACAAATCAACCAACAATATGAAAGATCAGAGAGCAACTTTTTTTTTTTAATCAATTAGACAGATATTCACAGAATAGAATTCAACCTCGGACAGAAGAGCTTCTCTTCTGTTCATGAGGTCCAAAACAATCATGTCTTTTATTCTTTGTCTCTGTATCATATGCACTGAACTTCCAGATGAGCATTCATTGGTTGTCAGCTTTCATGCACACAGAGCCTGCTCTTACGGCTAAAGACAAAACCAAACCTTTTTCATTTTTTGTCAGAGAGAAATCGCAGACTAACTTGATTGAGTCACTGGTAAGTTAAAAACATAACTGGCCTTCTCAGGAACACACACTAACATTAACTAAATAAAGACAAGAATAAAAATCACTGGAAAAGTCTAACGTGACCTGGCCTTTGAAATTCACCTGTGAAATGGTAAGAGTTTTTTTTTTCCCAGACAAATTTTATAATACATACTTTTGCTTAATTTACTGAAAATAAGCCAGGAAGTGCATTTGTTTAGCCATTCGGGGTAAAAGTGTTGCAGAAATTTTTCCTTCTTCTTTCAAGTTCCTTGCATATTGGCAATGATTTTTTGTGTTTTAGTAACTACAGCTCCTCATTAATACAGCATTAGCAAGCACTGTTCAAGAGAAGCCATAATCAGTTTAGTTTTTGTCATGGTTTATCTCGATTTACGTTCCATGAATGGGACCTATATAAACTAGTTACAAGCAAGCATTCATGACTTTTGCGAGTTGAAAACTGTTGTGCATAACTGGAATTGGGAAAGTTTAAGCCTCTCCTGAAATAGAAAACTACTTCAGGCTGTGACTAAGACACACACACACACACAATTTTAATAAGGCAGTGTTTAAAGTTTCTGCTGGGATATTCTGGGAAATACTTTTTCATCTGGACATTTATGTACGGGGGAACTGGTGCAATGACAAACTCTAGACAACAACAGCAATATATATCAGAATTAATCTGCAATGATAAAAGCATTGTTGAAAAGCCATGGTACAATAATAATGCATGCGTTTCTTTACTAAGTATTTAAATATTGTGATATTATCATACCATGGAGTAAGAATTCTCCGCACTCCTACAGAGGTTAGTATTTTAATATATTTACAACATAAAGGCACATTGGCATTTCATTTCTGCATGGAGGCAATGGTACACTCTTTAGTTAACACCATATATTGCACAAAAATGCATAAATATTTAACAAGAAGAAAAAAAACAATATTCTCTAAATCCCACTACAAAATGATATAGATATACATATGCACTAAAAAAGGCGCTAGTAGCTGTACAAGAGATATGAACATATCAATGCCAAATAAGACATTCACCACAAAACTCCAACTGAGGCAGGTTGTGCTGTGAGAAGCTAAGTACATAGCCATCAGAAATTCCTATTATGGTCTGTGAGACTATTCTAGCAAATATGTCAATGGGTTGAGAGTAGATAACCATAATGATCACTGTTAATTATTTCAAATTACTTGGGAGATGAAAATAAAGGAAATTTGTTGTAGAGATTATATCAAATACATACCATACATCAAGGAGGAGTACAATACAAGTCTTCAAAATGTGTTCCGTTGTCAGTGGAACATTCTATGAACGGCATGAGGGAGACAAAGGCAATCTGGTAAACTATAACTACATTGTGTGGAGCATCAGATGGAGAACTGCATTTCTAAAGCATTTTTTTTTCCTCCAGTAAAAAACACTTTTAAAAATTTTTGTGCATTAATCTCAAGTAATATTACACTTTCTGCCAGCATAGAAAAAAAAAAAACATACAGAAAGGTGCAAATCATAATTAGATTTCATTTGGCTCTATAAGGTGTCTGGAGTGTGGCTGTGCGGCACAACACTGATATCTTTTTAAATGCCATTTGTATATTAAAGCACTGGAGGGCTTTTCAAATGTCACTCGTCTTAATCCATAAAGCCGCCTTCAGTGCTTTTGGCATCAGTGCAACTTGTTAATTAACCATGGAGATTCTGTAGCTGCCAATTTTTTTTAATGTTAATGTTTTGTCTGTGTTTTAATTGCATAGTTTTAATAATGGTGGCACAGTGCTTAGTGTTGTTATCTCACCACTGCAGGGTACTGGGTTCAAATGCAAGCTTACTCAACTTCTGTTTGACATTGCCATCTTTTCCCCTTGTCTGTGTAGTTTGTTTTCTAAGTACTCCAGTTTCCCTTCCTCATCCAAATGATATGCATGTTAGTGACTCTAAGCTGGAATCTTACGACTAAGTAGTAGTAGTGTCACATATACAGAACTCAATTACATTTTTATTTGCATGTCCAATCAACATCTAAAACATTACCACTCTCTGCACCCATTATATACAAGAATGAATTAAAATACTGAATTCCATTTTATTTCATGGAAAGCACAAATCAGCTTACCTAAAACAGTGTGTACCCTTTGCATTTTTGTTCAGTGACACTCTTAGGGCCTGAAACCTTGTGGAAAAAAACACTTTAAGAAAATTGCCAGTATTTATAGTCAATAAAGCGCTTGGTGTAGTAATTACGAGGGACGTTCAAAAAGTTTCTGCACTTTTGTATTTTCGTTGGAAACAGTGAAGGTGGGAGGAGTAGTAATTGGGCATTGAAAGTTGGCACGAAGCTGGGAAAATTACATTGCAAAGGAAGGGGACTGTTTTATCTTGGTAGAGTAATATATATATTGCTCTACTTTCCCCTATTATATTATTAATATGTAGCCTTAGAATGCCTAAATTCACAGACTTACCACTGTTTATAAGGTACAAGCAAAATACCCGTGCTTCACAGCGGTGAAATACTGCCTTAAACTTTTTATTAAGAAGAAAATTAAACCTTTTTAAACTGAGGGAAAATATACCAATAATTATTTGTTAAGGATCTCTTTGTATACCACATTGTGAGTTCGGCCCTCCGGTTGTAATATGACCAAGCTGTGTGCTGAGCTTACTCTTGAGCATTTAACGTACAGTTGGCCATGTGAACAGTAATCTTGTTTCAAATCTCACAGCTTGGATTGCTGCTGTCAAAATCGGTTTGAGTTTCATGGTTTGTTTCAATTACGACAGTATTTGTAGGACTTGTGTTGAAGAGACATTCAGCATCTGTCAAGCGTTGTAAGTATACAACCAGTTTCATTGATAACTTTACATCCAACTTTTGAGAGTTTAAACATTCATAAACATCAAAGTGTTCACTACTGAAATTGTCACCTGTCAATCTAAGATGTTTAAGAGACATTGGCGGTTGTCAAAAGGTGTAAAATATTTGCCCATTTCGGTACACTTGAAAGCGACAATTCACCGGCAGTCATCAACTCACATGCAGATGCATAGGTGAAGGGCTTAAGCATTTCACTCTTCTAGTGCCCCTGTGTAGAATAATTATCTCCTGTACCGTCATCAGTCCACACCTCGAACCTGTCCCAGTCATTCAATACATAAGACACAATGTTTCTCCAGATATCAAGAGTGAGCCTGATATGGCCGTGCAATATGTAACAAAGAGAATGGAAAAGGTAGGTGCCATCTCCCGGCATGGTAACCACTCGGTAAGTGACAGTTCTTTGATCGATCGTGATCACCTCGATAGACATGTTAATGGGGGTACGGTTGGAATGATAAAGGAAATGGGTACCTGAACAATGTAAAGTAAGTCTAAAATACCTACAACAACAACAACTATAATCATAATAAATGAACAATAAAACACTGGAGAAGCCGTGGATTAAATAAAAAGGCTGTAGTTATCAGCAGGGAGATGTGAATCCCGTGGTGAAGCAAGGAAGGGAATGTAGAGACCGGAGCGACAGACGGCCATATATAGGCAGGCAGCCAACAATGTGGGAGGCGTTGGGATGGGGGACCCAACGGCGCCTCACACGGTAACCGAGCTGCAGGTTATGGACGTATATATGTATGTAAGTAGGATTCAGTTAGCGTTGGGAACCTGCGTACCAAATTTCTTGAAGATGGGCCCATAAGTAACAAAGACCATTGAAAAGTTCAATATGGCAGCCGACAGTGGCATCATACCACCAGTACCAGTACCAAATTTCAACCTTCTACCTACACGGGAAATTTCGTGAAGATGGGGCCATGAATAAGAAAGTTCAACATGGCGGACGTTGTTGACTGTTATGACTGTTACGCGTAGAATTTCGAAATGAAACCTGCTTAACTTTTGTAAGTAAGCTGTAAGGAATGAGCCTGCCAAATGTTAGCCTTCTACCTACACGGGAAGTTGGAGAATTAGTGACACTGGAAAGTTTAATATGGCAGCCGACAGTGGCATCATACCACTGAAATAAGTATGTACATCGGTTTTGGTTAGCGCAGGGAAGCCACCTACCAAATTTTGTGAAGATGGAGCCATAAAAAAGAAAGTTCAACATGGTGAACGTTGTCAACCGTTATGACCGTTACGTGTAGAATTTTGAAATGAAACCTGCTCAACTTTTGTAAGTAAGCTGTAAGGAATGAGCCTGCCAAATTTCAGCCTTCTACCTACACAGGAAGTTGGAGAATTAGTGACATTGGAAAGTTCAATATGGCCTTCCCTTCTATATCTATAACCTCAGGCAATTAGATGTAGTAAAAAGACAAGCAGGAGTTAAGTTACACATAAAATAATGTATTACTGATAATATTCATAAATAATAACAAAATGCAAAGTACATTTGAATATTGGCAACCATACAACCTGATAAAATGGTGATGTGTAACTCAGGTGGCACACAGACTTGTAGTTACTTAAAATGTCTCTAGTTAAGGCATCATTGGTGTTCAGCTTTCTTCAGAACAGGCCTCAAGCTTGTCTCAATATGGCTGAAGCTGTTCTCTTCATTGTGCTGTTCTTGTCAGTTTATGGTGTGATGGTCTTCATCAGTTGTTAACAAGAGAAAGATACTTCTACATCATCACAGGTCAGCAAGAGAGAGTGAGTGTGATAAAGCGAGCAAATTTATGGGTTTTCTGTCCAACCCCAACAGCCAATAGGACATCATGGTACTTAAAGGCCTCTGAGACAAGCCAATTCCAAATAGCCATACCTCAGACCAATGGGAGAAATAGAACACCTTAACACCTGCCCCAAATCATTTGTTAAACATCCTGGTTTCCTTGCGGGGGGTTGAAAGACTTTAGCAGAGAAATACTTGCCAAACTGGTTTAAGACACATCCTCTCCCAACTCTGTGGTAAAATGCAAAGAGACTCAGTCGTAAAGGGGGGAGAACTAAACACTAAATTACGTTGCTTTGCCTAAATTACAAATAAAGACGTACAAAATATTTACAAGGTTATATGTAAAATCTCACATCACAACAGTGACAATGTAGAAAAGTGATGTAATTTGTTTTTAAAATTCTTAATAAATAGAGATAAAAATAAGTGCAGAAACTTTTTGAACATCCCTTGTATGTTTTCATTTTCATTGATTTTTTTTTCCTTTTTTATTTTCAGTTGCAGTCAGTTTGAAACTTAGGGCCACAAATGTTGACACAGCAGCTCTCAATTAGTGGATCATTGTTTTTCAGATCAGAAGGAGAACAATATGGACAAGTGTGGCTTATGGGTGACTGGCTGTGTGTGTGCTCTCTCTAATTTAGGGGACAATTATGCCATTAGGCAGACACATCCCAGCCTATGTAGATAATGGGTGGGGCTAGTTGTGATGGGTGGGGTTAAGTGTAAGGCAGGTAGGAATCCCAAAAGAAATAAGGCTGGCCTTAAAAACAATCACTCTTTCCTTCAGTAAAGTAGCATTAATTTCTAGCTTCTTTGTTGGGAGAATTTTGTTTTGTTTCATGATTGTATTTCTGTTGCATTTTTAGGTGATTTATTATTATAGTACATATAGATTTTATTTCTGCTGCATTTTCTATGCATTTTCATGAATCTACTCTGTAGTTAATAGGTGCCCATTTCAGGGAGCAAAATGGTCTTTACATCCATATTTGATGAACAGCCATTGATTACACACCCTCCACTCTTATCCCAGAGCTGTTGGAGCTGGTAAGTATATTCTGCCACACAGGTTCATTTGGCAGATCAGTAGCTCCTAAAAATAGCCATGAGAGCTCATACTAGTAGTATTCACTTGTGTAATGTTAACATACAGATTGCTCAGTTCAACTTGTCTTGGCAAAAACAATATAAGCACTAAAGGTTCCGTGTTTTCTTTTTTGACATTGATGTCACAGGTGACTGTGCTATTTTTATATATACCAAAAACTAAAAATCTTTAAAAAGTGTGTGCCAGTTTCTGACAGAACCACCACCGTACTAGCTAGATAATCAACCTACACACAATGTAAGTGAAACAGAAAGGTCACCTATAATGAAAATTTGTGATTTAAAATTTCATTTGTATTATAATTTTGTTTCTAAATTTAAGTATATAAAAAAATGTAAATGACACAAATTGGCTGTTAAAATTAAAATTAAAATAGAGACCTTTACAAATTTTCCAAATTATCCTTTGCACTTTAATAAGGGGTGTGATTGGAGAATATTTTTAGCTGTGCACCCTTTGGCTGTCCTGTAGTTTATACAAAGCATGAAATGGACTGGTATCAACAACAACAACATTTATTTATATAGCACATTTTCGTACAAATAATGTAGCTCAAAGTGCTTTACGTAATTAAGAGAATAAAGACAAAATAAATAAGAATTAAAATTAGGGAACACTAATTAACATAGAGTAAAAGTAAGGTCCGATGGCCAGGGTGGACAGAAAAAAAAAAACAAACTCCAGACGGCTGGAGAAAAAAAAAATCTGCAGGTTTTCCGAGGCTACGAGACCACCCAGCCCCCTTAACCTCAATCAGTCCTCATTGTATTCAGGGTTCAGATAGAAGAACTTGATGATGACGGTCATGTGAACTTCTGGCCTTCAATCCATCAATGTAGGGACATCACAGTGCTTTGATCAGGTGGTGGTAGTGCAGGTCGCCACCCCAGAAAGCCAGAAAAAGAACAGAAGAGAAAGTAGGGGTTAGTACGGATTTTGGAGTCACCATGAATAATAATGATAATTAATTGGATATACAGAGCATCAGGATTAAACTAAGATGAAGCTATGAGAAAGCCATGTTAAAGTAATGCGTTTTTTAGCAGTGTTTTAAAGTGCTCCACTGTATTACCCTTGCGAATTCCCAGGTATTCCTGGTTTCATCCCCAGGAGTAGTCTCTGATTTGCTCCTAATCCTAATGGGATAGCTTTCTGTCCCCATTGAATTTAAAATTGGTTTAAGAAGCTTTACCAGAAACTGGAACAGGAGAGTGTCCAATGAATAGGAAAAATAGTTATTTGCGTGGGAGGCGAAAGTACAAACAAGGAGCAGGCAATGTATGTAGTCAGAAGGCTCAACAAATGTCAGCAAAAGAGAAAGGGTTGAAATAACCAATCATAAATCCAAAAAATTACAATGCCAAAATTGTTGTCTTAAAAGAAGTTCAGTACCAAAGATTCCTAAAGCTGCATTAGATAAATTAAGCTAAAAATGGTTTACTGCTGTTTGTCCTAAGCATCTGTACCCCTGTCAAGCCATGTCAGGATTGTGTAAAATTCATTTCTCCTATAGGGTTGATTGTTCTAGCTATATGTCATACATAATATGAAAATACAACAGGCCAACAAAAACACAACCAAAATAAGTGCAAAGCTATAGACACTTGCAATTCTTTGTGAAGTTTACAAACTTGCCTCTGCATTCCAAAAATAACCACTATCCCTTGACTCCACTGTTTGAGTGCTTATTACCCAACAGGAATAAAGATTCTCAGGTAACAAGAGAAAAGTACTTTGATGCCCAGTAATGAGACAACTGCTGTCCTACCTGTCAATGGCACCTACCTGGCATTCTAAAAGGACCATTAAGTAAAAGGTAAACATTCTGTAAGCCAAGCAGCTTTATCCTTTGTTATTCTGTTGTGAAGTTTCTGTAGGCAGGGGGCACACAGAGGTGCTACAGATCCTCACAGATAAGCCCCTAGCGAACTCCCTCCCTCCTAACATCTCTTCAGTAGAAACGTAGGCACAAAACAGATTTTAAAGATTAAAATTGTCAACTCTCCCTTGTTGCAGACAAATTCAGGGCTGCTTTTTATACTTATATTTAATCCCTTCGTGTGCAAACTTTTTCTCATTATAGATGCAACAAGGCTGGGGTGCTGGTATAAAAGCATAACCTTTAAGCACAATTGTTCATCTGGTAGTTGATGATGCTGACATTTTCTATATTTCTAACTTGACCATTGTCTGGCAAGGCATTACTTTTCACTTCTAGCACCCACCCAGTTACCAAAAAATCTCCACCTTACTGAAGTAACTCCATTTGAACTGACTCATGAATAACAGCACAACTATTCAGATACAGCCTGCTGCTAGTGAATGATAGGCCAATCTTTTTCATGCAGGCTGCTGAGACTGTTAGTAGCTGTTCCTTCAAGGATGTACTTAAAGTTAGAATAAGATAAATTATTTTATTTTTTACAGCATTTTATGATGAGAACAGACCATTCAACAACAACAACAACATTTATTTATATAGCACATTTTCACACAAATAGTGTAGCTCAAATTGCTTTACATGATGAAGAAAATAGAAATAAAAGACAAAGTAAGAATTAAAATAAGACAGCACTAATTAACATAGAATAAGAGTAAGGTCCAATGGCCAGGAAGGACAGAAAAAAAAAAAAAACTCCAGATGGCTGGAGAGAAAAAAATAAAATCTGCAGGGGTTCCAGACCATGAGACCGCCCAGCCCTCTCTGGGCATTCTACCTAACATAAATGGAACAGTCCTCTTTGTATTTAAGGTTCTCATGGAAGGACTTGATGATGATGGTCATGTAGACTTCTGGCTTTTAATCCATCAATGTAGGAACATCATGGTACTTTGATTAGGTGGTGGTGGCGCAGGTCGCCACCACAGATAACCGGGAAAAGAAACAGAAGAGAGAGTAGGGGTTAGTACAGATTTTAGAGCCACCATGAATAGTTATGATAATAAACAGAATATACAGAGTGTGAACTTGAACCCGGACACACACAGACGGACATCGTTGGATCCACCACACACTGTTTATTTATAATATTTACAAGTATTGTCACGTGCACTCCCCAGTGCCTCTTGCACTGTTCCCTCAAAGTCCTGGCCACACAGTTCCACTGCCTTTCTCCTGGCCGCCTCTAGTCCTCCCTCCAGCTCCGTCCTCTTCCACCCGACTTCTGCCCCTTAAATGGGAACCCGGATGGGCTCCAGCTGCTTCCTGGCATTCGTCCATAGCCACACCCCAGTGTGGCGGAAGTGCCAGCTGCGCACCCGGAAGCCGTCCGGGTGTCCCCAGTCGTCTTCCCCCCAGCACTTCCTGGTGTGGTGGAAGTGCTGGGCTCCCGGGATATTCAGGCACTGGGGTGTCGCCTGGCGGTGGCCACGGGTCCCTACAGGGCTGGGCTTCCAAGCCCTTCACCCAAGGCCCCCAACATAACCAGGGCGGACGCCCCCTCGCGGTCTGGAGGAGCTACAAGCCCTCCTCCGGTCCTCCTGGGCGTCCCGGCCGGGCTCCAGCCCCAGCCGGGTACCACACGGGATATTCAGGCACTGGGGCGCCGCCTGGCGGTGGCCACGGGTCCCTACAGGGCTGGGCTTCCAAGCCCTTCACCCAAGGCCCCCAACATAACCAGGGCGGACGCCCCCTCGCGGTCTGGAGGAGGCACAAGCCCTCCTCCGGTCCTCCTGGGCGTCCCGGCCGGGCTCCAGCCCCAGCCGGGTACCACACGGGATATTCAGGCACTGGGGCGCCGCCTGGCGGTGGCCACGGGTCCCTACAGGGCTGGGCTTCCAAGCCCTTCACCCAAGGCCCCCAACATAACCAGGACGGACGCCCCTCGCTGTCTGGAGGAGGCACAAGCCCTCCTCCAGTCCTCCTGGGCGTCACAAGAGTATCAGGATTAAATTAAAATGAAGTTATGAGAAGGCCATGTTAAAGTAATGAGTTTGTAGCAGTTTTTTAAAGTGATCCACTGTATTAGCCTGGCGAATTCCTATTGGCAGGCTATTCCAGATTTTAGGTGCATAACAGCAGAAGGTTGCCTCACCACTTCTTTTAAGTTTAGCTCTTATAATATATGGTATATAAGGTGTCAGACATTCCGATTTATAAAATGGAGCGAGATTATTTAAGGCTTTGTAAACCATAAGCAGTATTTTAAAGTCAATTCTGAATGACACAGGCAACCAGTGTAGTGACATCAAAACTGGAGAAATGTTCTTGGATTTTCTTTTCCTAGTTAGGATTCTAGCAGCTGCATTCTGCACTAGTTGCAAACAATTTATGTCTTTTTGGGTTGTCCTGTGTGTTACAGTAATCTAGTCGACTGAAAACAAAAGCGTGAACTAATTTCTCAGCATCTTTCAATGATATTAGAGGTCTAACTTTTGCTATGCTTCTTAAGTGAAAAAATGCTGTCCTAGTGATCTGATTAATATGCGATTTAAAATTCAGGTTACAGTCAACAGTTACCCCTAAGTTCCTTACCTCCGTCTTGACTTTTAATCCTAATGCATCAAGTTTATTTCTAATAACCTGATTATATCCATTATTGCCAATCACTAAAATTTCTGTTTTCTCTTTATTTAGCTTGAGAAAATTACTATTCATCCATTTAGAAACACAAGTAAGACATTGTGTTAGTGAATCGAGAGAATCGGTGTCATCAGGTGCTATTGATAAGTACAGCTGTGTGTCATCAGCATAGCTGTGGTAACTCACGTTATGCTCCGAGATAATCTGACCTAACGGAAGCATGTAGATTGAAAAGAGCAGTGGACCAGGATAGAGCCTTGTGGAACACCATGTAGGATATCATGTGTCTTTGAGTTGTAATTACCACAACTAACAAAGAATTATCTACCTGCCAAACCAATTTAAGACACTACCACAGAGGCCCACCCATTGACTAAGGCAATTTCTAAGAATGTTGTGATCAATGGTGTCAAATGCGGCACTCAGATCTAAGTGGATGAGAAAAGATAAATGGCCTCTCTCTGCATTTACCCGCAAGTCATTTACTACTTTAATGAGTGCAGTTTCTGCACTGTGATTTGTTCTAAAACCTGACTGAAATTTATCAAGAATAGCATGTTTATTGAGGTGGTCATTTAACTGCATAATGTCTGCCTTCTCTAGAATTTTACTTAAGAAAGGCAGGTTAGAAATGGGCCTAAAATTTTCAAAAGCAGAGGGGTCAAAATTATTTTTCTTGAGTAGGGGTTTAATTACAGCAGTCTTTAGACAGTCTGGAAAGACCCCCGTATCTAATGACAAGTTTACTATCTCAAGAATACTATCAATTAGCACGTCCGATACTTCTTTAAAAAAACTTGTTGGTATTGGGTCAAGGACGCAGGTGGAGGGTCTCAGTTGTGAAATTATTCTATGTAAATCAGGTAAATCTTTCCTGGTGAAAGAATTTAATTTGTTTATAATGGAGTACTGGGGCTTAGGAGAATCTGCAGTGTTGGGGAGATATACTATATTATTTCTAATATCATTTCTAATATCATTAATTTTTTGATTGAAAAATACAGCAATAGCCTCACAGGTTTCACCGGAAGTATTATGGATGCATTCCTTTGCGTTACCTGGATTTAGAAGACGATCAATCTTAGCGGATAAAATTCTGGGATTACTAGCATTGTTATTTATAATCTTAGAGAAATAGCAGCACCTCTCAAGACGGACTGTGTTATTGTATTCTGTTATTTTAACCTTCAATATCTCATAGTGGATAGTTAGTTTAGTTTTTCTCCATTTACGCTCAGCTCTACGGCATGTTCTCTTTAGATCAGACACTCTTTGGGTCTTCCATGGTATAACGATGCTAGAAGATTTTTTAACTGTCTTTTCAGGTGCAACTATGTCAACAGCAGCTCTCACCTTAGTATTAAATCTTTCCACCTTACTATTTACATTATCCTCGCTATTATAGTTAGCACTATAAACGTACTGATTGCTTAGAATGTTTGTAAGTTTTAAAGCTGCTGATGAATCAAAGAAGCCTTTTTTAACAATATGCTTCTCATGAATGTTTTCTATCAATAGTTCTATATTAAATAGTAAAAGAAAATGGTCTGATAGACCAATATCAATGATCTGCTTTACATCAACCTTTAGTCCTTTGGTAATTACTAAGTCTAACGTATGACCTGCTTTATGTGTAGGCTGATTAACGAGCTGTCTCAAATCAAAAGAGTCCAGGAAGTTTATAAATTCTTTTACTTTTTAGTTACACTGCTTATTGATATGAAAGTCAAAGTTGCCGACTATTAAGAGTGTGTCATAGTTCGTCAAAGCTTGTCAATTATATTCACCTAATTTTTTCAAAATAATATTAAGTTTTAAAACTCCCTTACTGTCTATCACATTACTTGGTAACTTGTATAGCTCTCTACACAAAGAAATATTTTTAACCCTTAACCTATTTACCTCTGTGTCCTCATGTTGTTCATTTTAAAAGAAGAGCTTTGCTCCACTGTACAAACTGGTTTCATAATTTTAAAACACTTCAATCATGTTAATTCTTAATTTCTGTTTGCTTAAACTGAAAAGGTTCAGCTCTTTCAATCAATCCTCAAAGATAAATCCTCAGAATCCTGGAATCAGCCTAGTTGCTCTTCTCTGAACTTTTTCTAGCTCTGCTATGTTTTCTTATAATATGGAAACCAAAACTGCACACGAGGCCTCATTAGTAAGATATATTCCATAAACATAACCTCCCTTGACTTGTACACTGCACATCAGGCTTTATAATTTAACATCACATTAGCCTTTTTAAACACTTTTGTACACCGTCTCTATATAGAAAGTGAAGAGTTCATTGTGACTCCCAGGTCTTTATCAAAAGGTGTACTTTTAGGTTTTAAATCTGTACTCAAATCTACCATTTTTGATTTTCCCATGTAATGCTTTACTTACCTACATTTTATTTGTCACAAATCTGTCTTAATACTGTCCCTCCATTTGTAATGGTTTGGCTGATTCTAAGGGGATACCTAGAATGGTATCATATGTAGACTTTTTATTTATATTCTTATCAAGATCTTTTATCCCACTCCAAAGATTAACCTACAAAGCTGTATCTTTACGTTTTCTGATTTACAGTATAATAATAACATTGATTCTGGTATGATTAATAAACTTGTCAAATTCGCAGTTGACACTAAAATTGGAGGGATGACAGACACTGAAGAGGCAACAAAAAGAATTTAAAAAGATCTGGACAACCTTCAGAAGCGCTCTACTAAACCGTCCGTTTGAGGATGGTACACAGAAAAAAATTTAGGGAACACTTAAATCACACATCGGATTTCAATGCATGAAATATTCAAGTGGAAAGTCTTTACTGAGTAATATGGGGTAATTTGTTGAGAACAAAATGATGTAACAACAGTCAATGGAAACCAAAATCACTAACCCAATGAGGGCTGAATTCAAAGTCAAAAATTGAAATCACTGGCTGATCCAACTTGCGTAAATTTTAATCACAGCAACTCATAATGTGACTCAACATCTGGACATGCTCCTGATGAGATGGTGAATGGTACCCTCGGGGATCTCCTCCCAGACCTGGATCAAGATATCATTGAGCTCCTGGACATTCTGTGGCACTACTAGGTGGCTTTGGATGCACTTATACATAATGTCCCAGAGGTTCTCATTTGGATTCAGATCTGGGGAATGTTCTGGCCAGTCAATGGCATCAATGCCTTTGTTGTCCAGGAATTTCTTACACACTGGCCACATGAGGCCGGGTATTTGTCCTGCATCAGGAGGAACCCAGGGCCCACTGAACCAGCGTAAGGTCTGACAATGGCTCTAACGATTTCATCCCAGTATCTAACTGCAGTCAGGGTACAGTTGCCTAGAACATGAAGGTCTGTGCAACCTTCTGAGGATATGCCTACCCACACCATCACTGACCCACCGCCAAACTGATCATACTGGATGAGGTTGCAGACTGCATAAAGTTCACCATCAAATCTACAGACTTTTTCATGTCTGTCACATGTGCTCAGTGTGAACCTGATCTCATCTGTTAAGAAAAAGGGGCTGCAATGGCTGCCAATTGTAGTATTTTCTGGCTGCATGGTGATGGGCTGTGAGCACATTTTGGTCAGAAACATGCACCTGGAGGTAATTTTTTATGGCTCTGGCAGTGCGCTTCCTTTTCCACTTTGCACAAACCAGCAAGCTCCCCTAATTTATGCTTCCTTCTCCTTCCATCATGTGATTATTGGGCATAAGGCATTGCAAAACTATTATGATCCAGTTTTGTTTTATGTTTTTCTTTATTTTGAGAAATGTTTCAAATTCCAACTTTGTAACAAATGTTGTTTTAGAAATGTATTTAACATAATTAAAATCATTTTTTGTCATTTTTGACCACTTGTTTGCCTTCGGTGAATGCCGCTTTCAAGGTTTTGTTTGTAATATTAATGGGGTAACATTTAACATCAGCTGTGCAACAGGATAAAAGGTCAGGACTGAAGTCTCATCTCTTTTCAAAATTGTAGATAAGTCCTCAAAAATCTTTTTGTTCTCATGTTTTCATTCTCTCTGGCAATAGACTTTTAAAAAACATATTTTTTAACTTTGCGTTTTTGTTTTGTTTTGTGCTTGGTGAAACTTCAGTCAGATATTCTGATTACTGAACTTTGCACACTACTTTTCACTATGCCTTATTTCTTGGCCCATCATATTACATGTACTGTCTCTATGAAGTACAAAAGCAACAGATGCAGATAGAAGAGGCCTTGGCATATGGTATACAATGGAGTGACAAGGAAAAAATTCCAACCAATACCTGACATAAGAGAAGGAGTGTGGGCCCCAGTGTGATTCTAAAATGTAGAATTCAGTCTGTGTGTAGGAGGAATGTCTTCTTTTTCAAATGACATGTGGCAGGGCAGGGGGTGCATCACTGAACATGAATTACGTTTTGACTTTTTAATACAGTTAATGGCTAGTGAGCAAAGGATTCTTCTTTATATAGTCTGCTGATGGTGAACTCACTTTTCTTCACATAGTCATTGAGCTGGGTTAGCACAGTATGCTGATGGTGGTTTGAGTTGTTGCTCATTGTTAAACAAGGAGCACTTTTCTTTTTTACAGTCTGCATGTAGTAAGTGAAATTTTAGTTTCCATCATATTGCTAGTGAACATGTTCTGCTGACAGTGACCCAGTACATTTGAGTGAGCTGACAGTCTCTCTCATATAACCTGTTGGCAGTTCGTTAAAAACTGGTCTTCTTCACACAGTCCATGACATGTGACCAAGGGGACAGACTTTTTTGCACAGTGTACTGACAGAGCATGATGGAATAACCATCTTTGTGGATGACTGTGGTGAGTGAATTTTTAAAGTATTGGTTTCCAGGCTACAAAAAGGACATATCAGTGCTAGAAAAGGTGCAGAGAAGAGCAACTAGGCTGATTCCAAGGCTACAGGGCATGAAGAAAGATTAAAAGAGCTGAGCCTATAGAGTTTAAGCAAAAGAAGATTAAGAGGTGACATGATTGAAGTGTTTAAAATTATTAAGGGAATTAGTACAGTGGATTGAGACTGTTATTTTAACCCTTAAACTGCAACAAACTTAGGGAGTTAATGTACCCCTGGACACCAAATACTTTTTTGCTGCACTTTTTAAGGAAATTCACAAAGAAAAATCAAAATAGTAATGGAACACATATTTTTTTTCTCAATTACTGCAACACTAGTCATTTTACACACTGCTAATACAGTAAACTGTAAAAACTATAAAAAAAACCTACTGCAAAAATCAATTATTATATGTACAAGGTGCAACTGATGCCATTGATGAAATTCAGTAAATTATTGAGCCAACTGCACTTGAACTGCCTGCACGAAAGCACACAGATGCCAATGCTGATGATTGCAGGCTAGTGTAGTGCAGCGGCTGAATCCCAGGGACTGGGAGTGCTGTAGTGCTGCATGGAGGCGACAGTGGTCATGAGCTGGCTGCTCAACGAATGTACGGCACTGACTGATCAGCTCTGGCATGCTGGCAAATTGCACTGGGAACACACTATAGCCAGTTGAGACATTCAATGAATATAAGCCGCCGAATATATTTGGCTCCGGTGTGCTGGCAAACTGCACTGGGAACTGGCTATAGCTGGTTGTGGCATTCAATGAATAAACTTGACTCCCGCATGCTGGCAAATTGCATTGGGAACCAATTATACCCGGTTCTGGTGGTTTAAGAGTTAGAATGAGTTCATCAAGAACAAGGGGGCACAGTTGGAAACTTGTTAAGGGTAAATCAGGAAGTTTTTCTTTACAAAGAGAATCATAGACACTTGGAATAAGCTACCAAGTCGTGTGGTAGGACTTTAGGGACTTTCAAAACTTGACTTCATGTTATTTTAGAAGAATTAAATGGATAGGACTGGCGAGCTTTGGCCTTTCCTCGTCTAGAATGTTCTAATGTTCTAATATAACATGTTAACAGTGGGTGATTGTGACTTATTACTCTTCCTCCCATGGCCTGCTGAGAGTGAACATGGAGGTAGTGGTCATCTTACAGTTTTACTAATGGGGACTTACAACTCATGGTCAGTTAGAGAGGAGTCTCTTTAACTGAGCGTGTGTGTAGAGTCGCCTTTGTATACTGTACACTCTGGGATACCTTAAAGTTCTTGGTAAAAGGTGCACGTTAAAGGAAATTAATCTTGTGCTTGCCTGCCCTCTGGTTGGTGCCACGGTGTTATTGTTTTGTTTCAGCAACTTCAGGAAAATCTGGCAATATATGTAGAATATCCTGTCAAAGGCTAAATTTATATCAGTGGTCTGAAGGAAGAGAATACAGGAGAGAAGTAGCTCATGAAAGTCTCCCATGGTGTTTCCATGGAAACGCACTGTTTTTTGGAAGCAGGGTATGAAATTTGAGTGAATATGCATTTGGCCAGCAAGCATGGCTCTCTCTGTTAACACAGGCTTTTCTGTGCTGACGCCTGCTTCCTAGACAAGACAGCTACAGTGGAACATTGCTCTCACTGTCTCACCTTGTGCAGTGCAGAAAATAAAATTATAAAAATTGACAAAAAGAAAAGAAATTCAACAAAAGCTTTAAAGCAGTGGATTTTAAAGTAAGATACTGTTGGGGAGGACAAAATAAAGAAAGTGAAAAAATAATAATATATCAGGGAGAATCTACAGGAAAAAAATTTCACTTGCTTTTTCTTTTTTTTATTGGCTACCTGTGCAGTAGATCCCATTTCCTGGCAGCAAATAATTTTTTGGGATGTAGATAATGATAAGTCCAATATAACTCTTAGGTCCTTCAAATCTGTCGTTTTTGTTCCTACATGTGAAATTTTTCAGTTACTTAAAATACATTTCATCTCATATAAATCTGCACAAGCCTGTTTCTGTCCAATTCCCACCATATGATTTGGATGATTGTAGATTATCTGCCATTCTGCCTAGCTTAGTATTATCTGCAGACTTAACCAACTTGTTGCGTATATTCCTATCTAGATTTTTTATAATTACAAACTAGCTGTCCCCCGCAGCTGCACCCACATAGTAATGAAACAGGACAAACTTTAATCAATAGATGTTGGCACTGTATCTGATCGTGTTCAAGTATGATTGGAGAGCATCCTCCGTGAAGGAGAAAAGCATTTGGCCGTGATATCTCTATAAATCAGCAGCTACACTCTAAAACACACGTAGCTCTGATCTCTCTCTCAAAAACGTCAAACGTTACTTCTTAACAATCTCTAGAAGATAATGTCTGTTGAACAAACAGGTATCGTTAGCTAAGTGGAGGCAAGGTAAGCTCCAACATGTGGCAAGAGGTAGACTGGGTCGAACAGAGGCTGGTGTGTGACTGAGGAGGGCCCTGGTCCCTCTCCCTTCGGCCTGCTGCTTCTCTTTCGGATTCACCACAAATACTGTAAATCGGTACCGCAAGTAAACTATGATACTTAGCGTGATGACAGAAGTCACAAAATCAACTGGAATGTTCAAACAAATTATAGGAAAAAAACAATCTAAATACGTTAAGTAGTTCTCTCATGAAAAGCAGACAGATATACAGACAAACAGACAGACGCTGGATTTTACATATGTATATATAGATATAGGTAGCAGTGGCCCCAGCTCTGACCCCTGAGGGGACCACTCTTAACATCACCTCATTTGTTTGCTTCCTGTGTTTTAGCTGATTTTGTGCTCATCTACATGCAGTGCTCTGAGCTCACAATTCTCTTAACCACTCATATGAGACCTTATCAAAATATTTTTGAAGATCAAGATATATAATATATAATCCCATATACACTTTGCCTAATTGTATCTTTTGTTGCTTCCTCATAGAATTCCAGCATTTAGTGAAACACGACCTCCCCATATGAGTTCATGTTGACTGTTCACCAAAACTCTGTGCTGCTCAATCAAATGTACTGCTCAATCTTTTTCCTTAATAATTCCTTTCATTAATTTACCTTTTACACACATTAAGCTTTGTATTATCATGGTATTTCCGTCTACTTTCCCTTTTACCTGTTTCCTTAAGGGTAAGTGTTCTCGTCAAGTTCATTATTACAGTGCCCCATGAATGACACACACACGCTGATTAACCCTCAGCACTTTAAACCACACAAGTGCTATAGGAATAACAGCCTGTTATTCAGCACTTCAAGAGACTTACTTATTTTCAGCACGAACAACAATTCGATGTTTTAGTGATATCTCAGACCTAAATATTACTTTTGGTCTACAAGAATACATTTAAACATACAAAGACTCAGCACTCTTGACTATAGGCCATTCATCAGCCAAGAATACCTTCTTTCTCGTATTTGTCCCTTCTTTTGAGTAGCGCTCTCACTCTCAGCCTTATAAACCTCGCAGCACAGAAATAATGGCAAAAATCCGGCTGTCACCAGGTGCTCAAAGAAATCTAACTTATTACTTCAATCACTCTAGACATTAAGACAAAGCATTGAAAGTTAAAAGCAGCATGGTATTTATTACAAGAATAATAATAATACCACAAGAATAAAGAATACTAGAAAATAGGAACTGATAGGAAAGTCTGAATATATAGTCTTTAGAAAAAGCTTACGAAAAAGTTACGGATGACAAGGATGAATGTCCAAGGGAGGCGTTTTATTTAGCAATCGATGTTCATGATGCCTTTCTGACGACCAGGGCCGTCTTCGTCCGTTCCTCTTCTTTTCTCTTCTTCTCTCTTCTTCTCCCTTTGCTTCTCTCTTCTTCTCCCTTTGCTTCTCTCTATCTTGCTTTTCAAACCACGGCATATTTATTATGAAATGTCAAGCCTTGGTTTCACAACACATGTACCTGATTGGCTGGCTGTCAAAATGATTGATGAATTAATTCACTGTTCGTTTTCCCACACAACAAAACCTTTGATGTACTCTGAGGTATCAGTAGTTTTTCCTGTCCCAGGCTGTAAACGAAATTGTTGTTCCAGATGTCCATCCATAAAGTAATCAATAGCCTGAGGTACCAGCTCAGCATCCTTTCCCAGGCTATAAACCAAATTAGCACTAAGCTATGAACAAAAAGTAAGGTGTAAGGGAAGAAAACCTGCTTTAATTTGTCTTAGTTCATGTGTTGTCTTGTCTTGAACAAAATATAATGGAAACCAAAATGTACAGATTTTATACACCATAACAAGCTTACTGGTGTAGAGTTACTTGTTCTTTCATTATAATCTTAACATTCTTATTATTCAAGAAGCAAAGCAAATAAGTGTGGTGATCACGACATACAACCTGTCACAGTCGGTGCTGACCAAAGCACCCAGTTTGCAATGGTGTCCAGGGTCTTGAGCCCAGACATCTCATGTAATGGGTCTTCTGGTCTTCCTCCTTTCTCATCCTTTTCAACTGCTTAAAGCTGCTGACATGTAACTTATGAGGCCACAAGGTGAACACCCCTAACTCTTCAATGTCCATTCTCATTTTGACAGACTACATCAACTCATGTTCACAAGGTAAAGGTATCCAGCAGCTCAAGGGCCTCGCTTTTTACAAAAGTATTCCTGAAGTACAGAAGATGCAGAAAGTTACTATTTCACTTTGTTTACTACTTAACCTTTTGCTTGTTTATCTGAAACAGTAAAACACAAAGTTCCCTTTTTGCAAATATGCCTTGTATAACAAATGAAAAAGTTCCTTTGCAATCACTTCCTCAATTGAGTGTTTTAGACTAGCAGCTGGCACTGAAATACAAAAGATTAAATAAATAATCAACTAAACAAAAAATAATCTTATTCTTATTATGAACTTGCCATCTATAATAATAATTCTTTGAATTTATATAGGACTTTTTTTTAAAAAAACACCTATTTGGGTGCCTGCCAGATTTTGGATTATGTATGATTTTGCCAAAGTAGCTTAAATGGATTTCCATCCTGGGCTGTAGACTGGCACTTTACATTACATGACCTCATTTAAGAACCATAATTTTAATTTTCAATACCACTTTTCACTCGGACTCTGAGTACTGTGTGGGATACTTCTTTGTAATTTTAGAGTAATATTTAACATGCTTGGTATTTGGTAGCGTTATTTTAATTTTATTTAAACACCTTTCTTGTTTACTATGGGTGCCTCCATTTTTATTATTTACAGTTGCTTTTCTTAGTTGCCAACAACACAACAAAAATTTCCTGTTACATGTGAATTTGGATCAAAAAGCAGAAAAATAAATCTAATTACATATGAATTCAGGTCAAAGAAGGGGAAAATAAGCCAATAAAAGCCAATTGTGAAGGTTGTGTATGTTAAAGTTTATTATGGTCATCAGTGGTAATCCGTTTAATCTGCCAAAATCTTTTTGGCAGCAGATATATTGTTTTCATCGGTAACCTTATTCACCAAATATTTTCCTGGAAATTCGCTGTGTGGTCGACTTAGATAAGCACTTTTTCCCAAGCGTTCCATGATGCTTTGCAAAGCCAGCGTGACATCACAGAGCCGTATCAGTCATGTGTAGAACTTTCATGCCTGCATTTATTTAAAAAAATAAATAAATAAACTTGCAGTATTTTCATTTGAGGGATACTTTAGCTGAGTATAATGAAAATATTATAACTATTGCCACCAGATATATAACACTGATACTTGTGCACTGGCAGCCTAGTGTATGAATAATTAGCAATGTTCTTCAGCTACATCCAAAACAAGCATTTAAGGAGGCCTCCCCCTTTTCTATTGCCATTTATCGCCACTACTACTGCATCGTCTGCCGTTTTCCAAAGTAGGTAGTAAAACTTTAAAAATTATTTCAGTTTATTGATGAAAAAATCCATGAATCATAAATCTGCAATTCGCAAGGGCTATCTATACTGCCATTTCCAGTTTTGGGTTTTTATCTCAATTTCAGAAAATGGAACCATAAAAGCAATAGTAAAGAGAACATAATGTGCTGAATTGTATTTTTATTTAATAAAATGAAACTATGCATTCTGCTACATTTGTGTTTATTGATGTGAAGAGGAGTGAACTGCAGCACATTGAAAATGCAAGTTAAAATTTTACCGCACTCTGTAAACGTCATATTTCTGGTACTGCTACTACTACATGCCAGAGTACTGTGTACAGAAATCCAAGAAAAAAATTGGAAATTTACATCATGTCTCCCTATTATATAAAAAAATCCTGTGGTGAGACAAGACTTTTTTGAAGAGATTTTTTCAAGTCCCGCTCTCCTTCCAACCATATTCAACCACGCACATGGTACTCTCACCTTTCATTTGTGTGAATGCATTTCAAAGACCCAGTTCTTGCTGTCTCTGCTCTTATAAATTGTAACATTTTCCTCACACATATTACTGTAGAAAGAAGGATGTATTCAAGAAAGGTAATGCAGTAAATCTTCAGGGGATAACATTAGACAACAAAGGAGATCTTGATATGCCATTCGTATTAAAACATTAATAGTTTCCTGTTAGAATAGTTTTTGCAAAGACAACAAATCTCAGTGCCAAACATTTGAAAAAGTCATTTTATTTAATAGAAAGAAATGAAATTCAATCACGGGCAGTTATACGTTGCATTGTCACGATGGAAGTCCAAATACAGAATCCAAATTGATATTGACAAAAATTTAATTTAAAAAATTGTTTCTACTGAAATTTTACAGTAAAAGTGTAAGTTTTAAAAGTATTTGTGTGTTAATTTCAAAGCCAAACAGAACAAAACTGTTTTACGCAACAAATAACTCTAACGCAACATGAAACATAATTTACTTTCAAATTATTACATTTTACTATTTTTTAAATAATTTAATTACTCGCTGTAATGTAAAATAGTTAGTTTTATTATGCATATGTAACAATTCCCATGACAAAAACAATCTGTTTAAATCCTCATCCCCATACGTGAGTGGCAGAACCGCAAAGAGGTTAGCATGTAGTGTCGGCCCGAGGGTTGGCAAGTGAAGCGGGCAGAGGGCAAAGCCCCCTAGTTTCATTTAAATAGAAAGTTGACTATAAACACTAATGAGTCAGTAAACTGTAATAAACTGAACTGACAAAATTCACAACATTGACAAACCTTACCAATTTAGACTTGTAAAGGTATCACAGCATCAACTATTAGAATATATTCAAATTAGAATCAAAGCATTTATAAGCAGAGATCCTCAAGCTTTATACAGCATTTTAAAAATTGTGCACACTACGCTGTGGTCTGGATGACTTTCAATACCTCTCCACCACTTCCAGGTGCCCCAATGACAGTGTCAATAGGGGAAATGAGTTTTAGAGTTATCACTTTGATGCATTTTTCAATCTTGCTCTTGCCTGAAAACCTTGTGAGAAACACCTTAAATGTTATTTAATTTCCTGTCTAATTTGAACATATTATAAAACATATTGGCTTGAATGGAGTCCAGCCAGCAGGGTTTTATACCTCCCCTTTGTCATATTTGTAGGAGTCTTGGCTTCAAAGTGTGGATTTTTTAAGCTGAACTCCTACTCTCTTCATACTTTATTATATTTAGTATGGCTTCAGGGACAGTGGTTTGTGTTCTTAATTAATATATTTATTATTCTTTGGTAATGCTTGTTTCTGATCTGGGGATTTGCTGGGTGAATAGAGTAGTTAAAGGATTTGTGTTTATTTTGTGCCTGTCTTGTCATTTTACCCATTGCTGGACTACAGTTAGCTGTTCAAGGTTGTGACCTTTTCCAATAAATCTATCAACATTTCCTTAGTTTAGTGCCTTTTAATATGGAGGTCATCCTATGGATCTCTTTCAATGTACGGTATAACACTAAATAAGTGCCTTTAAAATCGATTCTCACTTTTTAAACCTTTCTAAACCTGTTGGGCTAATTATAATACACACCAATAGATATAAAGACAGCATGAAAAACCAACAAATGTTAAAAAAAGATGTTAATCAGGCCACAGTCTGTGGTTCTGAACCACAGTGGATATCCTGGCTATTGCAACTTAAGCAGTGTTTATTAATTTTTGCTTGGACCTGCACTCTTCTTGAAACTAGAACTGACATTCAAGGCATTTTGAAACAGAAGAAGAATACCTGAAAATATCTTTTATATAAATGTCTATGCATGGAAGTGTGTGGGTCTGTCTGTCCGGCGGGAAGAGAGAGGTGGAGTCAGGGTAAGGGCTCCACCTGTAAAGATACACAAGCGAGGTGAACATGTTAGCAAAACGAAACCTCAGAAGGAAAAGTCACTCACTTAGCCGCTAATTCAGAAGCAAGGCGAGCACATCGGCAAAACGGTATCCCTTTTACTTTTCCTTCAGCCGCTGATACACATATGAGGGTGAGCACATCAACAAAATGAAACCTCCTAGAAGAGAGATGCCCAGAGCAGTTCCTTTCAATTACCTGACATCTCTACATCTCAAATTTTTTCTGGTGATTTCAATGGTTTCTAGGACCCCAGGCTTTTTACAGCACAGGCTTACACAGCTAGTTTATAAATAATTGACACAAACAAATAAGGAATGTCTTCTTCCGAATTTATAAGGTAGCAGCACTAACATCTGTGCCAAGTCTACTTTGTAGCCCTTGCATATTTAAGTTTTATTGTAATTCATATGATTCCATCTTGTAATTGACTGAAAATGTATTACATATTAAATGCTTTGCAGGATATTCACAAGAGATTTTATCATGATTTACAAATTATATAGAGTCATTATTGTTAAATAACATATATTTATTTATGTTGAAAATGAACCTGGCACATGCTGCTTATGTTACAGACTCTCTGTGTCCTTGGATTGCTTTAATGAATATGTGGTTCTACCCCAAATAATTACTTTGTAGTTGTTTGATGATGAATGTTTTCACCATAGGAGAGCCATCTTAATCTATCGCTTTGAGGAAGATTTATTACAACAACAACAACTTAACTTTTTGTATAGTTCAAAACGCCTCAATGGGTTTTAACAGGCCCTGTTTTTGAAAGTCCCCAAGCCTTCACTCTCTAAGAATGCAAGAAAAAAAAATCTTGTAGAAAAAAAAGGAAGAAATCTTGGGAAGGGCAATTCAGAGACCCCCTTCCATCAGGTAGGTTGGACATGCAACGGGTGTAAAAAATAGGGTAAATACAACACACAAAACAGAATCCAAGATATCCTGTTCATATAGCTAAATAGATAATCTGTTATTGCCACCTCAGAAATACAATACAATAGTAAAAATGTTTTGTTCTTGCAAAGCATTCCTCACCAAATGCAGGCTCGGAGTGTCACAACATCTCTCAAGGCAAAATGCAAGAATAGATTTGACCATTTATACAGTGACTGACTTACTGTGGGCTCGCACCACAAGATTTCAGTTTGAACGGTTGCATTGTGGTGATCTGCTGGCAATGAGCTATGAACTCACATCTTCTGGCTCAGAGGTGAGTAATTTGTGGTGTGAGCTAACTGGAGAGCTACACCTGTCAACCGCTCAGAGCCCATCTCTGACCAATGTGAATGGTGCGCATCCAGGTGATGTCAGCTGATCTGCTACTTTGTCAGTCCCCACATTCTCTGTGTAGTGTCATCACCTACAGTCCCTAATCGCCTTGGAAGGTTTCATAGGTTATAGTTATACATTATTGAATCACAGTGGATTTAATTTGACCTTTATGACACCAATCAGCAGAAAAAGACACTTTAATGTGAAGTTGAAAACAGATCTCTGCAAAGTGGTCTAAATTAACACACAAAACAATTGATCACGTAAGTATTCACCTATTCAAGCCTTCCAGGGCTTGCTGCAGAGGAGCATCACCACAACAGAGAACCTGGCACTTCCATGCTTCACGGTGGGGATGGTGTCTTTTTAATTATGTGCAGTGTTTGGTTTTCACCAAACATGCTATGTAGTCTGATGGCTAAAAAGCACAATTTTGGTCTCATCAGACCAATGAACAATCTCCCAGCTGACTTCAGAGTCTCCTATGCACCTTCTGGCAAACTCTAGCCGAGATGTTATGCATGTTTTTAACAGTAGCTTTCCCTTTGGCCCTCTCCCAGATGGGGCACACAGGTAACAGTTTTTGTAACCACAGTCTTTCCATTCTGTATGTGTATACTATATATATTATCTGTATGTGAATTTCCCCTTGGGATTAATAAAGTATCTATCTATCTATCTATCTATCTATCTATCTATCTATCTATCTATCTATCTATCTATCTATCTATCTATCTATCTATCTATCTATCTATCTATTCTGAGCCATTGTAAATCCTTCACAATTGTAGTTACTTAGTGGCCTTCCTCACTAGTCTTCTCCTTGTATGATCACTCAATATTTGTGGATGGCCTACTCTGGCCAGATTTACAGCTGTAACGCACTTGTTCCATTTCTTAATGATTGATTTAAATGGGACCCGGTTCGTTTCCCGGGTCCTCCCTGCATGGAGTTTGCATGTTCTCCCCGTGTCTGCGTGGGTTTCCTCCGGGCTCTCCGGTTTCCTCCCACAGTCCACAGACATGCAGGTTAGGTGCACTGACAATTCTAAATTGACCCTAGTGTGTGCTTGGTGTGTGGGTGTGTTTGTGTGTGTCCTGTGATGGGTTGGCACCCTGCCCGGGACTGGTTCCTGCCTTGTGCCCTGTGTTAGCTGGGATTGGCTCCAGCAGACCCCCGTGACCCTGTAGTTAGGATTCAGCGGGTTGGAAAATGGATGGATGGATGGATGGATGATTTAAATGGACTCCAAGGGATATTCACTGACTTGGATATTTTCCTGTGTTCATTCCCGGATGTGTGATTTTCAAACACCTTTTCACAGAGCTGCATGGAATCTTCATTGTGTAAGTTAGGCCATCATACTGACTCACCACAAGTTGGACATTATAGATAAGGTACACTTCATCATTCATCAATCATTTGAAACCCCTTGACTATAGTTAGGTAATCTAAATTGAAGTAATTATGTGACTTCTTAAACCATTTGTGATGATTTAGAGGTGTAATATTAAAGGGAATGAATACTTATTATTATGAAATCAATTATTGTGTGTTATATTTGCTATTAATTTAGACCACTTTGCAGAGATCTGTTTTCATTTTCAGTTTTACAAGTCTTTCTGTTTGATCAGTGTCAAAAAAGCCAAATTAAATCCACTTTAATTCAATGCTGTATAAACAAATGTGAAAACTTCAAAGGGAGTGAATAAGTTTTTCATTTTACATTGTATGTAACTGTTAGATTTACCTGATAATGCATAAAGGTTGTGAAAGAACACACAATAAAATGTATGTTAAAAATGAAAAGACTTTTCTTATAACATAAGTAAATAATTTGATATATACTAAAATTTTTATAGGTTATTGTTATACATTATTTTATGATTTGTGTATTTTTCTATTGATTCTCATATTGTGGCTGGTCTTTGCTTTTGCTGCTTGAATAGGATGTGATCCCCATAGTCCACAACTGGATTAAGTTGGTTTAATAAAGGATAGCAAGATGAATGCATTTTGTTTGTTTGTTTTTTTGTGACAGCACATCACATCAGAGTTAACTTTAATAATACTACTTTTGAAATGAAAAGTGATTCAAAGACAAGTGGGGGAATAACAAGAACCCTGATAGAGAAAGTGAAATCTGTGGGTGTTAATGGAGTGAACTGTTTGAGGTAAAGAAAGAGTATAGTTGGCTTGGGTTGGGCAGCCTTGGTCTATTGTGAGTGCAGCTGTCAACTTCTTTTCTCAGCCTTTTATTGCTCCTCTAAAGTGTCTTGATGGGGCTCTCATCTAAAGGCTTCTGAGTTCCACCTTGAACCTACTGAAGAAGTGACATGTATTAATTTATCCCTAAAAAATTACCCCTAAAGTTCAGAATTTAGTTTAGTAAGAAAATAATATTCTGATACTGAAGAAAAGGAACAATTTAGCCACATTCATTCCACCTTCTTCCATGAATAGATAGTAGGTACCTGGAGCCATCCAATTGGCATCTATAGCATCCAGTCTCATCTATAGCTAATTCAGAGTCACCAGATCAATAACATAAATAAAGAGACATCATGGAAAGCCATATAGCTATAGCAGGGCTTGAAATCATTTCTGGGTCTTTGTGCCAGTAAGGCAGTAACAGTGAGTGCATTCAACTTTGCAATAAGATCACCAGCCAGTGCATTTTTTCTTTCTTTCTTCCAACATTAGTTGCAGTGAGTTAACTTGTAATTCCTTTTGCAGAATATAAATTCTCAGTTTTTCTATTTGTTCTGCTTTTGAAGTGCTTAATAGCTTAAGCAATTTAAAATGAAATGTTAGACAACTCACTTCTAACAATAATGTGCTGAACAAATAGAGCATAGATGTTTAATGAGCAGCAGTACAATATTTCATTTATATAGTCAGCATAAACACTTCAGAATGAAATGTAACAGCTGAATTAACAGATATTAAAGTAGAATCAGTGAAGTCTTCCCCAGTCCCAATTCTCAGCAATCAACTGAAGATTACATTTTAAAACTGAACCAATGCAAGCAAAACAAAATAATAGCTATACCCCAAATGCACAGTGTCTGAACGTGGCTTGCTTGTTGCCTTGTCCCCAATAATATTGGTGTAGGTCTCCGGACTCTGTGGCAATGTACTGGACTTGGCTTGGTATGTTGAGAGCATGAAATGAAATTACATTAAACAAGTAACACACCCGGCTTCACTCTTCTTTTCATACTATACATCTGAGCATAAGCCATGCTCTAGTAGGGAGTTACCTCTCAACAAAATCAATATTAAGCTCAGGGTTGGTCTGTTTAGTAAAAGAAAACTAAGTCTATTGTTCTACTTCAGAAATGATTGCAATAATAATTTGCCAACCATATGGTTTTTATAGGATTGACTTAGTACCACCAATACATCTCAACAAACTCAAGCTCAACGAGATAGCTTTTAGTTGAGATATTCAGGACATTAGTCACAGGCAGTATATACCCTGACTTGATATCCTCACTACAGTTAGAAAGCAAGCCTTCCAACAAAACTGAAGTTGAGAGACATCTACAAATAGTAATTAGACAAAACTGTATCCAAGAAAAACAAATCTGCAGACACAAAAGTTGGAGAAGATTTGTTTTTATGCAATACCTCTAGAGCATTAACAAAACTGTGCTAAGAGAATTGAAACTAAGGCAGCTTCAAGGGTTTATCATAACTGTCTTACAAGTTAGATTTTCAAAGTTTTAGAGCATTTTGAAAAGTGCTGGTGCCTGGCAAGGTCCAGCTGCTTATATGTGTCGAATCATCATTAAAGCCACTAGCATCTTTCAGGAAACCGCTCTACCACTTTTAAGTTATTCATGGAAATGTTTGTTGCTCTAGTTGTTGTATGTCTTGAGATGAACACCTATTGAGTGTCCAGTCAACATAAACAGTACATTTTTGGCATGCAAGTCGAAAACTGACATTGGAGTGGAACAGTGACATTTGATTGGGGGGCTGGAGGTGGTTCCCCACATGAAACTGTGAGCGGTGATGTGGTGTGGCAGGTTGTGATTTAGACATTTGATCGGGTATTGGGGTATGGTTGCCCACGTGAAACTGCAAGCCAGTATAGTGTAACAGTGCTTTAAAGGTACGGTGAGAAATGTTGCCAGTACTTTATGTTGAAAGTGGCAGTGCTCAAAAACTAACCACAGGAGAATGTGCAGCAAACAACACCCATATATGATAATTAATCCCATGACACTTCAACTGCTAAACTACACAAGTTATGTTATAAGCAGTACTTACAAATGAAGCATAGCATCAAGTCCTTTAGCAAATGTATCTTTCTCAATAGAGTCAAAACTCTGACTCAAGGTCTTCTTATTCTCCATCACAAAGTAGCATTATGTAACTCTTCTAGGACTTCCTCAACTGTATGTTTGTTTTTTTTTTTGGAAGAAGAAGACATTTCCCCTAGTACAACTTCAAGTCTTATCTTGCAATAACCGAACAGTCCCCATGCACTTTGACAGATACCCGTGCGTAATGGTGCATAAAGTTGAGCTCTCACACATGAAATATACTGTATTTCCTGCCTTTTACTTACAGCTGTGAAATGTATGAGTGACCAGTCATGAACAACTATGCATTATTGGAATGCTTTGAGCTTAAGCTGTTTAACAGTAAGGAACCATTCACTGGATGTGTCTAAGTATATGTGGGATCTTTGATAAAAGCAGATTCACTCAACTGTGATGCGCTGCTAGCCTTGGTGTAGACGTGTGCAAATTGCATATTTTACTAATGAAAGAGAAAAGACAATATGGAAATTTATGATTATTTGAATCAAGAAACCCTTGG
Organism: Polypterus senegalus; assembly: GCF_016835505.1. NCBI lineage: Eukaryota > Metazoa > Chordata > Cladistia > Polypteriformes > Polypteridae > Polypterus > Polypterus senegalus. Next base: position 98,936,488 of record NC_053159.1, on the reverse strand, counting down.
ATTTGTAAAAATACAATTTTTGCTTTTGATTGACTTGTATGTTTATTTCAATGCACACATACTATACATGTACATCTTTGAAAGATGGCAGTGGCCTCCCTGTGCATAAGTGGTTAATTATGCAAGATTGTAAAAACGTGGTTTGCCTGGCTGTATTTTTTTCTGTTTAATGGTTGTAGCTGCGTTTAACCAAAATTACCAAATTTCAGCAGCTCTAGTTCGCTTCATGGGATTCTGGCAAAGGCTTGACGCATTGAAATGATTCCACAGACAAAATATCTTTGTTTTAAAAACTTTAGCAAAAAATCAAAGTAAAACAGTTCACACCAAAATAGAGAAAAGATTGGTATTGCAAAAAAAGAAAAGTTCTATTTAAGGCTTATATCTTGTTTGTTTCTTTAAGTTCTTTCATACACTGTTTGCTTATCCCATTTTCATGCTGTAAATGGGTTTTTCAGTCCATGCTAGCAATGGGACCTGTTCTAAAAAACAACTGATTCAATTAACACACTGTATCTTTGTTATAGCAAGAAAATTCTAGCTCATATTAATTTGCAGGGGGTAAAAAACTATACCATATTCTAATAGCTATGAAAGAAAAATATATTCTGTTCTACTATAGGAGTCAATAAAACACTATATGAATTTAACTTAGAGCATTAACATTCTAAGATTGGCTCTTACATTGGTTGTTTTGTTATGCTTGACTTATTATTATTCATGTAAAAAAATTTCTGTTGGTTTTCTTTAGTATTTGTTAATTAGGTACTGTTTCTTTGAAGTGGTGTCCTTCCTTGTACTTTAGTGGATGGAACCCCAGATGGTAGGGCCAACCTTATGTCACTGCTGCTGGATCCTCCCCCTGTCTATAAATTGCTGTCAGAATGAGAAATCCAGAAGTGGATTGTGGAGTTTTGAGAGTTCATTGTTGTTGCTCCTGATTGTTTGGTTTATTAGATTTATTTTGTTTCTGTATTTAGATTTTACTTTCAAATTGTAATTGGAGACTTGTTAGATAAATCCTTTTTGCCTTATCGTTGGTGTTTTGACATTTTTGTGTTGTTCAATAAATAGACTGTTTCTAAGACTTGTCTCTACAAGTCTGAGTTTCACAGTTTCTCTCACCCTTGTGAGACATTTTGATATATTTTGGGATTTTCTTCAGACTTTGAACCTTTTAAGCCAGCTTCCCATTTTTGAGTCCTGCTTAGTTTGATGCCTACAGGTGGTAGTTGAATGCCTGGTGGTGACGTTATGTCTGGGTATGCTAGTGAAGGTTCTGGCCTGCTTTGTGGCTATTTCTGGAGGCCTCACACCCTTGTTTGCCATGTTTGCTAAGGAGATATTCTTTAATCTTTTTGTTCTTCCTAGATTATTGACTTTTGGTTTCCCCATAGACTCATGATCTCATTATGCTTCAACAGGTTTGGAAGCGCTCAGGTGCATGGTTTTACAAGGCCCTTCCCAAATACATTCTTCCACCCTGTGATAACAGTCGAGCTGGAGGCAAGGGATTTCGACTCATGAAGGGAGATGGACAGCAGGCAGGTCCAACTGGACAAACTGGCCAAGTCTACAGCTGGACTAAAACCAAAGGCAAGTACAAAAAAAAATCCTCAAAGATCAATCTACTTCTGGTTTGCTTTCCCTAGCCAGAAGTGTCCATCAATTGGTGAGATAATTAATAGCAGCAATAGTAGTAATGTCAAGTAAAGCCTTGTTTTCATTTCTGACTAACTGATGTCATGATAAGCAAGAATGTATTTAAATTCATTAACTACCTTATCTGATATACTTTTTATTCTGGTATGTATGGGTCTACCAAGCAGATATTTAAAGAGGACACAAACATGTGGGTTCCTTATGGTTGGTGACACTTAATCCCTAAGGTTCAGAGTGTATTATGGAGTCTTTATGGTGTAAGAGGCCTCCCCTGATAGATAGGAAACATACAGAATGCAGAGTGTGTTAGAATTCAAAAATCTTCCAAGTGTTCAAGTAACACAGGCTGCCCATTCTTTTTGGTATTGCACCTACCCTCACCAAAGCAAATCTACTGACCTTTTTCTCTTTAATAACTTTGACCATGGGTATTTTACCTTCATCATAAAGTAGGTTCCTATGAAGCTAAAGCTTAGCTTTCAGCAGCTGAAAGATCTGAGAATGAATTTAAAACTGCTGGTAGTGATTACTGCACAAAGGCACGGAGGAGCATTTACTGCAATTTAAAGAGATGCAGCTGTTTTCAAATGAGACAAGGAGAGATGATTGAGACAGGACGGCAATGATAAAATTCAGAGTCAGACTCAAAATGCCTCACAAACAACCTCTTAAACAGATCAATTGTAAACAAATTCAATCTGGCATCTTCTGCGGCAGCAACACTTTTATCTACTAGAGCGTGCCCAGGGATTTATGTATACATTGCACAGAATCAATTGCTGTTAATTTAATTACAAAAGAGTATTCTTTCAATGGTCCTAATCAGCTTGTTTTTTCTTGAGTCCTTTTTGGTGTCTTTGTTACTAACAATGCAAAGGAGTCAGTTATTCTTCACCTACCTACATGTCATAGTGATGTGAACTGACCTTTTGGTGGGTAGAAGCAATATATAGGACAGGATTTATTACTTTGAAATCCTGGACACATCATTTCAAAGTTTTTTTTTTCCATTGGTAAAATGTCTGTTGTAGGTCAAATATTCTGGAAGGCACTATAACTGTTTATCTGGTGATATATAGCCACTATTCTTTGTTGTGCAGTAGATTTTCAGCAAGAAAAAGAAAAAAAAAATTGAACCAGTACATATATACTGTATGTATTAAAATATCCAAGTAAAAAAAGAAGATAAAAATAAGTAGTAATATCCCTTTGCTTTCTATATGTTTTATAATAGATTTTCAGTTGTCCAACAAAATCTACCTTTTGGATCCTATGTTTGATAGGTTGCAGCGATCTTTGTTAATAATTGCAGAAAAGGTAAAAGATGACCCAAACAGATTCTTTCACTAATAATTTTAGTAATAAATGAGTGGTTGGGAGAAGTATGATAGGAACACTAAAGGTGATTTAAAATATTCAGAAAGTGCAGTAGTGAATGGTCTAAAATTACATTTTCCTAACGTTTTAACATGTCCCAGCAGTATCAGGGACTACTAAGGAGATACTTAGTGATTTTGAAATTGTACTGTAGAGGGTTGAAGTACTGTTTAGATTAAATATAAATTTTAAATATAAACCATTGACACATTTTTTAAAAGTCATTGCTCAATGGGGATATTACTAAGGACTGGAAAATAACAAATATAATCCCATTATATTATAAAATAGATTGGGTGGATCCAAGTAACTATAGGCATTTTAAGCTTCATGTGCATCAAGGGCAAATTAATGGGAGAATAGGAATTACCGTAGATCCCGGAATATAAGCCGACTCAGTATATTAGCCGACCCCCTTCTCTACCTACTAAATTACATGTATTTGCCGATGACCGGTATTTAAGCCGACCCACTTCTCCAAGCAAAATTTTCTAAATTTCCTTAAAAGTGTCTCTTTAGGTATATTTATCATGTTTATCGGTGAGAATTTGAGACTGCCGGCATTTTTGATGGAAACCAGGAGGTGGTTGCGGAGAAGTTTGGTAAAATGAAACCTTTGTGTTGAAGCTATATACGCAAATACGGTACATCAGCGGGTGGATTTCCGGAGACTCGTTATAAATTTGATTAACTTAAATACGCAATACAGTGGACCCTTGACTTATGAACTTAATTCGTTCGCGAAGGCTAACCCATAATGTGTTCCAAACCTCCCACTGCACCACTTACTTAACCTTTTCATAATAAGAAAGGGTTGTATAATGTGCATAATTTACCAAAACACCAATAATTTTTCTAATGCACTAACCAAAAATTCATAAAAAGTGCCTAGCCTACCAGAAGTAGGCTAGATTAAGCTAGGAGCATGGCGGCGCGCATGGTCGCAGCAGCTCAGGGTTCTCCTTTTCAGTGCACTTTTTTGTTGTTTTTGTATTTTGTTTTTTCCTTGTTTGTGCACGATTGGTTCGGCAAACATCCGCTACACCCGTCAGAACCTTATAGACATCGGTGTCCAGAGCCAGACATCTGTTTCGAGTGTTTTTCATCACACGCACAACATCCCAGACAACATAGCGAGACCAGCAGGCTCTCCGTGGATTGTTGTCGGGTCTAGGAGACGACACAGATGGAGGAGGGAAAGAAAGCAGAAGCGGGGCCGCAGATCCGACGTTATGCTAAGGCTAAAAAAACAACTATACAGAACTTTTTTTCTGCACTGAAGGAGCTGCTTTTAATCTCATTGTAGATGTGTATAGTAACAATAAAAGGCATTCTATTCTAGAAACAACAATTTCATACTGTATTCACCATTTAATTTGACATCTTTGGGCTGCAGGAAGGGAGGAGGAGGAGAATGAAATGGAAGGTGGTTATTGTTTAGAAGGAGCCTCCTTATGCAAATCTTTTCTTTGTAAAATTGTCGAGATGGTGGATTTTGACATGCTGTACGTATTAGCGAGATCGGTCACATGAACAGCACTCTCATACGTATTTCCACACAATTTCCATCTTCGTTTTGATTGTGATCGCTTTCTTTACCTTCTCTTCCTTCCTTAGCAATTATGTGTCTTGCTTGCATGGTCTTAGTGAATTATATATATATAGGTAAATCACTGCAATGACCGAAATTACATCCACAAACACATGTATCTGGGCTCCGACTGACGCTACTAACGCTCACGTTTGTTTGTTTACAATCGCGCAAGCGGATACACGTGACCGCATTCGGGTCGTAACACAAGATGTTGGTCATAAATCAAAGCAAAAATTTTTATTTTAAACTTCCCGATAATTTATCCATCCATCCATTTTCCAACCCGCTGAATCCGAACACAGGGGTCTGCTGGAGCCAATCCCAGCCAACACAGGGCAGGAACCAATCCTGGGCAGGGTGCCAATCCACCGCAGGACACACACAAACACACCAAGCACACACTAGGACCAATTTAGAATCGCCAATCCACCTAACCGGCATGTCTTTGGACTGTGGGAGGAAACCGGAGCGCCCGGAGGAAACCCACGCCGACACAGGGATAACATGCAAACTCCACGCAGGGAGGACCCGGGAAGCGAACCCGGGTCTCCTAACTGCGAGGCAGCAGCGCTACCACTGCGCCACTGTGCCAACCAACTGCGAGGCAGCAGCGCTACCACTGCGCCACCGTGCACCCCCCCGATAATTTATTATAAATTTTATTAATAAAATCAACAACTAAAACACTTTTTTGAATAAATTCTTTATTTAATTTAAAGTACCGGCATGCAAAGTTACTTCTTCATCTGAAAGATTGCTCTGTGGTTTCATCATTATTTACTTCCATATTCATCGGCAAAACCGGCATTGCGCTGGAAATCTTTAATCTGAAACAATACTCGTTGTATAAGCCGACCCCCAAACTCCAAGCCAAAAATGTAGGACAAAATTCTCGGCTTATATTCCGGGATCTACGGTAATTAGGAAATAAAGGAATTATTAAAGAAAAGATTGAGCAGCACATAGCAGGAACAGAAGTGTTAATGAACATTCAGTGTGGGTTTAGACAGAGAAAATCATGTTTCCCTAATACGCTGAGTAAGCAAGAAAACAATACAATAAGAGAGATGCATATGATATTATTTAACTTGATTTTCAGGAAGAATTTGAATTTCTCACAAGAGAGGCTGGCAATAAAACTGAAAGAAATGGGAGTTCATGGTGTAGTGTGTGGGTGGCTGCAAAACTGGTTAAAACACAGGAAGAAAATATTTATGGCGTGAGGGACCATATCAGAATAATGAGATGTTAATAGTGGTGTCCCTCAGAATTCAGTGCTGGGCAACTACTATTTTTAATACAGTATATATACAGCATAAGATACAATGGTAGTTGGGATGACTGATAAAATAAATCAGCAGATTTGAATTCACAAATGGAAGCTCTGAAGCTTGAAAGTACTGCTAAAGAGAAGGATATAGTACTCGTATTGGACAGGAATTATGAAGGCTAATGCTAACAGAATGTTAAGTTATATAGCATGATGTGTAGAGTACAAGTGAAAGGACGTTATGCTCAAGCTTTATGATGTACTAGTGAGGGCTCACCTGAAGTACTGCATTGAATTTTATTCTCGAAGATACAAAAAAAAAAAAGACATAGCAGCAATAGAAAAATCCAGTGAAGAGTGAGTAGGTGGATCCAGACTGCAGGGTATGAATTATGAGAAAAGATTAAAAGGGCTGAACCTTTTCAGATTAAGTAAACAGAGATTAAGAGACAACATTGTTAAAGTTTTTAAAATTATGGAAGGAATTAGTATAGTGCAATAGTATAGAGCCATTATCTTAAAATGAGTTAATCCTGACTGTATGGACAGAGTAAATTTCACACAAACGTTAGGAAGTTTTTCTTCACACAGACAACCATAGACACCTGGAATAAATTACCAAGTAGTGTGGTAGAGAGTGGGACTTAAGGGACATAAAAAAAAGTGATGTTAATTTGAAGAAATTATGTAGCTAGAATTGCTGAGCTTTGTTGAGCTGAATGGACTGTTCTTGTCAAAAATGTTCTAATGCTAATCGTCTTGTTTAGATAGATTTCAGAGTTTGGACTTTACCACATTGAGTTGTCATTGTTGTTGAAACAGGCAGTGTGGCATAGAATTATAGCAATTGGCACTGGAAAACCAAGATTAGGATCAAATCTTTGAACATACACAGTACAGTAATCCCTCGCTATATCGCGCTTTGACTTTCGCGGTTTCACTCTATTGTGGATTTTAAATGTAAGCATATCTAAATATATATCATGGATTTTTCGCTGGTTCGCCGCTTTCTGCGGACAATGGGTCTTTTAATTTAGGTTACATGCTTCCTCAGTTTGTTTGCCCAGTTGATTTCATACAAGGGATGCTATTGGCAGTTGGCTTAGAAGCTACCCAATCAGAGCATGTATTGCATATTAACTAAAACTCCTCAATGCTATAAGATATGCTTCCCGCGCGGTGCTTGTTTGCTTCTCTCTATCTTTATCACTCTCTCTGCCTGACGGAGGGGTTGTGAGCAGAGGGGCTGTTTGCACAGAGGACACGGACGCTCCTCTACAAAATGCCGCTTTATCGCGGTGCTTCTGTATACTTAAAAGCATGTATTGATTTTTTGATTGTTCGCTTTTCTTTGCGCTCTCTCTGACATTTTCTGCTCTGGCTCCTTTAAAGATAAGATATATTTGCTTTCTTTTAATTGTGAGAAAGAACTGTCATCTCTGTCTTGTAATGGAGCACAGTTTAAACGTTTGACTAAAGGGTGTTATTTCATGTCTAGAGGGCTCTAATAATGTTAACAGTGTGGGAGAGTTTATAAGGGCTTAAAATATATAAAAATAACCATACAAACATATGGTTTCTACTTCGCGGATTTTCACCTATCGCGGGGGGGTCTGGAACGCAACCCCCACGATCGAGGAGGGATTACTGTATTGCTTTGTCAGTATTTAGTAACTGGCAGGAGTATACAGAATGAAATCTTCTCAGCTCTGTCAGTAGACTCAATCTGACTGAGATCGAATAGTACTGCCAGCAGCGCTCTTTTTACGAGTCCCAGCAAGCAGACACACCCATAGCAGACATGGAGACTGTAATCTCACAGATGCACACAGTGTCATGATGCTTTGCTTAGTTGCAATGTACTTGATTTGATAGGTAGAAAATGCTGTACACTGTGACAAGTAGTTATTTTATGGATCATAACCATAACAAGCCTAATGAAAAAGCTAGCGTTATAAGCAAAGTGAATATGTGTGGACTGTGTGCAAACTACTACCCACATCATAATGTAATAAATACTAATACAATCAAGTCACATCTTTTATTTCCATATGGGATAGTACAGTGTAGTCTACCTAGCATTTTCAGGTAATGATGGTTATTTCTGGATGATTTGCCCCTGTTTCTTAAAGCCTCTGTCTTGGAAATCATCGATTGGTTCCTAATAGATAATGGCACTTTAGCCTATGAAGGGAAAAGGGCAGGGGCTTCAGCCACTTCATGTATAACAGCAGGGGTCTGAGCCACTGTAGTCACCCATTTGTGTATGCCCCGTCATGGGTATGCCGGTTTTCCCCACACATCCCAAAAATGATCATGTTAACTAACTGGACCAGTGTGGGTGTGTGTATATGAGTATACCATGTGAGAGACTGGATCCCCATTCATTGCCTCAATAGGGTCTCACTTTGCCCAACCTGATCAGAAACTGGATATATAGACACACAGTAAAAAGTAAGAAAGTAAAGACGAAATTCCAATGAAATTCTAAACAAGTACAAAATTTGAGCTTTGAACTTCTCATTCCCTCTTTGGTTTTTGTCTCTTAAATCTGAAAGTGTAAGCTTCAGATTTTGTCACATTGATAGCTCCCTCCACCTACAGAGTTTGCTAGTACGTGTATTGAATATTGTTAGTCACTCTCCAGCAGCTGCTTTTCTGTTTATTTACCATTTGTCTTTTTCTTCTTTTTATGCTGAGGTTATACTGTTTTTTAATTACTCCTGAAATATCACCTCTAAGGCAAGACAGGCTTTATTTTTATTGAGTCTGCATAAATTTCTTTCTACTATTTAGAAACATTATAAATCAAATGAAAGTACATTTCTTTAAAAATGTAATATCTTGAGGCAGTATAGATAAGAACCTTTCTTGACAGTATCTTTCAGTGGGTTTTAGTCTTCTTTCGCTTTATTATGCCTCAAATGGAGCATTTATTTACCACACAACAGTGGTCTCCTAAGATGTTCAGCCATAACTATGATGATCTTTCAATTGGAAAACAATTTACTTATTTTAAGTTTGATAGGTACATAGATAGATAAGAAACCTAAAGAACATTTACATTTTAATGGGTCATGTGGATGACTTCACATTTATACCATAGTGGTGGATGGCTGGGTTCCTTCCTGGTCCTGACGCCTCCATAGTGGAAGGACCAGGGAAGAAAGCAGGCACAAGGCACTTCCACTTCACCCAGAAGTGCTTCTGGACCATGCTAATGGATCACCGGAAATACTTCTGGGTGCAGGATAAAAGGAACCCCCTACCACTGCCCCAAAAGCAAGGGTCAGGAGGTGGAAGACAAAGCTTGCTGGACAAGAGACAGAGACTGAGAGAAGAAGAAGAAATGCTGCGTGCATTTACTTGTTGGTGCTTTGCTGTAATGTGCTGTGCATGTGGGAAACATAAGAAAAGAGTTTCCCACAGCAGAATATAAGCCATGTGCATGAAAGAACTTGGTTTGTGTCTGTGTAGGATTTGGGGAGCTGGTGCCAAGAGCCATGTCTTCTGACCTGTGAGACGAAAGCTCCAAAAATATGAGCCCCAATAAAACATTAAATCAGTGGAAATTTGAACCATTAAATAGATCTTGAGCATACTCTACACAACTAAATGACCAAGTGGATTCATTTAGGTTTTAGTGAGCGACATCCAAACATATTTAAACATAATGAATAAAGTGTCACTCGCAGGAGATCACCAAAGTTGTGTTTGGTTTTTTTTCTTCTCTGTAGCAAAATGCAGAGATCCACAAATTAATGTTCTCTTTTATTATAATTAATTTAGCAGGTGCCATTATCTAAAGCATCATGCAAAAGCAAACTATAGCTTGACTGATTACAAAATGCAAAGTTAACAAGTTTGAAAGACTGGTTAGCAGAGCAAAATTTCAGGGGCTTGATAAACGGTAAGTGGAACACACTTGAAAGTAAAATAATAAAAAATAAATAAATAAATAATAATGATGTTATTTAGTCCTTTATTCAAATGGAGTGGAAATACACTAAGTTTATCTATCTATCTATCTATCTATCTATCTATCTATCTATCTATCTATCTATCTATCTATCTATCTATCTATCTATCTAATTCAGACTTCTACAAAGTTACCTGGGGACTGCAGTCTCTGTACATAACTCTAGTGGCAACAATGCTTGGCATCACTGGACGGAGAGTCAAAGAAGGGGTCTTTCACACTTTTGTGATATTCTGTCTTATCAGGGACACAAGAATGCCACCTTAATATCTGATCGGTCAGGCCCTAAAAGAAGCTCCTAACCCTTACTGGGAAATTCAGGGTCAGGAGTAGAAGACAAGTGTCGCTTGATGGGGAAGTAAGAGAAACCAATTTAGTACAAGAGTACGGAGAAAGTTAAAGAGGAATGGTAATAAATGTGTTGCAAAGTTAAACAGCCCCAGATTTTTCAACCAGATAAGGTTATTAGATAGATAGATAGATAGATAGATAGATAGATAGATAGATAGATAGATAGATAGATAGATAGATAGATAGATAGATAGATAGATAGATAGTAGATTATTAATTCCCAAGGGGAAATTAACATACTCCAGCAGCAGCATACTGATAAAAACAATATTAGTTAAAGAGTGATAAAAATGCAGTGCAAGTTAAAAAATGCAAGGTGGAGAGTGCAAGGCAGGTATAACAGACAATAACTTTGTATAATGTTAACGTTTAACCCGAGTGGAACTGAAGAGTCGCATAGTGTGGGGGAGGAACAATCTTCTTAGTCTGTCAAAGAAGCAGGGCAGTGATAGCAGTCTGTCGCTGAAGCTGCTCCTCTGTCTGGAGATGATACTGTTCAGTGGACGCAGAGAATTCTGCATGATTGACAGGAGTATGCTCAGCGCCTGTCGCTCCACCACAGATGTCAAACTGTCCAGCTCCATGCCTACAATACAGCCTGCCTTCCTCGCCAGTTTGTCCAGGTGTGAGGCATCCTTCTTCTTTATGCTGCCTCCCCAGCACATCACCACGTAGAAGAGGGCGCTTGCCACAACCATCTGATAGAACATCTGCAGCATCTTATTACAGATGTTGGAGGACGCCAGCCTTCTAAGGAAGTATAGCTGGCTCTGTCCTCTCTTGCACAGAGCATCAGTATTGGCAGTCCAGTCCAATTTATCATCCAGCTGCTCTCCCAGATATTTATAGGTCTGTACCCTCTGCACACAGTCACTTCTGATAATCACGGGGTCCATGAGGGGCCTGGGCCTCCTAAAATCCACCACTAGCTCTTTGGTTTTGCTGGTGTCCAGTTGTAGGTGGTTTGAGTCGCAGCATTTAACTAAATCCTTGATTAGGTTCCTATACTCCTCAGCCTTCCCACTCCTGATGCAGATCACGATAGCAGTGTCATCAGCAAACTTTTGCAAGTGGCAGAACTCAGAGTTGTATTGGGAGTCCAATGTATATAGGCTGAACAGGACCGAAGAAAACACAGTCCCCTGCAACGCTCCTGTGCTGCTGACCACAATATCAGACCTGCAGTTCCTGAGACGCACATACTGAGGTCTGTCTGTTGAAACAGGTTTAGAGAGTGTTTGATATTTAATATTATTGTATTGGGCTGTGTTCCTACTCCTCATGTGTTACCTAACTCTTGTGTATTTATTGTTTTACAATCGTCATCACAATCTAAGGTCTTAACTGCTGTCATACTGACATGAAGGTGAGTCACACTCATAGAATGCGCATTGCTGAGAAATTCAAATACACACACAAAGACTATAAATTCAACTCTTTAAAAGATTAAATTTGTATTGTCTGTAAACAGTACACTATGATGTCATATGGAATTAATCTGATCGTCTTGAAAAAAAAGTATTTTGTCCTTATACAAATGTGCATCAAGTGGGACACAAATGCATGCAAAAAATGCAAACTCATTATCATTGTTGAGCAAAATCTACTGGAGTTATTCAACTCAAAATTAGTAGGCTGTACTCTAGTTTACAGTGCTAAAAAATCAGCCATTCTGATTAGGTGATATGCATTTGAGCTATTGTGTAAACCCATTGACATGCATGTTTCAGAATGTAGTCAAACTGCATTCACGGATACCTAAAACATTTAAACCTATGTGAATAAAGCACAACAAAACGCATAAAGGGTTTGGGGTTTTGAGCCCCGTATACTGTAACAGAAAAGGTCTTTCTCTCAGACACAAAAATTGCATGAAAAGCATAAGACAAAATGGAGGGTTTGGAGGGACAATATAAAGGGGCGGACCGGAAATCAGACGTGATGGTTGCTGGGAAGGCGTGTTGGTGTATGGGAGTTTGATGTCATCTTTCGGGGACCAGAGGGAAGAAAGAAACCCAGAGGTACAGACCTGTGTTTACTCCGGGTTGGTTTATGGTGGCGTCGCTTTGTCTTTTCTAAGGAACAAGAGAGAGAGAGGTTAGTACGCTGTGTTCGTCCCCTGGCCGGCCTTATCGCGGTGCGCGTCAGGTCCTTCAACTGCTCCCGATGCGCTCGTTGCGTGGCATGACCCCCCCCTTCAGTCTAGACCCATTGGGTCAGGCGGACCGAACCGAGAGGTCGTGGACCCGAGAGAGAGCATCAGCATTGGCCTGCAGGCCACCCCGACGATAAGTGACAGTAAACTTGTAGGGCTGCAAGTCCAAAAACCACCTTGTGACCTGGGGATTCGACTCCCGATACAGAGCCATCCACAGGAGAGTGGCATGGTCCGTTACTAAGGTGAACTCCCGACCCAAGAGGTAAAACCGCAGATACGTTACCTCCCACTTAATGGCCAAGGCTTCCCGCTCGACCGCTGCATATCTGGTCTCCCGGTCCAGCAGTTTCCGGCTTAGGTACATGACGGGGTGTTCGACACCATCGATGCTCTGGCTCAACATGGCACCAAGACCACTTGAAAAGGGGCCCGCTTCTTTGTCAATTCCGTCAAGGGTGCTGCCCTTTTGGAAAACCGAGGTACAAACCGGCGATAATACCCCGCTAATCCCAGGAAGGCTTGCACCTGCTTCTTGACCACCGGAAGGGGCCATTCCAGGATGTCTTTAACTTTAGTACACTGTGGTTTCACCAGCTCCCCTGGTAGCCTAAATACTTGACCTTGCTCAAACCAAAATAAAATTTACAAGGGTTGATGCGGAGGCCGGCTTTCACTAGCATCAGGAGGACGGCGTAAACCTGCAATACATGCTAATCCCAGGTGCTGGAAAAAATGACCACGTCATCCAGGTAGGTGGCACAATAGGACTGGTGGGGCCATAACACTCTGTCTACCAGACGCTGGAAGGTCGCTGGTGCCCTGTGCAGTCCCAATGGGAGGACCTTGTATTGCCAGTGTCCACTAGGGGTGCTGAAAGCTGTTTTCTCTTTTGTGGATGCTGTTAAGGGAATTTGCCAGTACCCTTTGGTCATATCCAGGGTAGTCAGATAACGGGCTGTCCCCAGCTTTTCGAGTAACTCATCTATCCGGGGCATGGGGTAGGCATCAAACTTGGAGACCTGATTGAGGCGTGTGAAGTCGTTACAGAATCTCCAGGAGCCGTCCGGCTTAGATACGAGGACAATCGGGCTGGACCAGGGGCTATGGCTTTCCTCAATAACATCCAGATCCAACATCTGCTGTACCTCTAGCTCCACTTCTGTACGTTTCGCTTCTGGGAGGCGATAGGGCTGTTCCCTGACTACCACCCCCGGGTCTGTCACGATGTCGTGCTGAATCAGCGCGGTCTGCCCTGGTGCCTCACTGACCACTTCCGGGACTGACCGGATCATTTCAAGGAGCTCCTGTCGCTGATGGGGACTCAAATTGGGGCCGAGGTTAAGGACGTCTGTTTCCGAGAAAAGGGAGAGGGTCGGCCCAGGGAGGGGCGGTTCTTTCCTGTCCCTCCATGGTTTCAACAAGTTCATGTGGTAGACCCTCTCACTTGGACGACTATTCGGCTGAAACACCAAATAGTCCATGAGCCCTTTCCTCTCTTTTACCTCATATGGACCCTGCCAATGGGCCAACAGTTTGAAGTGGAGTACCATTACGCGATCCCCCAGCTGAAACTCACGTAGGGACGAGTTCCTGTTGTAGTTGCAGGCCTGCGCTGCTTGAGCCTTAGACATGTGCTCCTTTAGGAGGGGGCTGATTTTCGCTAGCCTATCGTGTAACTGCGCAAAATGTTCTAGGATATTGGTGGAGGGAAGTGCCTCTCCTTCCCAGCCCTCTTTTAGTACATCTAAAATACTCCGGGGTTGGCGTCCATATAGAAGTTCAAACGGGGAAAAGCCAGTGGAAGCTTGAGGCACCTCCCGATAAAAGAAAAGCACCAGGGGTAAAAGTTGGTCCCAGTTCCGACCGTCCGTGCTGACTTCCTTGCGGAGCATCTGTTTCAGGGTCTGATTAAAATGTTCCACCATCCCATCAGTCTGGGGGTGGTATAAAGATGTCCTGAGATGCTTAATGCGGAGCAACTTGGCTACTTCACTGAACGTATCCGAAGTGAAGGGGGTACTGTGGTCCGTGAGGACTTCTTTAGGTATATCCACCCGGGCAAAGAGGGCTACGAGTTCCTGTGCGATGTTTTTCAAATTGGCAGCTCGCAGGGGAACTGCTTCTGTGTATCGAGTTGCATAATCGACCATTACCAAAATGTACTTATGGCCTCGTGTTGAAGGTTCCAGGGATCCTACTAGATCGATCCCAATCCTTTCGAATGGCACATCAATGAGGGGAATTGGGACAAGAGGAGTACGGTCCCTTCTGGGAATCTGGCGCAACTGGCAGACTGGGCAGGACTGACAGACGCGCCGGAATTCCTCGTAAATCCCAGGCCAATAAAACCGGAGTTTTAGCCTCTCCAGTGTTTTTTCAGCCCCTAGGTGGGCGCCTAGGAGGTGGACATGTGCTAGTTTACATACTTGCCGCCGGTAGGTCCGCGGGACTAGCAACAACATCCGTACCACACCTTCGTGTTCCGCAACTTGATACAGCAATTCGTTATCTAGGACAAAGTGGGGTCCTGGTGACGTGGAATTAGCTAACGATATGTCGTTCGCGGATACTATCGCATTCCGGGCAAACTTCAGAGAATCATCATTCCACTGTTCTCTCTTAAATGAAGCCGGCGTGAAGCAGAATTGGTACTCCACATAGGCTATGGGATCGGGAGACACGTCTTCTTGTGCCGGCGCCTCATCTGGTTGTATTTCTGGATTGAGGTCCGCCAGCGAGGAAGATTCCCCTACGTCATTAATAGTCGCCGAAGTGGGAGCAGCTGGGAGGGGACCTTGTCCCTCCATGATCAGACCTAACCTGGCTTCCGGGGGTGGTGACGGTTCCACCGTGTTTACTTTACGACCAGTCATGTCCCAGTTTAACTGGAAAGGGGGGTTTGGGCAACACCGCGACAAACATTTTTTTAGGTTCCCCTTTCCAGGTTATGTAGCAATATGCGGACCTATATAACCTGGTCTTCCCATGTATGCAAGTGACCCTTGATTTCGGAGCAGCCCACTGTCACGGTAAAACATAACGGCGAGCAACAATGGTAATATTGCTCCCGGAGTCAAACAGCGCCCCCACCGAGTGCCTATTAATTAACACCACTCCCGTGTTTTTAACCGCCAGGGGGTTAGACAGAGAACAGTACCTCTCACCCTGGATCCAGCTGCAGTCCATGGGTTCAGGGGACAGGAGCTGACTATATGCCCCACCTCACCACACTTGAAACAGCGTGGCGAGGAGAGCGGTCTGTCGCGTGGTTTAGCCGGGGCCTCTGGACCGTGGCGGGTGGCCTCTGGCATGGCCACACGTCCCTGTCAGACCCCGCGAGCTGGCTTCTCCACCTCCCCGAGTCGGTTTACCGCCAGTTGGTGCTCAAGTACCTCCAGAAGGCTGTCCATGTTTTTAATGGGATGTCTCTGGACCTGCTGGGTGAGATAATCCGGCATGGCATATATAAAAGCTTCACAGACCACCGGCTCGACTACCTGTCGGGCCTGGTTGACATCTGGCTGTAGCCAGCACCCAATATTGCCCCAAAACTTGAAGGCTTGCGCCCTAAGTGGGCCATTGGGGTCAAATTGCCAGTGTCACCACTCCCTCGCCTGCTGGTCAAAGGTTACGGCGTAGCACTTGAGGATCTTGGGCTTCAGGAGTGTGTGCTGGGCGGCTTCATCCTCAGAGAGGTCGTGATAGGCCCGCTACGCCGGGCCCTTCAGGTACAGGGCCAAAATAACGGCCCACTCCGCACGCGGCCACTGATTGGCTGTTCTCTCAAAGATTGCGAGGTATGACTCGATGTTGTATGCCTCTGACAGCGGAAGAATAGGAGGAGGTGGCGGCCGCGTGGACTCCGGCTATACCATTTCTGCTGCGGCAAGTCGTCTCCTCGCGTCTGATAGCTCCGCCTTCCTGGTGGCGTGATCCACTTTGAGTGCTTGTAGTTCGGTGGCCAAGGTGTTCAGCACCGTGTTCAAGTCCTGCCCTTCAGTCATTTTTCTCGGGTTTTGTCGTTAATCCTGCCGGCTACGCCACTGTGAATAAAGCACAACAAAACGCATAAAGGGTTTGGGATTTTGAGCCTCGTATACTGTAGCAGAAAAGGTCTTTCTCTCAGACACAAAAATTGTATGAAAAACATAAGACAAAATGGAGGGTTTGGAGGGACAATATAAAGGGGCGGACCAGAAATCAGACGTGATGGTTGCTGGGAAGGCGTGATGGCGTATGGGAGTTTGATGTCATCTTTGGGGGACCAGAGGGAAGAAAGGAACCCGGAAGTGCAAACCTTTGTTTACTCCGGGTTGGTTTATGGCAGTGTTGCTTTGTCTTTTCTAAGGAACAAGAGAGAGAGAGGTTAGTACGCTGCCTTCGTCCCCTGGCCGGCCTTATCGCGGTGCGCGTCAGGTCCTTCAACTGCTCCCAATGCGCTCGTGCGTGACACCTACAACAAAACTTTCTATAACTATATACCTATAATACACAGGGAAAGTACTAACAACATTTACATACTAAATTTATCTGAAACTGATTTGTACGCAAAAAAATAACCAAAAAACTGCTGACCATTCTCAAGTGCACCAAACCCTCCAGGCTATTCATCTGCCTTTTATATATGTATTTTGTAGTCTTTTTATGTAATTAGTTTCCATATTTTTGCATCTGTAATTGGCTACTTATATGCATAGTTTTAACTTGTTAGAGAAGTGATTTTTGAAAGTGACTTTTAAATAAAGAATGTAATGGTAAGCATTTTTTAAATTTAAAATATAGATAACATAGACAACTTGAAACTGTTCTGACAAGAGATGCAACTCCACAACTGCAAAGGGATCAGGATAAAAGAGTTAGTGAGAGGGCAAGCAAGGGCCAAACCAGAAGAACTTTTATCTATTCTACAAAATGCTGATCAAAAATCATAGCCAAAGGAAATGTTTTAAAATGTCAAAACACTAGAAAACCACCACTAGCATACACCAATGTTTTGTAAGATGTTATTTTCAGTCTTGGACAGCCTATTGTCAAACACGCTGACCTTTATATGGTCACACTAATAGATGTATGATGTGACTTTTGCTTCCATGCCCTGTAGTTATGGGACATTGCTACATGGCTATGGTTCCCCAAAATGGTGGCACCCACAGAAAAACAAAATGGCACACTGGTAAATGCCAAAAATAACTTAAAGAAAGGGAAACATTATTCTAAAGGCCATTCACCGGAAATCTAATAATAAATTTGGACTTTCCATTATCCAAAACTCCCAAAAGGCCATACTTAATTACCAGGAAAAATGTAGACCAAAACAGAAAATCACTTTCAACTTTTGCAAAATCTTAAAACAAACCAATAAAAAAGCATATAGCTTTAAAATCCTTCTATATAAAAGCGGTCGGATTGTCCTTCTGTCCCGTGAGTGCTACGCAGGCACGGAGTTTCACACATGCCCCGTCCATTTTGCAATGCACGATGGGATTTGTAGTTTTGTTTTTCCAGGTAAAAGATGATTTTCTACTCCAGACTGTGTGATATCTTCTTCTTCTTTCTTACTATATAAAAGCGGTCGGGATTGTCCTTCCGTTCCGTGAGTGGAAAGCATAGCGGTATTCCGCTTATCACAGACTTACTACTTGCAGCTTTCGGTACGAAGCGACATGATGTGAGCAGAGTTCTGGTGCTCCCATCATTCCCTTGCTTTTGTGTGTGATGCGCTGGAAAAATAGGCAAAATTATGTCTCTGGAAATAATTAATGTTGATGGAGTACAAATGCCCCACCGCATAGTAAATATCAGGGGGGTTCAAAAGGGCGACCTCAATATAGAAAAAAAGTTTAAATTTCATCACAAAAATAACAGAAACTACGAGTATTAAAGTAATACCGCTCAAATGCAATATAACCAATGAGTTTGTATAAAATATCAAATTGATCTACATATTGAATTGCCTTAAGAAGTGGTCAGCTTAAAAGTCAGTTGCCTTAAAAAGTGGGTCAGCCTAGTATTTAAATATGTAGAATGAAAAAAAAATTGAAAAAGAATGTCATAAGCTGTTTCTTACCAAACTACTTACTGGAAAATGTGAGGTCATAAGATCACATGAAACCTGACGGCTGCTTCTGTTCTCTTTTCAGTTTCATTTTGTTATAGTTAACTCGTCAGCACAGGATGATCTAAGAAAATGTCTTGAGTCATAGATTGACAGAGAAGCAGATATGTACTAAGATATCAAACAACAGGAAAAAGTTCAATGTTTTCACTTGAAATGTGTGTGTGCATAGTGTTCTTTGCTGAGTACAGGCACATAGTACTTTAACATAAAATACAATAAAAAGTAAAAACCATACACCAGCTACATATGTGTACACACATTTTGAAGTATGCAAACAAACAGAAAAAAGAAATGCATAAAAATGAGTATCTACAGTATCTAAAAATTCATGTCAATTTAAATTCTCGTTAACATAAGAAGTGAGATCTTGGATATTGTGGTTGACATTATATGAGAGAAATGTAAAAACAACAGTCAAGAGTCGCCTAACACAGCATAAACCACTTTGGGTTCACTGTGATTTATAATATGCAAAGTCACAAGTTTGCCTACTTGGGTCAGCTATTACTCCCCTGTATTGAGAGTTTTAGAGTTATCATAAAACTTAGTGCTACAAGTAACACTAAATGAGCCAGATAATCAATATAGTGATGCCAGAGCAAATGTCATTTTTTTGTTGCTTTTTGCCTCTGTAGTTGTAGCATTTTGTACAACCTATAACCATTCATTGAATTGTACAGCAGAAAAATATATATGAATTCCCAGTTAAAAATACAGCAGGCTTAGCAGTGTTATCAATATATTATTTAAATGAAAACTATGGAGAATTCTCATCAAATCCTTCCTACTTGGAATCATTAATTTTTGGAAAGCCATATTTTCAAATTTTAGGAATTAATTGCTCTCTCTTTTAGATTTATGCTTATTTGTAGAATTTCTTTATTATGTCAATTTGTTTTAAGAAAATTATTATTCT
Source organism: Polypterus senegalus (assembly GCF_016835505.1). Taxonomy (NCBI): domain Eukaryota; kingdom Metazoa; phylum Chordata; class Cladistia; order Polypteriformes; family Polypteridae; genus Polypterus; species Polypterus senegalus. Next base: position 98,917,063 of record NC_053159.1, on the reverse strand, counting down.
TCCAGTTTACACAGCTTGGTAAAACATGTTATCAATGGACTTAGACAATCCACACTACCTGGTGATATAGATGATATAGATATCTGCATAACTTAGCCGCTCCTTATGCTCAAGCTGATTTTTATTCATGCAGATTGCAGCTGTCTGAGGGAGGCACTTTGTACATCTTCCATAAAACAATAATTACATTTATTCAAAAAACTATACTTAATTACATACTGTATATGTTTGAAAAAATTGTGTGATATTTTTCAAGTGAGGAACACAGAAATTTGAATGTAACTGCTATACTATTGTTAGTCACTGATCATGGCTTCGGAAAGTGGCAACGCATTGCATTGCATGTTAATTTGCACATGCAAGTAAGAATTTCACTGTACTCTAACATGTAACAGTAATGACCTTATAAATGTTGTACAGTATGAAACCAGAGCTTGTCAGGGTATTGTGGTGCCAAGACAAGGCAATACATGACATTTAACTAAAAAAAAGAAGCGACAAAATAAATGTACGGATCATCAGCCCTCAACAACAGGCAGACATCTTAGCCCTTGAAGAAAAGTCTTTCCTTGTTGGAATCAGGGTCCACAATGAACACCAATTTCTGGTGATATGTCAGCTTTATATAACAGTCAGGATGGAAGAGGTGGAGTTTTGAGCTGTGGGGCAGAAGTGATGTCAAGTTTCACCCACAAAATGTTCCTCAAGTCTGGGGGAAACAAAACAGAAGCTGTCAAAGACTGTGTTTCACTGTTATCCTTCCAAATGTCTTACCTGCCCAACACCAGGAAGCCACTTGATCAGCTTGCTTGTATTACAACCTATGAATTTTAACAAGTGGCCTTATGCTCACTCATAACTTGGCCAAGCAGGAACACGTACAAAGAGGATTAAGGGAGGCCAAGTGTAGATCTCTTAAGGAATATAAAATAGCAGCATTTTTAAACTGCCATCCAGTATAGACTGTCAGACCAGCTGATTCTATTTCAAGAAATCACAATCCACCCATAAGTTATTTCAGATGTATTCGGTGCTTGATTTATTGCCATATATCCTTCTGTCTAAAGCCCATCCATTTTCTGAACCCTGTTATTTCAGTTAAAGGTCACAGAGTTCCAGACTTTCTTAGCAATAATGCATGCAGCGCTGAAACAGGCCTGGACAAGGCATACAATTTGTATGTGCACTTTAAAAGTAACAAAGAACTGAAAAGGGTATTAAATAAAATGGAGAAGATAGAGAGGAAAATATAACTAATAGCAGTGTAGAGAATGTGTACATATTATACTGATACTTGACTCTGTTGATATAAAGAATGCCAAGATTAGATTGCTTCTCCATATGACTTGAGGGTAAAATTTATTTGTGAACCTGCTAGTCTGAGCTCTAATGCCATGTTCTGTCTGCCACTGAGGTGGTTTAAATGATTTATAATAACACAGGCCTTATTTCCTCAGTATTGAAGAATGATCCCTTCAACGGATGTCTGTCTGTTCCTGTGATGTTTTTGTGCAAAGCTCACACCCTGCCAGTCAGAACATTTTATGTGGACAACACCTAGCAATAAAATGGGAGTAAAATATATTTGGTTCCTCTGAAAGTGAGGCATCCATAGTGATTGCTCTAAAATGTCAAATGATGCGATTAAATGCAATAGCTAAAAAACAGAGACATTATTCCTATCAGCTTTTAGTTTCTGTACATTTAATAATTTTTTGCTGTGACCTTATATAAATGCAGACTCCTATTTTTCATAATTAAGAAAGTCATCCGGTTGCATAAAAAACACATTCTCCAGACTTTGTTTAAGTGGGAGTTTGGCATCCAGTTTGCATGTGTCTATGATAATGTCCTATTCTCTTAGGGCCAGGCCACACTACACAACCTTTCCAGCAATTTTCAGTTGCAGCTTTCATGTTCACATAATCTTAGGGAGTAATTTTAAATTGTGGTAACTGTCTGTAACCACTTATCATGTACAGGGTGGTCCAGATCTAATTATGCAGAGCCAGATCATCTGGATGACTTTGATTTATGCGGGGATGATTCCAGTTCGGCACAAAGACAATTCTTTGTGTCGTCCGTTTGCACACTTCTCAATGGTCTGGGATTTTTCGGGTGATTTTCTATGTAATAAACTTAATAAGCTATAGCGTAATGAAAATTGCATAATTAGATCTGGACCACCCTATAGTGTGATCTCCCTATTGTCTTAGTCTTAGCCCTCTAGACAACAAAATATCCTGTGTTTTCAAGGCCCGACAATCAGTGAGCGCTCGGCCATTCTGTACAATGTGTTACATGCTACACAAACTAAGTCAGACTTAGACATAGGCATGACTGGGAGAGGAAACGTTAATCGAAGCCAATATCGAAACCCGAAATCTGTTCTATTATATGCCACAGCCAGATTGGTCATTGAAGAATCATACTAAGGAGAACAGAAGAAAAAAGTAGCAATTCGAAGGTGTGAATGAGTCCAAGTTAGCTGGTAGACTGCTGGGTTTCTTGTCATTTTTATCTCATTATTAATTGGCAACTGGTTAAGAAAATAAGAAGCAGTTCAAAGTAAATGCAGTTGTTTTTTGACAAAAATGATCAATTAAGGCTTTGGAATCTTAACAAGCAACTTAAAAGAAATTGAAGCAAACAATACTATTTGAGCAATAATTGAATAATTAGAATTGCCTTTAATTAAGAAATTGGTCTGGAGAACCTGTCATCACTGCCATCCTCCTAAATACCAAACATTAGCACCACTATGGACTTGTTTTCTCTACCATTAATAATCTCACGATTTGATTCATCTAAATAAAAAATTTCTTCAAAGAACAAAAAAACTTTTATTTGCGTTCAAGGGCATGTTATGTACTCATTTATTGCATATATCCATTTGCAGGGATCTAATAAGGCTGAAAATACAGGTACATACTTTTCAATTTTGAGAATCATACTGTATCTATACAGAAAAATTAATTACAATTCTGGAACTTCCATAAATTTGAGACTTTATACCTACATGATCAATCAATAAAAAAATAACAAAACAAGCAGGAGACTTTTCAACATGAAAGTAAAATATTCCAAAAGGAGACGGTTTCAAGATTTATGTCTGCATTTGTTTCCACAATAATAAATAAAGTTTAACATGGTGCAGAACATTCCATTAATACTTGTGCTCCATCTCCACCATGCTGTATTTTAGACAGAAATATAAAACTAACTTGCACACCCAAACATGTAAGTGCTCTAATATTTAAGACAGTTTTACTCACTTACTTGTAACTAAGTTACCTAGAAAGAGCATCTGAGAGACCCAGGATGATTAAATAATAGCCATGATATGATGGTGCCCTTTGTTTTTTTTGCTGACATATTAAACTGTTATGAAATATGTTTAAAGTCAGTTTGTTTTTTGTTCTCCCTGGATCCAGATTTCACATTCTGATTGTGTTTGTTACCTGATAGAATTATGGAAGCATTTCAGCTTGTGTGCAGACTATGCCTGTGATGTGAGCATGGTCTTCTCCAGTCTTTTCAAAAATGCTCCTGAAGGTTTAAATTTGAAAATGTCAAGTCCATATTTTCCATGGCTTAGGTTACCTTATATTTATTCATGAAGCTTTAAAAGCAGTTATACTTTATCTTCTGTCCAGTCAAAGAAGAAGTCTGCCTTGATTTTTCTGCATGTGCTCTGTTTACTTCATGCTTTTGGGCTTTCAATTTACTTCACATTTGTTCCGTAAACTAACCTCACACTTAGCTGACAAACTGCACAAGCCCAATAGGAAAGATTTCAGAATTTTGTAGTATGAAAAACTGAAAATGCTAGCGTTGATGTGAAACTTGTGAATGAAAAACAGCAGTTTCAAATGTATCCATGTTAGTATGGACTAAGCTTCAGTTAATAGATAAGAAATTAGCTTGGCAGTGCTGGGACTAAGCATTTGTCAAAAACTCCACTATAATGTGGAGTGATGATGGCATCATGCCCAGACTCTTCTTAACAATGGGGTAACAAAATTAAGATCACCAATTGTATATATCCCATTAAATAGAGAACAGCTGGAACCAGTTTGCCTTTTTCAATGGATAACAAGAACAAAGAAAAATTAGGCAAAACCATCACTGTCTGAAAAGATTAACATCACCATCTGTTATTTCTGATAAGCATTTAACCACTGAGGCACAGTACACCCTTCCATTACACATCACTGCCATTAGTTCCTTGCTAATTGTATCCAACCTTCAGGTTTGGCGCATGAAGCTGCTATGGGTACTATCCACTAGCAGTGTTTCACTTTGTTGAAAGAAAGCAGTGCTGCCAAAAGCAGCAATATTCTTGTGAAAACACTGTGACTCAGTTTGTTGATATTCTTTTTAAACTTCAGCTAGAGTTAGTTTTGATACAGGGTCATCCCATTATACATTTTATTACCTACAAGAATATTTCTATCATTGTAAATTGAAAATATTTTTAAAAGTGACACCATTTCACTTTACTCACTGACACATGAAAAGAAGTGTGTGACCAATGAAGGAACTGGATTGCACATCAACCCATAACTTGAAACTGGCAGCAGTTAGTGAAAGGCACAGCACAGCCCAGGGTGGAAATTCAGTCTATCACAAGGCATATTGACTAGAGCCCTGTGATTTTTGTAAGGTGGAGAACACAGACAGAATCACAGAATGCAATAATTAAAATGAATTTCATATCTAAACATGAAAATGAGTGGACTTTGGAGATTTAAGAGAAGTTACTAAATTTCTGAACATATTAAACTTTTTGAGTAATATGCACTTAAATTACTCAATAATATGTTCAAGAAAGTTATTATTTTAGTGAACATTTATTTTTTTATTTTTATCAATTTTAACTAAGAGCAATTAACAATCCATACAATCGAATCAAACTTAATAAAACCAAAATTCAACCCCCACCCAAAAGAAAGAGAGGAGACCCAGCCAACAAAAGTTTTGAACAGATCCTCTGAGTGAGAATTAGATTTTTCTTAATTTCAAACAGTGTAGCACATCATTTACCCACCGACTTAAAGGTGGAGGGTCCGTTCAAGTCGTTCCCTGAAAATACCCTAATACAGTTTAAGTAAACAGCCAATGGCTCAATGGTAATTGCAAAAGGTAATGGTGATAGAGGACATCTTTGTCGAGTACCTCAATCAAGTTTGAAGTAGTCCAAAATAATGTTAATACAAACTGAGGTTTCTGGACTAGTATAGAATAGTTTGATCCATGCATATATGTTTGGGCCAAACCCAAATTTGAGCAAAGTGGTGAATAGGTAATCCCATTCAGCCATGTCAAATGCTTTTTCTGCATCAAAAGACAGTAAGATCTCTGGGGTGTTAGATTTAATGGGTGAATATATTATATGAAACAAATGTTGAGTACTAGAAGCTAAGTGTCTGCCTTTAATAAATCCGTTTTGGTCTTGTGATATTACAGAAAGAAGCATTTTCTCAATCCTTCAAGCTAGAACTTTGGAGAGTATCTTAACTTCATTATTCAGAAGGGAGATTAGTCTGTATGATGCACATTGAAATAAGTCCTTATTTTTCTTAGGAAAGACAGAAATTAATGCTTGGCGAAAAGTTTGAGGTAGAATTTTGTTGACTTTAGCTTCTGCAAAAGTTGCTGATAATAGTGGAGCTAACTTATTTTATTTTTTTTATAAAATTCCACTGGGTAGCCATCAGGGTCGGTTTCTTTCCTACTTTGAAGTGAGTTTATAGCACCTAGTAATTCTGAGGGTGTCAGAGGTTTATCCAGTTCCACAGTACTGAAAGGATCTAGCTGTGGTATCTCTAATGAATCAAAGAAATCACTAGATTGTGTCTTAATTTCTTTAGACTGAGCAGAATATAAAGACTTTTAGTTCTTTCTAAATGTGTGGGTTATATTTTTTGGTCTATGTTTTTTTATAAATATTTTATTGAATTTATTAAAAGCAAGTAACATTCCATACGAGCAAGTCAAACTTGACAAAACTATGTTCAAATCAACCCCCACTCATGAGAAAGACAGCAAGGCCAATAGCCATAGTAAAACTTTAAGAGTCGAAAAAAAATTAAGTGCTTATTCTAAAATGTTATTGATTAGATCCTACCAGGATTAAAAAAAATTGAACTGATCTTTTAAGTGAGAATTTGATTTTTTCCACTTTCAAATGCTACACTATATAACATCTGTTGCTCACTGCCCATTTGGGTTAGGATTCTTCCGATTGAGCAAGATAAGTTTACGTGCCAATAGTGTAGTAAAGGCAATTACAGTTTGTTTGTCCTTCTCCACTTTAAGCCCATCTGGAAGTACACCAAACACAGCTATTAATAGATTAAGAGGTATTGTGACACCAAGGCTGTCTAAAAGGTATTTACAGATTTTGGTACAGAATGATGTTAATTTGGTGCATGCCAATAACATGTGACCCAAAGAGGCTGGAGCTCGATTGCAACATTTGCAGGTTGGATCTTGCCCTGGAAACATTTTGGACAATTTTAAATGAGACAGATGTGCTCGATAAAAGATAATTGGATGATTAGCACATATGGAGGCATGCCTGCCTTCCACATCTTTCCTGAAAGGTTAAGTAAGAAACTTCTCTATCTTGAAGTAGTTCTTACATTGTTTCCATATTCTGAGTGAATGAAGCACAATTGGGTTGCTAGTATATTGATTATAACTTGTATTTACTGGGGTATAAAGCAAGGAATATAAAGAAGTACTGAACGCTTTTATTTTTGTTTGTGGACCAAGCCTGTGTGTGTTCATCTATTTGTGTCAGTGTCCAGGTTTTTATAGCTTGTATATTTGCCACCCAGTAATAAAATTGAAAGTTAGGTGTGACGATGTGGGTCCTGCTCCATGCTCTCTCTTCCTGTTTTGGGAGCCTTTTGTAAAAGTGTTCTGGGCTTTTATTAACAGAAAAACCAATGCAGGATCCAAAGTGCAGTGCTCCAAAGTTAATAAATAAATAATCCATAAAAACAGTGTCCAGTGGAGGTTAAAAATCTGAATAAATAAATCTTCTTTAAAATGAGGTTACAATCAATTAATAGAAACAGTCATTTAAAAAAAAAACCTGGTGCCTTCTCCTTTTATCTGGCAGCTCTTCTGCTTATCCCTCATAGGCCTTGCAGCAGAGGAGTCACCCTATCAGCAGATGCAGCTGACCTCCTGCATATCCAGATGCCTTCCATCCCATGGCTACATACACACCGGACAGAAACTAGTGTCCCCAATGGCCAGGGCGCTCACACTGGGGCTCACCTTGTAAGCTTCCTCGACCCCCGCTGCCTTCCCGGTCTTACACGGTGAGCTGTTCACCTTCCTGGTTGCTCCTTCACCTTGAAACTGTTCAGCTGAAGCAACCGCTTCAGACCACCCTCCCACTGATTGTTGGCGTCACACTCCTTCTCAGGGGCTTTTCTCCCAGCTGCCTGCTTTCTCTGACATGAGCCTGTTCTCTTCTGACTTGCTTACTCTTGCACCAGCTCCTTCTGTCTCCTGCCTTCTTTCTCTCTTTTTTCCTTTAACCTCTGGCAATCTTTTCTTTCTTTCCACACTTGCGCTTGGCACAGGTGTGATGATTAGCACCTCCTGGCATCAATTACTTGCTCAGGAGATTTGTACCTGTGCACTTAAGTGCAGGACCGACCGCATCACACACGGGGACCGCTCTCACCACACTACCATGCCCCCCCTCCATAAAGCCGCGAGTGAGGAGATTATTTATTTAAAATGGCAATCAGCTGCGGACCTCACTTTGCCACGTTAGGTAGAGCCATGCCACCTTCTGCTTTAGGTCTTTGTAGAGTTGCCCTTTGTATGGGTAGATATTTTGAATTCCAAATAAATGAGATTATGATTGAATCTAACTTCTTAAAAAATTATTTGTTAATGTATATGGGAATGCTTTGAAATAGAAAACGATGCTTAGGAAGAATATTCATCTTGACAATGTTAATTCTTCCAGCTAAAGTGAGATGAAGGGTAGACCATCTGTGCAAGTCTTGCTTAAGTTTTTCTATGCAGACAGCAAAATTATGTTGATAAAGATGTTTATGTTTACTTGTGATGTTCACCCCTAGGTATTTGAACTGATCTGCGATGATAAAAAGGAATGTGTCCAATCTAATATTGTGTGCTAGAGAGTTCACTAAAAAAAGAGCACACTTTTATTCAAATTATTTTCGAGTCCAGAAATCTTTTGAAATTCTGCTAGTGCGGTTAGGACTGCAGGCACAGTATTTTGTGGGTATGATACAGTATATACAGTACCATATCATATACAGATAGTGATATTTTCTTTTCAAGTCCTTCTCTGATAATCTCCTTGATCTCATAAGCATTTTGAAAGTGAACTGCCAGTGGCTTAGTGGCGATTGCAAATAGCAGTGGTGACAGGGGGGATCCTTGTCTAGTACCACATTCTAGTTTGAAGTAGTCTGAAATAATGTTAATACACACTGAAGCTTCTGGGGCCTCATGTATAAACGGTGCGTACGCACAGAAATGTTGTGTAAGAACTTTTCCACGTTCAAATCGCGATGTATAAAACCTACACTTGGCGTAAAGCCACGCACTTTTCCACGGTATCTCATGCCTTGTCGTACGCAAGTTCTCCACTCGGTTTTGCAGACTGGCGGCACCCAGCGTCAAAGCAGTGGTACTGTTCCTCTGTGTACACCTTATTTTCCTGACGCAGCTTTATAAATACACTGAAACTAACCGCATATTGTTTATTATTGTAATGCATCTGATTGTAATTAACTTGCGTTGGTACTCTCACTTCTCCTTCTTCTTCTTCTTCTTCTTCTTTCAGCTCCTCCTGTTAGGAGTTGCCACAGCGGATCATCTTTTTCCATATTACTCTCACTGCACCACTCGGAGTATTTATATCACTGTATCTGAGTGTGAATCCCAGCAGCAGCTGATCGGAAAGAGAATTATCGGTATACAGCTTCAAGGACACGCTGTCTCAGCCACTGCAAAATGTTTTAAAGTCTTTCCTGTACGGACCTCGCGGTTCAAAAACAGTTTCATCCCAAGAACTTTAAATGCACTCAATCAATTGCACCTTGTAGAACTGTTTGTACTTATAAGTACAATCACCCCACTGTAAACTTGCACTATAGTTATAATATCACACAACCTGAGGCACTTTATAAAGCGCGTATTTACATATGATGACGCTATCGTTTTTAAGGTGAAATGCAACAAAATATGTTTATTAAATTATACAGATAAAACTTTAACTTCATTTAAATAATCTATATTCTTCACTGGGAGTGTCGTGAAGGATAGAATAATTAAACATGTACTACAAAGATATTTCAATGTTCCTTAAACGTTTTGAAGAATCGGCGCTAAGCTTACAGATGGATTAACTTCTATTACAGAGCTGACTGTGTGGCAATCGGTTACTTGGGGAAAGAAAAGCACTGACTGCAGTGATGGCTACGCCAATATATATTGAATATAAAACAGAAAGAGAAAATAACAACACAGCTAAAAACGCAGCGACAAATTTCGGCAAAAGTTAAATGCTTGTGTCATGAGCACGAGGCGGTTATGCAGTGTCTGCAACAGACGTGGCCATCCACCGTGCATAAGCTAACTTACTGACATTGGCGGGCGAAGGTGCCACCGATTCTTCCTCTGCCCAGTGCCACCACAAGCCTAAAGCCGCCCCTGAGTACTGCTGCAATAAATTATTTCATCGAAGTGAAACACATGTTTAATAACGTGCTTTAACTCCTATCATCATGAAAATGATATCACGTATACATCTCAGTATTTTAGTTATTCAGAGAGCTGTAATATCACGAATGTAATGGATTCTGTGTCCAGTTGGAGGAAGAGAGCCGGTTTAAGAAGCAAGTAGTGATTCACACACATAGAGCACATAGAAGATCAAATAGAAAACAAAGCATTTAACGTGCTACTTTAATTACGATGTGATTTGAGAAACTGGTTAATTAAACAATTTGAAGATGAAGTTTGTGATGTTCTACTTTAAAGACAAAATAAACTACGTGATTAAAGTGGAAATGTCGAGATTGAAGTTGACATTTCATGCTTTTTCCCCACTGTGTGCCTTTTTTTCTCTGTACCCTAATAAGCTTTCATATGACACTCAGACAGTGGGCTACAACTTTGATATGTGACTTCTTTTTTATTTCCGGCACTGTGCGATTTTGTAAACGTGAGCTTTCAAGTTTCTCCAACATGCTATGTCACTCGATCAACTTCCTTTTGTTGATTATACCACGGTTTATTTGAACAAATAGTATGTTTTTCCTTTGCCTCCACTTGGTATTCGCTGAAATTCTTATATTTTTCCCTGTGCTTTTCCCATTGTCTTTTCACAGAAGGCTGAGCTTAAGGGCGATTTATATTGATTTGCATATTCAAAGAGGCGTAATTCTGGGAGGAGTTGGGGCGTTACAAAAAGCGCGTGCACTTTCTCAATCCTTCTAGCTAGAACTTTGGAGAGTACCTTAGCATCATTTTGGTGAGATTGGTCTGTATGATGCAAATTGTTATAAGTCCTTATTTTTCTTAGGAAAGATGGTAATTAATGTTTGGTGAAAAGTTTGAGGTAGAATTTTATTGCCTCTGGCTTCTGTAAATGTTGCTAATAAAAGGGGAGCTAACTTATTTGAAACTTTTTTATAAAATTTGTCAGGGTAGCCCTCAGGGCCTGATGCTTTCCCACTCTAAAGTGAGTTTATAGCATCTGAGAATGCCAGCGGTTTATCTGAATACTCTGCACTAAGAGTATCTATTTGTGGTATCTGTAATGCATCCGAAAACACATTAGGTTGGGTATTCTCTTCTTTAAACTGAGTAGAATATAAGGTCTTATAGTAGTCTCTGAATGTGTGCATTATATTTTTATAGTCAATGATTTTGTCTCTGTCTGTATTGATAATTACTGGTATTGCATTACGAAACTTCCTGTTTGTGGATTTCTAGAGCTAAGATCTTATTAGCTCATAGTGTGTTCATCCATCCATCCATTATCCAACACGCTATATCCCAAATATAGGGTCACGGGGGTCTGCTGGAGCCGATCCATATTTATCAGAATCACTTTAATATTAAATACATTTTTTACATATGATAGCTTTGAACTAGACTTCATACTATTTTCAGGTGTTATGGCTATGAAACCTGTATTGTATTTTGCATTAATAGTTGTTGGGCTAGAAAGGATAAATAAGAAACAGCAAAGATCTCCCCCTACCCAATTTTGCTTTCCTGAGTGAGGCAGACCACACTTCACAAAGCCGCAATCCTCTGAGAGACAGAGCACATCCAGAACAAAATGGACCAAGCAGCACTGTAGAAAAGGTTAAAATTGAGAGTACAATCCCTGTACAATAAACATAGGGAATGATATTAAACAGTTCCCATGGAGACTGAAATAATGTATGATAGTACAATACAAACAATCAAGGATATGAAGTGAAAAAAAACACCCTGTAAATAGCTAGTTGTTCTGTATTTGCCAAAAAGTACATATACTGTATTCATTGAAACAGATTCCAATATAAAAAGGAGAAAGGTAGCCAAAAAGGAAATAGAATGTATAGTTACTGCAAAAGTTGCATTACAAATGGTGCAAGTTGCAAGCAGAATCTTCTTTACCTTGTCAGAACAATGTACGACTTAACAACGTATTTCAAAAGGATGTCAGAATCAGTCTGCTTAGTTCTTTTTGTACTTCATACGGAAAACTAAAAATTGACTTTCAATATTGACTTATATTGCCCTTTATATTATTTATGTTCCCCCCAAGTAAGGCAATCATTTCCTTCAGGTTGAAAACTGTATTTCGGTCTTCTCCACACTCTGTAGGCAGAGATGTGAGTCTGGTTGGGGTTGATGGAGATGATGAGGCCGACTCTTATTAGCTGTGGTTGACAGCAGGGATAAAAGATCCTATAATCCTCCTGAAACTGATGAATTATCTTTGCCTGCCTTGCTCGCAGTTTCGCTCCCACTTTCTCTTTTGGCTGGAGGCAATGCTGCAGCGTGAGATCCTGGCAGATTAATCCCTTTGCCAATCTGTTCCAAGTCAGCCTCTGGTAGGCCATACCGTGACCTTGAGGTCAGTCTTGATTTTGCTGAAAGTTTAGATGCCTTATCCTTACCCTTTTTCTTTTCTTTCTGAAACCTTTGTTTGTTGCTTATGCTTACTGTATGTATATCTGCATATAATGTAAATACAGGATACCTTGGGATGACAGTACAAAATGGGTAAAATAATCCAAAATTAACACAGGAAGAAAGTAAAAACAGAATTTTGCACAGAAGGCTAATCAATTGGGTATTCATTCAGACTACAGTCTAAGTAGAGCAATTTGTGCCACTTGTCACCAAAATTGAAAATAAAACATAAGAATCTTTCTTGCAGTTGCTAGATAAGTAATGTTTTTACAAGAGGCAAAGGTGGATAAATATTTTCACATAATGAAACATTGTAATGAAGAGAATCAGATATCAGAATCTGATAGTTCAATTGTAAAACATGGAAGTCTTTAAACACAGAAAAGTCTTGGAGATGCCATCAACATGCAATGCCACAGGCATCCAGAGGCTTATTTGAAAACAGAAAGTAATTAAATCAAGCAACACATAAACAAACAAAAAAGGGCAACACAACACACAATAAAAGCAACAGAGATATTGTGTTAAAACATATTTTTCCTGGTTTTATTATCTGTCTAGCTCACATGGAACTCAACTTCAAAGCTAGGCCTCTAGGCTCTTATGAGACCTAGTAATAAAATCAGCCTAGCTCCAGACTAAAGAAGCAGGTTTTCTGGCCTACACACCAAAAGAAACCATGATGATAAAGCGTAAGAAGGAATGGGAAACTATGTAAACCCCTTGGACAAATAACAAAACAATGTTCTTTACTGTAATTCTGGAGTTAATTAGCAGAGTAAATGTTTCAAAGCAAACATGAAAACAAAATGTGCCTACAAAAATACAAATATATACAGTAGAATGTGAGAGAAATTAATCAATTCCAAAACAACCAAAAGAGAAGTCCAGAATCCAAAGACAGGCACCTCAAACAAGAGCATGTCCACGGACTAGGTAATCAAGTAATAATCATGAACAAGTGAAAACAACAATTGTAGAAACTAATACCAGAGTGCTAGCACTGAAGCTTATTCAGACTTTTAAAAGCAAGGGACAGTCCCACTCCCACAAGCTTAACATGTATGTGACAAAGACGATACCTAACACGAATTACAAAATTAATAATAAATGGGAAAATGTTATTTGATGAATTAAACAAAACAAAAAAGGAAAACCAAAACATTGTCAGTAATGACATTTATACAATATTCAAAAGATAACAAAAAGGTTGATAAAAAAAGAGTTAAGCTGTTGCTGTGACAACTGGTAAGCAAATTGGAAAATGGTTAGAAATGAAGACAATCAGGAAAATTGTATTTGAAAAAAAAGTATAAAACACCAGTCAAACACTCTCTAAATTCTGACAGCAACTACAATGCACTTAGCATGCTCAGTAGAATGAGCTAGAAGAACACCAGAACATAGAATAATTGTTTTTGTTGAATTTTACAGTGCTTTGGTTTGGAAGTTGGCAAGAAAATAGTTTGGAATGTTTACCAAAGTTTACCAGAGCATTTGTAATTTTTCTTTATGTTACTAGTATGAAACCAGAATCAAAAACACAAAACAAACTCAAAAATTAAATTGTGCTTTGAAAAATTTGATTGCTGGTTACGGTTCAGATTTCTTTTTTGTTTGTTTTTCTAGCAGTCTTGTTACTAGTATTTAGACCCTTTAATAGTTTTTCTTTGGTTCTGAGTAATCAATTTGTGGCATTTATTTTTTATTTTAGTGTTATTTTAATAACATTAATTTTCATTCCTGTTATACTTTTCTTTATTTCCACAACACCGTCTTGAATATCCACATGAATGTGATTGTCGTGTTGATGACAATTTAAATATGACTATGATTACACATGAGGTTATCTCTCAGTGAATAAAACTTTGTTGTTGCATTTCTATCATTTAGTTTAGCTGTAAAAATTTAAATAGTGATTTTTATGTTGTGTTCTGAATTTAGCTTTGTACAACTCATTTTGTTTTTACCTTTGCTTTGTTTTTTAAGTATTTGCACCCTTTACAGTTTTGACCTCTGACTGTTGTGTTCCAGTGCTTCATTTATTATTTTCTGGTTGTTTTCAAATTCACAAAAGTCTTTGACTACTTTATCATACTAATCACAGCTGTTTGTTGTCTTCAGTTCAATAATCAGATAAAAAACTGCTGGGTACCACCATCTTAAATAGGTGGAAAGCAATGATTTAACACACCACCTTCAACAGATATTAAAAAGGTAAAAGATATGGCCACGGCCATGTGTTGAATGAAATAAAATGGCAGTAAGCATAGCAAACAAAATAGAATCACTAGAATAATGATAGAATGAATAAGTATAATGCAACAGACATGCAGAAAGTCCAAAACAGGGATTAATACATGAAAAACGTTTGCCAAAATAGATTCCACTTTTTACAATATGCAGCCAAGGCTTGGCAATTACTCAGTATCCAAGGCTCAAATTGCAGTATTTAGTGACTACAGATTTCCTGAACACTGGAATTACACCCAAGTAATGTCATGGACTACTAATTATGTAAATGACGTGTAAATCAAATATCCAAGTGACCTAAGGAAAAATAATTTTTGAGACACTTATACTCCCTACATTATGAGTGACTCTTTAGATCCCTCTTTAATTTAGTATTACTAGCCATGAACTGGCATTTTCATTACTTTAATCTGGTTAAATGAAGATTTAACAGAAAACTCCTAGAATAATGTATACTTATACAGTTTTATACTAGAACAGCTACTTCATATCTCTAATATAACAGATGAGAGACTTTAGACTAAAGTCTAGGTCAGCATGCTGGAAAAGTAAAGACAACAGTAAATGTATACAATGAAAGATGCTCCCTATTTCACGCCATCCATGACGTGAAGGCAAATCCGTAACTGTGCATACTCCAAGATAGGATGTTGGTTCGCACTTAGGCAAGAAAGAACATTGTACTTCTCCCTCTGCATGAAGGCCTTTGTGCTGTAGATTTCGAACTGTGTTTTGGGTCATTGTCTTGTTGGAATATCCAACCCCTGTGGAACTTCAACTTTGTGATTGATGCTTGAACATTATCCTGAAGAATTTGTTGATATTGGGTTGAATTCATCTGACCCTTGACTTTAACAAGGACCCCAGTCCCTGAACTAGCCACATAGCATGATGGAACCTCCACCAAATTTGACAGTAGGTAGCAGGTGTTTTTCTTGGAATGTGGTGTTCTTCTTCTGCCATGCAAAGCACTTTTTGTTATGACCAAAATTTTTGTCTCATCAGTCCAAAGCACTTTGTTCCAAAATGAATCTGGCTTGTCTAAATGAGCACTTGCATACAACAAGCGACTCTGTTTGTGGCGTGAGTGCAGAAAGGGCTTCTTTCTCATCAACCTGCCATACAGATGTTGTTTGTGAAAATTGCGCTGAAGTATAGAACGATGTACAGATACACCGTCTGTAGCAAGACGTTCTTGCAGGTCTTTGGAAGTAATCTGTGGGTTGTCTGTAGCCATTAACACAATCCTGCGCATATGCCACTCCTGTATTTTTCTTGGCCTGGGTTTAACAGCAACTGTGCCTGTGGCCTTCCATTTCCTTGTTACATTTCTTAAAGTTGAAACTGACAGTTTAAACCTCTGAGATAACTTTTTGTAGCCTTCCCCTGAACCATGATACTGAACAGTCTTTGTTTTCAGATCTTTTGAGAGTTGCTTTGAGGATCCCATGCTGTCACTCTTCAGAGTAGAGTCAATGGGATGCACAACTTGCAATTGACCACCTTAAATACCTTTTCTTATGATTGGACACACTTGTCTATGAAGTTCAAGGCTTAACCAGCTAATTCAACCAATTTGGTGTTGCAAGTAATCAGTATTGAGCAGTTACATGCATTCAAATTAGCAAAACTACAAGGGGACCCAAATTTTTGCACAGCTAGTTTTTCACATTTGATTTAATTTCATACAACTAAATACTGCTTCACTAAAAGTCTTTGTTCAGAAAACACCCCAGTACTCAGATGTTCCTAGGAAATGAAAGACATACAACTGTTATCTTTTTTGTTGAAAGTACTGTAGAGTAATTATTATGCAAGCTGAGAGGGGTTCCCAGACTTTTTCATATGACTGTACTTTATACTTTGGAATAGTTGTTTCCCATCTTACGCAATGCTGGGTCACCCTAGATCTACAATTTCATTTGATAGCATTAGTTAGCCACTTCTTACTGAAGGACCTCTATTATCCTAAACAGTCTCACTACATTGTAGCTGCTGTTTTTATATGGTGTCTTATTCCTCTTTAATTTGCTTGTACCACTGTATTGATGGACTAATGTTTCTCTACTCTCTTATCAATGGTTGCTCTGGCAGTCCTGTTGCTCTTTTTCCAAATAAAAATAGCAATAAATTCATTATGTTTTATATTCTGAATCTACAGTAGTTAGCTTGTTTCTTTTATATTTTAGTGCATATGTATCCCTCCACCAAACAAGTGTTTCTTATTTGTTCATCAAGATTTCCCAGCCACAATTGGGTATACTTTTTGTTGTTTTCTTTTGGTTGCTTTTAGTCTATGGCATACACTGGTAAGGTATTTTGCTCTTGGAAAGCAATAAATTGGTGATGAACATCTTTTCCATCTGTGCGTTTCACTTGACTGTGTAAGCTAATTAAATAAGTGTAGCAGAGATCATTCATCTTATGATGCCCCCTTATGCCCTTTGGCAAAATATTGCTAGATATGGCATGATGGTGTTTCCCCTAAGAGAATCCATAAAAAAGCCAGTCAAGGTTACAAACACCTTGACGGCTACTACCTTTGAAATTAGACGTATGTTGAATTTCTATTTTCTGGGCTATTTTTTGGATTCATGAAGTAATTTGAAACTATACAATAACTTACATGACTGATTTTTGTGTATTTCTAGGTTGTTTTTAATATGGGTTTCTTTTTGCCTAGACAGCTGATTGCAAATAAAAATCCTAAAAGTGACATATCACACTGAAAGACTATGACCTTTTTGTATGCTGTGCTTTCTGAGACTTTTGATTTCTGAAACTATTTTGCAGCATAGCATTATTAGATCACTGAACACTCTCTTGAGATAGACAGGTGGATATCTTCTGTAGAGATACTATCAGTCCTCAGCAGCAAGTAATTGATTCTTTTCTGTATTGTTGGAGAAAAAGAGAGAAAGAGTTCAGATGGACCATCTCTTAGATGTTGTGTTTGAACAGGCCAATTGATGAGTCCTAACATACAGTTTGTTAGTAATGAATGGCAGAGATCAATAAAAGTCTTTTATAGGCTTTTCAGAAGGATGGTTGAGGACTTTGCCTAAGGTCAATACAGAAGTCATTATATCATTCAGAAAAGTTCAAAAGGCTACACAGATGTCAATGTAAAGATGAAACCAAAGTTTAAAGTAAAATCTGTTTCTTAAATGCTCATTTGCTTGAGCACAAGTCTCTGGTGAAGACATTCCTTTAACTTCTTAAAGTTTGGATGCAGTTTAATGCCATCTTTTAAATCATGATCATCATGAAATGTATGCATTGAGTCCAGAAACTTGCAGAAGATGCACTTTGTCAGAATGTACTCCATGCGCAGCTGAAGATGCCCTGCATGGCATCAATAGATGGCAAAGGAGACAATATCTAGAACATATCTCCTGTGACAAACATTCAGAACTAATATTAAAAGTTTCAGAGCTGCAAAAGATAGATAGATAGAACGAACGAACAGAAATGTGGAAGATGTTAAAACTTCATGCAGTATGGCAGCCATGCCAGCACGAGCTGACTGCTTAATCTTTGAGTTCTGTATAATTAGTCTCAGCAATAAATGGCCAATTTTAAATAAATAATTGCGTCCCTGGGAAGGTGAAGGCTCCAATCGGGTGCTTGTGTATGTGAGTGTGTTTCATTACTCGGTTAATTGAGGCGCTGGCGGCCCACCCTGCATATATGTACAGAACAGGTGGATCACTCAGGTGCTTCAATGATGCTGCAGAGCCCTGGTCCATAGATATCTGAGCCTGGATTCGAATTGGTAGCCCTGCTGGGAGCCATGGGACAGGAGGGACCCAAACCCGTGAAAGAAGGCTGGCTGCCCCTGCTGGTCTGATGTATCTCCGGGCTGCAAGACCCGAGTTGGGTAAGCCAAGGAGACATACAATTTAAAAGTGAAGTACCGAGGACTTGATTTTAAAGGCTAAACTCCTACTTAACATTGTTTTAATGCATTGTTTGTTTTTTTAAACCTCCTCTTTGGACTGTTTTTAAGAATTATTTATTTATAATGAATGGAGCACTGCACTGTTTTGGACACCTTGTTTTGGATTCGTTTTTTAATAAAAGCCCTGTCACTTTTACACTTTTTACACCTACCCTGTGCTTTGAGTGAGTGTCTTCATTTGCCTGGCCCATCCTCTTCTTTACATTTATATAGCACTTTTCTTACTACTCAAAGTGCTCTCCATGCAGGGAGGACCCGGAAAGTGAACCTGGGTCTCCTAACTGCAAGGCAGTGGCACTACCACTGTGCCACCATCCCTTGGTTATGTTCTCAGCAGTAGCAGGTTTGAGAGGCTCCAAGGACCCAATAGTGTGGCGTTAACCCACACCATCACATACTCATAACAGAAAAATAAGTAGTTTTTTGTTTCTGATATACCAGACTACTGTCTTATTTCTTAACTAGAATCTTGCCTGATCCATAGAAATATGATCATGTGAAGTCTTGTATTTTGACTTTAGCTCTTTTAATTCCCATCTTTCCAGAGTGTTCACTTTCCAAGCTGGAATAAATGTATAGGTATTCACCTCTTGATGAGTCTTACGTTTTTCTAGGACATTCTGTGCTGACTCTGCCTTGAATAGAGAGCAGCTTATAAGCATGAATGTCTCATCGAAGTATAGGAAGACTATACTGACTAATGACAAAGTTAAAGGATTAATTCATATTTGTGAGTTGATAGCCAGAAGCATGGGAAAGCATAATCAAACAGGGACAGGTCTATAGAGGGTCAACATAAAAAACAAGATGGCTCACTGTTTTAAAAATAGACAAGAATGAAATTTGGCCATCAAATGTAAACTCGAGGAAAGACACATCTCAAGACTTAAAAGAAATGCAAGCAGTATAATGTCCCTAAATGTATGCATCTAGGCTTAAAGCAGGAAATTAACTTGTCAAAAATCAAAGCAAAGATGTACTGGAGAACAAAAACAACAACATTTATTTATATAGCACATTTTCATACAAACAGTAGCTCAAAGTGCTTTACATAATAAAGAATAAGAATATGAATATGAGAAGGTTTCTTCATAACGAAAAATAAATATTGAATTGTCTTCTGCAGGAAACACACATTCATTTATAAAAAGGTGTCAATTTAGGGTTTAGACCAAGGCTGGTAGAACAGTGAGGCTTGCAACACTAACTCCTGTACCAGTGCTCTGCTCAAATAAACTTTTCCCTGAAACATGTAGCAGGTGGCCAATATTTCCGTTCCATCCGATAGTTTCATTTCTGATAACTAATAAACTTCACATTGATGGGTTTTTGCTGCTGAGACAAGGGGAGACTAAGAATCTTCCTTCTCATTAGATGGGGGTGGCAATCTTGAATGCAGAACTATTGTTTGGTTTTGGGATTAATAAAGCCGCTGCTAACGTTTTACTTAAAATGGATGTGACAGGTAGAGTATGAGATAATGTAGCAAAAAAGGCAAATAAAGGGGATCATACACAGATTTAGTGAAAATTAGAGCAAAATTTTAGAGCAAATACTTTCAAAATCCCAAAACTAGAATAAATTGGCGTCCCAGGAGATAAAATACAGTAGTAAAGGGTGTGACCAAGAGTCAGGGAATGAGTATGGATAAGGGAAACCATCACTCTGATATCTTAAATTGATATACAGTTCACATTATTTGTGACATATTTGACTTTTTAAAATATTCCTTGCCAAGACACAGACACCTTATGGCTCAAAAATGCCACTTTCTCAGTCAGTCACAGCTTCCTCAACTACAGTTCCCTGATCAGGAGCAGGCTTTAAACCACTACAGTTTTGTCAGTAGTATTGTATTTTCTGAACAGTCAGGATACCTTGCTAAACCTAAAGAAGGAATATGGAAGAGTAGGCATGAGACCACTATACAATTCATCATGCTTCCTAAAACAAAATTTATGTAAAGGAAATGTACATGTATTGTAAATGTTACTTATTATTAGACATTAATAAACTGAAATACTACAAAATAAATACAAACTAGTGTGCAAATACATAAGTATTAGCATATCTTTTTGTAAGCTTGTTTTTTTATGAAAATGAAATCTTAAATATTAACACACTGCACTGCAGTAACATAGGATGTGTTGCAGATAATTGGAACATGAAAGTAAGAATTTCAATGTAACCAGTAAAATTGACAATAAGTACCATATAGCCTAAAACATAAAGTTACTGCATTGCAAAACTATCCAAATTAATATATATATTTTTGTTTTCTGAGTTAACATCAAACATTGCTCCAACAATGGCTGTCATTTCATTTCCTGCTTGAACGCCTTGCTGACCTTTTAGCTGTAGGTCTTGACTGAATCTGTGAAGAACATATAATGTAATATTTCCTTTTTTGAAAAATGAGAATGTCAACATTAGGCATAAAGATGAAACCTCTCTGCTGTGACAATATGTCCTACAGTTAAAAACACTCACTGGAGACAGATGTTGCCAGGACAGACGTCACTGGGACAGACGTATCATTGGACGAGAAAAACAAACATTGGGTGTTTATCTGCTTTCTATCGGCCATGCTAGAGGGCTGCTGTTGAGTGAAATGCTAGATCCACTGCTGTATAATTCCTCCTTGCTGTAACCTACTCATATTTCTGAATAAGTATCAGTGAAACATTTATCAATGCCTCAGTCACTCGTGTGCATCTGTGGCTTGTGACAGCTGAAGTAAGTGAAGCTTGCTGCACACCGTAGCTTTTTGAGTTTATTATGACTACTGTTCTAATACAATGGCAAGTTTTTTACCTTAATGGTACCAATACAGTTCGGTACATTAAAAACTGTAGATGCATTGGTTTATTTATGAAACAAAGTTGAGTTTCCCATACTCTTCCAAGGATGCGACTCACTAAATTTAATACATGTGAAAAACACTTCGCCTGCGGTTCAAAACCACATGCTATGATAGCTATGCTGTGCACAACAAGTTTCACTCTCACATCATTATACAGATAGTGAACAAGTTTGGCATGTTACACCTTAGTTCTAGTTTTTAAATCAGATTTTTAAATCCTTCTTTCGATGAAAGACATTTTCGTTTGCCATTGTGTTTCATTTTAGTCATGTAGTACTGTTAAGCAATTCACGATAGAAGGCCAAATGTCATATTGGCAGTATATTGTATTATAAAATGTTGTCTCATGTCTATTGAGGCACGTCAGAAATTAAATGTCCAACACTTTCAGGGCTTGAATGCAACATATTTTGTTTGGAACACTTGTCACAAATAGAACTATAATTAACAACCATCAGAAGTTTCAATAAGGATGGCATGTTGGTGCTTACTCATAGATCTGATGTCCGGAGTTTGAGTCCAGTTCCTGCCTGTTGTCTATGTAGAGTTTATTTCTTTTCTCCATATCTCTGTGGGTTTTTGTCCAGATTTCTAAAAAAAAATATATGCTAGGTTAGCTGGCGACTAAAAGTAAACACCATACGGTGTTGGTGAGTCGACCTCTCAATTGGCTTTGTACTCTTCAGTGTTAGTTCCTGACTTTGGCGTAGAGCTGCCAGGATAGGCTTTGTTTCTTTGTAACCTTGAAATGGATTTAGCAATCGCATAATAATTTGGTATTTTATCTTATTTTAGGAAGTCTAAAGAGTGTAAAGTCTACATTTTTTGACATGTGCTGGTATATTTTTATAGTAACCTATTAGTGATATACTGAACTATTAACACAAAGTATCTTCACATTATGAAAGACAATTACCTTTGCCCATGGGAACATTAGCAAATGCCTTTACGCCATTATTTTTATTATGCTGTTTGTTTCTATAATGATTTTGAGTGCAAAATTATGAACTGATTCTGCAAAAGTTGAAAGAAAAAGCCCACTGAGCGTATTTAGTGCTTTTGCTTACAGATCTAAGAGAGCTTTAAATAAATCATTCTGACAAGGTGTAAAAATGAAACACAGTACCTTTTTGATGCAGATGAGGAAACAGCAGTCACCAGAATTTGATACTTTTATTGCATTTCTCAGCTTTTTATCTGCAGTTACCATCAGATTTTTCTTATCAGCCCACCAGTAACAAACTAAATGTAGGCACAGCGTCAGCATTTTAAGGATATGTTTGAAAACCAGTTGCACAGTGAAAATGGCACCAGTTCACTGTAATGCTGGAAAATAAAACTCCTCTATCATGAATCTCTGAGTTTTTATATGCTGAAAATGTTGTTTTTGAGAGCATATGGTGAATTCAACTGTTATGGTACTTCTAGAGATATTGTTAGCAACCTAATTCAGAGTTGCCAGGAAAGAAATTGAATTAGAGAAAGAGAATACTGCACTGTTTGCTAAAAGCTGAAGATGGGACAATCTACAGGTGTGTGGCTTACAACTTTCACAATTTTTTTGCCTTGCGTATCACGAGACAGGTGGCATCTTAAATTACAGTTGGTGGGGATGTTGTTCCTCCTTACAGTTTTTTCCCTTCTCGTCTTTTGACAAGACTTTTTCACAATTTTAATGTCTGCAGATAAAATGGAACCTTATTGACAGTAATGTAATCACTGGATCACAGACCACAGGCTAAACAGGTTACGACTTTGCTCAAGCTTGGATTGCATAGTGCTGAAAATAAATGGTGATATAATTATGAATCATTTTTTGTAAACTGGTGGTTGTTATTCTACTGTATATATTTAAGTCATGTTGGGGAGCATACACTGGTACAGTGAATTGCCGCACACACCACACAACAAAACAGCTCGGGATCCCAGTTGGCAGCCCCCATGGCAAATACTCGTCCCAGTCACACCCTCCGGAAATTACCGTCTATCTGCCACAGCCAGGTGTTACGTGGCTGACCCCTTGGCATAGTCCAGCCACTCGGGTCCCCAACAATCAGGATCTTATGAGCCGGATCACCCTCGGGGAATTGTGCCACATGGCTGTAGTGCTGTAACTGACACTCACTCACAATGCAGGTAATGTGCCTCATTCGGGACTCCATGAGCAACCACTCATTCGACACAAAGTCAAACCAACAGTACCAAAGGAGTCCAGTCTTCATCTCAGGTTACTGGTGTCCATGTCTCGCAACCATATAGCAGGACAGGAAGCACCAGGACTCTAAACATTTAGGCCTTTGTCCTTTTGCATAGATATCGGAACCGCCATACACCCCTTTCCAGTGATCTCATGGCCCCCCCAATGCTTTCCCAGTCCGTCTACTGACTTCACTGGATGATTCACCAGAGACATGAATGTCGCTGCCAAGGTAAGTAAACCTCTTGACAAGGTCGACACTTTCTCCACAGACAGACACACTGCTGATGGCTGTGCCTAAGAGGTCATTAAATGCCTGGATCTTGGTTTTTATCCAGGACACTCACAAGCCCAGACACTCAGACTCCTCGCTCAGTCCCTCGAGAGCCCCGATCAGAGCCTTCATTGACTCAGTGAAGATATATACTAGCTGTGTAAGCCCATGCTGCAAAAAGCCTGGGGTCCTAGAAACTATTGAAATTGTCAGAAAACAAATTTAAATGTAGAGATGTCAGGTAATTGATAGGAACTACTCTGGGTGTCTCTCTCCTAGGAGGTCTTGTTTTGCTGACGTGTTTGCATAACTTGTGCATTAGCAGCTGAGCAGTTTTGTCTTTCTTCAGAGTCTTTATTTTGACGACATGCTCGCCTCACTTGTGTATTAGTGGCGGGAGGAAAAGTAAAAGGGATACCATTTCACCGATGTGCTTGCCTCGTTTCTGTATTAGCGGATAAGCGAGTGACTCTTTCTTCGGAGGTTTCATTTTACCGACGTGCCGGCATCACTTATATATTAGCGGCTAAGGGAGTTTCTGTTTTCTCAGAGGTGGAGCCCTTACCCCAACTCCACCTCACACTTCCGGCCCAGACAGACAGACACACATACACTTCCACACGTAGATGTTTATATAAGATAGATAGATAGTGTGGTATATAGAGTGGAACTCTATATGGAACCCTTAGACGACACGTCAGACACCAGGTAAAAGTCCAAATAATTGAATTTATTGCTATAATAATGTGCACCAAGCACCTACACTCCACAATACTCCAATAAATCAATAATCACAATAACCAATAACAAATCCTCCACTCCTCCAAGCAGCTCTGTTACACTCCCTCCCAACTTCGGATCAGTCTGCTGGGGTTTCCCACAGTCCTTTTAAAGTCTCTGACCTGAAAGTATTCCATCTCCGGGTCAAATGCCTTCTTCAGTTGTCCCGGAAGTACTGCGGGTTTCTGACCTTGTGACTCCTAAGTACTTCCAGTTTAACATCACCATAATAAGCCCCTGGGTTCTTGGTGAGCTCCCCCTGGCTGCACCAACGGCACCCAACAGGGCTGAAGAACCGGACTCCATGTCCCATGCTGCCCTGTGGGTAACGTGGGAACCATTTCTGTCCAGGGGAGCTGCCATCTAGCGTCCTAGGGGATGTAGCGTCCTAAAAAGGCTCTCTCTCTTAGTTGAGGGACGTCCCGGCCAGACTGAAACGCCGGCTGTCCCTCACAATAGCTAGATAGATAGATAGATAGATAGATAGATAGATAGATAGATAGATAGATAGACAGATTTGCAATTTTTTAATTAAACTAATTTGAAAATATTCATATAATAGACAACCTTTTACAGTATGTCTTTTTTGGAAAATAGTCAAAATATCAACTCCAGTATTATTTATAGTAAATTAAGTCAAATGCTGCTTTCTGAGACATAAATAGGCAATATATACACTATAAATTACTTGTTTAAAGGTCTTTGAAGAATTTAAATGCATAAGAGTTTTAGTGCTAATGCTGAGCTCCTGAAAAAACAAAGCCAGTCTAATATAAGTGCTTTTCGGATTATATAGATATTGTATGAGGCAAAAAAAGTGTAAAGTTCATAAATGTAATCTACTGCATGTATTAATAAAAATAACAAAAATATACATCATAATGCAGCATTCTAAAATCTATTTGATCCATTTCAGGTCACAGGAGGTCAGAGCCTTATTCCGGCAACAATGAATACAAGGCAAGAATCACCTCTGGACAGAGTACCAATCCATTTTAGGGCTGATTCACACACACTCTGTCACAGTCAATATGGAGTCACAAATTAACCTAAATTGCATGGCTCTGGGGTTGTGGATGACAGCCGGAATACCTGGGGGGTAACCCATGCAGACACAAGGAGATCAGGAAAGCATCAATCGTCATATTAGCAGTGTTCAGATGTTGGGTTCAAACCACAGCTCTGGCTCCATGAAGCAATAGCACCAACCACTGAACTACCATGCCACATAAAAGGGCCTTTGTTTTACCGTGAAAATATACTGAAGCAGTTAAAACTACAAACAGGCTGCTTGATAATGCCTGACACACAGTATATGAGAGATACCATCCATCCATCCATTATCCAACCCGCTACATCCTAACTACAGGGTCACAGGGGTCTGCTGGAGTCAGTCCCAGCCAACACAGGGTGCAAGGCAGGAAACAAACCCTGGGCAGGGCACCAGCCCACCGCAGATGGGAGATATCATATATGGAAAATAAGTAATTATCTGTATTCTGTAAATGTAGCCCATTCCCCTATTAACCTTTGGGAGGCCAGTTTTACGTACATGTGGAGGACTCTGCTGAGGATCAGAACAGCTAAGATTAATCTGAATATGTTAGCTACATTATTAAAAATCAGTATGATATTTGGTTTATGAATGGAAACAAGGGAGCAGGTGAAGAAAAAGTCAATAAGCAAAGAAAAAGTGAAACACAGAAAAACTAAAGTCAAAAAGAACAAATATATGATCTATAAATAATGAGGAGTTCAAAAACGTCAAGCACTGGTTATTATTAGAATCCTTAGTGAAAACCCTGTTCTTTTCTTTCTACATACAATTCATATTGTGCAAACCTTCTTTAAGCTAGACTCAGGAGTAATTCCAGGAGCACCACATCTATAAAACAAAGAACGCTCCTTTCCTCAGATCTTTCTGGTGGCTCCCAAGAAATCCAGCAGGGCTGCTCATTGGAACTATAATTCTCATGCAGCCCTGCAGGTGTGAAAACAGGAGATCTACCAGAGGGATGTTGCTTTACCTGTCACATCGGAGGAACACATGGCCTTCAGGAGTTTGTTTCCCTCCTTCCATCCAGTATAAAGGCTTCTCAGCCTGGCAAGAAATTATCCCAGCCAGAGTGCCAGCCGATTCATATCCTCTACATATGATGACATACAGTGGTGTGAAAAACTATTTGCCCAATTCCTGATTTCTTATTCTTTTGCATGTTTGTCACACAAAATGTTTCTGATCATCAAACACATTTAACCATTAGTCAAATATAACACAAGTAAACACAAAATGCTATTTTTAAATGATGGTTTTTATTATTTAGGGAGAAAAAAAATCCAAACCTACATGGCCCTGTGTGAGAAAGTAATTGCCCCCTGAACCTAATAACTGGTTGGGCCACCCTTAGCATCTCAATGTACTTGTGCCACTTGCCTAGAAGTACCTGAATTCCAGCTGAATAAAAGGTTTTGTCTTGTCCTCACAACCACTCATGCACAGCTTTCTTCACGTCGTCTTGGATCGACTACCACCCAGATGTTTTTTTAGCAGTCCAAAAAGGTGGAAATCATATAGTGCCAAATCTGGTGAATAAGGAGGATGTGGCAATACCTCAAACTTCAGTTTCTCCAGACGAGCCTTGGTGGTCTAAACAGTGTACGGGTGGGCATTGTCTTGCAGCAAAAGGACTCCTTGAGACACCAGTCCTCACCACTTGGATCAAATAGCAGGCTTAATATTGGTCTCCGGCAAGTTACAGTGTCTGTAGTACCCCTCAGCATGTAATATTTTTGTCTTATTTGTTTAACTGGTTTCTCTTTATATACTTTTAGGACTTGAGTGAAAATCTGATGATGTTTTAGGTCATATTTATGCATAAATATAGAAAATTCTAAAGGGTTCATGAACTTTCAAGCACAACTGTAGTATATGACAATAACTCAGGTGCATGAGTGGTTGCGAGGACAAGACAAAACCTTTTATTCTGCTGGAATCCAGGTACTTCCAGGCAGGTAGTGCATTGAGAAGGGTAAAGACTACACTGAGAAATTATATTATCTGTTTTGTTAAGGTTCATTCCATTTTCTAGTAAATCCCATTTTCTAACTTTAGCTTGATTCCCCCTCGTACATGAAAGAAATATACTGCACATTTACTGTTACTTATTGTTAGACATTCATAAATCAAAGCACTGAAAAAATTAAATCAGCACACAAATATGCACATTCTAATATAAGAATTAAGTTATTTTAAATATTACCATAAAATATTTCCACTGCAGTAACATAAGACTGTTTATTACCATATGCAAGTAAAAATTTCACTAGGCTCTGTTCACTTGACTAATGTCCCTATAAACCTATAATATAAAGTTACCATAATGCTATCCAAATCTAAATGTACCCTGTTGTTTTCTGAGTTAACATCAAACATTTTTCTAACAATGGTTGTCCTTTTATTTCCTGCTTGAAATCCCTACTGATCTGATAGCTGTGGGTCCTGACTGGATCTATAAAGAGTTTATAATGTTATATTTCCTTTTACGAAATATAAGAATGTCAATGCTCTGCATGAAGCTGAATCCTTTCCTCTGTGACAATACCTCCTGCAGTTGAAAACACTCAGTCACTGGGTAGACACATTGCAGGGACAGACACAGACATATGATTTGACGAGAAAAGCAAGCATTGGGGAATTTGGTTGCTTTCTTTCTCTACCATCACTGCATTTGAGAGCATTTCTAGGTCCACTGCTGTATAATTTCTCCGTGCTGTAATCTGCACATTCATGGTTCATGAGAGCATTTCAGTATATCATGACAACTGCTCCAGTACAAGGGTGAGTTTGTGGTTTGTGCTCAACAAAGTTTAATTTGAAATGAAGCCTGTGGGTGCAGTGGTACAACAATGAAACAATGTTGAGACCTGCCATACTTGTCCGAGATTGAGACTCAATGGATTGTGTGTGGAAAACACCTAGCCCACTTTCTTGTAGAGTGATGGCTATGTTGTGTGTCACCAACCTACGACTTTATATCATTACACAGTGATCCACAGTTCTGCCAAAATGTCATACCTTGGTTCTAACTTTTCAATCAGATGTTTAAATTACCTGTTTAAATTAAAAGATGTTTTCTTTTGTTTTGTGATTAATTTCAGGCATCTGGTAATGTCATACAATACACTGTAAAATGCCACATATTCCATTGGCAATATTTTGTATTGAAAAATTTGAAACAATTAAATTTTGTGTCCTGCATTATATATCATTACTTAGTAGGTAACCATCCAAATAATCAGATTGTGATTCAGACCTCTATATACAGTATATAGTGAAATAATCAGCCACGCTCAAAAAGGTTTTGGAAAGCCACCCATATTCTTGAGATTTTGCTGCAAAAAGAAAAAATAGGTTGCAAAGTTGTGTACAGATTGAGTCCAAAACAGAACTGATTAGCAGAGGAAAGATGACAGGGCTTTAAGGTCAGTCAGGGGAAGCGAGGTCATTGGGCCTGGAACCGGAAGTGATGTCATCAGACCCAGGCATAATTTCCCGTGTTTGATCTGCAGGAATAACATAGAAATGATTATCGCTCCCTGCCATCCCCTAGCCTGGCATGGAATTACCTTTTTTTGAGCCCTTTAGCTGTCTCCATTGCACACGTGTGTGACACTATATATATAGTAAAGGAGACAAAAAAACAAAGAGAAAGGTTTGGGGAACTCATCCTGTATATTATAACAATGAAGCAAATTATTGAGCTGAATACTGGATAGTTGTAAAGGACTGAGTCGAACAGTAACTAAATTGGAGAGTGTAGTTGTTGGGTCTTATAGGTGCTGGGCAGGAAGAGGCAGGTTCTAGCCGAAATTGAGGTCTGTAGGAGGGCGTGATCTAGCAATGGAAGTGGGTGGAGCTGTAGCTGGGCTTCCCTTGTAGCGGTTTGTGGAAGAGGGAGAAAAGGTATTAGTGCAAATCATCAACCTCAACTCTGTGTCTTACCCTCAGTTAAGCCCTTAGACTGCCTCTCATGTGTGCTTGTGTGACAATATATATTTATATATATTTTTTTTTCTTCATACTTTTACTCTCCTTCTTATTAGCAGTAGAACTGTTTCTGTTTTTGCAATATATTTTGATACTTGTCATGCCAATAAAGGCACTTTAAATCTTTAAAAATGACACTGAATATACTGATTTCCTAAACTCAGTGGTTGGGTGAGAATCAAACCTTGGAGTTGTGATTTGCTGAAAATAATTCACTTACTGTAGCTACCATGCTTCCCAGTTCTTCTTAATTTATTAAGGTGATTGTAGTTAACTTATTCCTTAGTTTTCTGACTAAATCATTAATCAGCCTTTGCAGTTGTTACTGTACTTTTAATATCTGAAACTGGAGCTTGTATTTTGTGGTGTGTGTTTTTTCTAGATTGCAGTCCCACAACTGCCCAATATGTAAGCTGCAATTCCGTCACACATGATTAACTGCAGACTTCTAGAAGAAATTTTCATCTTAAACAATTATATTTTTCTGTGTTGGACAGACTGCTACCCTAGTCATAACCATCAATGTAACTGTCTCCTCTGAGACTAATCTCTCAGGTAACCAGAAATTATATTTTTGTTCTCCTAATTCTAGTTATTTTGATACAGCAATATGACAATGTTTTCCAACTCTTCATTTTTACTTCAGTTTACTGTTGCCATAATATATTTCAGGACTTGCTTGATGATACCATACCTCAGAACTCCAGAGTCTTGACTTCAAATCTTGGTCCATTCAATGTTTGTGCTCTGTTCATTCTATCTCTGTGAGTTTTTGCAAGGTTATCAAGCTTTCTCCCGTATTCTAAGGACATGCAGGTTATGTGTATTGGCCTAATGTGAGTGAATGTGCTCTGTGATGGACCAAGGTTCAATCAAGTCTTTATGTCAATGCTAGGACATTGGCCTGTCATGTCTCTGTATTAGAAAAAGCTGGTCTGCTAAATTAATGAATGAGTCAATCAATCAATCAATAATTTGGGGGTTCATAGAAATTCTTGACATTGTGTCATTGTGTCTCTTCCTAGTACATAAAATTAGTTGTGCAGGAGCATAAAGTGTGTGATATTTTACTCACTTGGCTATGGGAAGAATTGTGACCAGAGGAGAAGCAGTTACTTCATCTATTAAGTTACTCTATCATGATGATAATCCTTTTTTTATTTGTTTTCCCAAGCCAGATATTTAGGAATTAGCACTACCCTTAGAACATGAAAACAAGATGTGTAACAGTCTACAGCTAATATAGAGTAGAAATGAGCACAATTTACTGTAGGTCTCAATTGCAAATATTACTGGCAACACATCCTGCTTTTATACTGTATGTATTTTATTTAGTTAGATTTTTTAGACTAGTTATTCTCATTAAAGATCTCATGAATAATTCAGGCTGTTAGCAAATGGCAGTGGGTAAACAGGGTGGATTACAACAAGATGAACCAGCTGCATTTTCAAATATTTATCCAAGGCATCCGTTATTTCTGCTTTCTGAAATTGTCCACTATCCTCGCCAAGTAGTGCATTACAAGAAAAGCAGAGCTAGGAGGATGTAGCCTCACAAAGGCTATTAAGATAATGGCATTCTCCCCAAATATGCTGTATATTTATAACTATCAGGCACTGTGCAGTACTCGCTTTGCAGATTCAAGGGAGAAAGCAGGGTGGCAGAGGTGGCCTTTGAAATGCAATTCTAATGCTTCACTGACTTTATATGCAAATTGTTTTTTGTAAGGTCATTTAATTCCAGCTACTGTATATGAAAAACAAGTTGTAAACCTTACATCCATTTGAAGTTCCCTGATCAATAAAGCACAAAATGGAACATTTGGATCATTTGAGGCTGGAAGCTGAATTAGTGACAAAATTAGCTTATATAATGCCTTTCATAGGGCTCACCAAACCATAGCTTTGTAGAATGGTTACAGGTAGATTCCTCTGCATGTTTGTTAATTTTGTTCAACTGCTTGGGCATTGTTGTTGGGGCATATGGTAGGATAACAAATCCAAATTTTTGTCAGCTCAGAAACTATAAAAATGTTCGAATGCTGGGGTGGGTAGAACAGGTGTGGTGAAGAGCAAAAGATTTAGATGGGGCAGACGCAGTGCGATTGTTCCAGTCTGAGACAAATGAGTATGTTGCAGTGTAACCTTTCTTCTTCTTCTTCTTCTTCTTCTTCTTCTTCTTCTTCTTCTTCTTCTTCTTCTTTCGGCTGCTCCCATTAGGCATTGCCACAGTGGATCATCTTGTTCCATATCATCCTGTTCTCTGCATCATGTTCTGTTACACCCATCACCTGCATGTCCTCTGTCACCACATTCATAAACCTTCTCTTAGGCCTTCCTCTTTTCCTCTTTCCTGGAAGCTCCATCTTTAACATCCATCTCCCAATATACTCAGCATCTCTCCTCTGTAAAAGTCCAGACCAACGCAATCTCGCCTCTCTGACTTTGTCTCCCAACCGTCCAACTTGAGCTGACCCTCTAATGTACTCATTTCTTATTCTCTTATGGCTTAATTGTGATCACTAATTTTATCATTAAAATTGATTGTTAATGGAATGGCATTTATGTAGGGAGTTGCATGGAAAGGACTACCCCATTATTTTTTCTCCCATTAATCAATTTTCACATGTCAAGAGCATTATCATTATTTAGCAGTTAAATATTTTTTTTCCTCTCTGCCACAAGCTGAGCCCTACCAAAACAGTAAACGTTCTGTGGGAGTCTACCTACCCCTTCACCATATCAAGTGTCTTTATTCTCATCCATGAAATAAAAAAGTGAAAAAGGAGAAATCGATGAAAAAAATAGCTTTAGATAACTGAGTAACGTAGAGTTGTTTTCCTGTTTGCTAAATGGTTAAAGCTGCAGAATTCCCTGTTGTATGCTTGTTATATATAATGTGTGTGTATGTGGGAGTATAATTTGTAAACTCTTGATTAATATAGACTGATTGAAGTGGTAGGTGCATTATAAAACCATGAGCAATGCCAAAGGTACAGTAAGTTAAGGTGTGCAATCTTGCTCTTGTAGCCATTAGAGACAGTTCTTTAATCCGGTAGATGTCTTTTTAAAGTATAGGTAGGTGGAAGGGTGGAAGGGTCAACAGATAGAGAAGCGTGCAGAATTATTAGAGGGTCACGAATCTTCCTCTGAATTAATGACTTTGGGACTGTTTTGTTAACAACTCTGTCTTGTAATTCCTGTTTCTTTATTACCACTAGAAAAAAAAAAAAACTACAACTCCAAATGTGCTGATTCTGGCACCACAAAATAGCAAATTGTGTAAAGACTCAACATAACCACACAAAGCAGGCCAGAATCTTACTGGCCTGCCCAATTATTCACCACAGGCAGGACTAAGGCATCAGGTAAACAGCAGGCTCATTTAAAATGAGACTATAAACATATGGTTCAAATAAGAAAGAGTAATATTATAAATAACCTCTGGCTTTAGAAAGACAAGGCCACCATAAGATCTTTATCAATAATACATTTATAACAAAAGAAAAGTAAAAAAAAAAAATAAGGAAAAGGCAGAAAAAGGCAAGATAGGATTTGCCTAGAAAGGCAATCAGGAGCAAGCCAATTCAAATCCTAATCCAAATTCAAAAAAACAAAGAATCTTCTTCTTCTTCTTCTTCTTTTGGCTGCTCCCGTTAGGGGTTGCCACAGCAGATTATGTTCTTCCATATTTTCCTATCTTCTGCATCTTGCTCTGTTACACCCACCACCTGCATGTTCTCTCTCACCACATCCATAAACCTTCTCTTAGGCCTTCCTCTTTTCCACTTTCCTGGCAGCTCTATTTTTAATATCTTTTCCCCAATATACACAGCATCTGTCTTCTGCACATGTCCAAACCAATGCAATCTCACCTCTCTGACTTTGACTCGCTAGAAGAAATTCAATAACTGGAAAAGCATTATTCACAAATTCCCCACCAGCTTGCTTGGTGTAGCCTCTTAGAATGAGTTCCTTCTTTCTACAAGATCTGTATTAAACTGTCTTCCCTTGGAATAATAAACATTATATGTGACCAGAAGAGATGATTACACTATTCACTCACAGAAAGTTGCATTTTATATTTTCAATTTCTACTTCATCTTTTGAACTGTAGTCAAAATGGTCTACCTCTGACTCCAGAAGTAACTATGAGGCTTGGCTTAAAGTGGCCAACCCATAAAGGCTTTCTGACACAAGAACTCAGTGAGCACTGAGTAGAGATGAGCGTTGCATTGAAGTAAGGAGGATGAGAGGTGAGAGGGTGAATTCCTTTGCTAGTTGTGACATGAACAAGAAGCTGAGCCAGCTCACCCAGTAAAGGTAAATGATTCAGTCCTTTGTGGTGAACATCCTAGAAGGAGAGCAGGGGCCTAATGCATAATGCCATGCGTAGAATTGACACTATAACATGACATAAGCACAAAAGTGGAAATGTTCGTACGCACAAAAAAATCCAGATACGTAAATCTGTCGAACGCCAACTTCCACATTCCGCTCCATAAATCCTGGTCAGCGTGAAAAGTAGCGCACATGCATATGCCTACTGTCCCATCCTAACTGCTCCCAGAATTACGCCTCTTTGAATATGCAAATCAATATAAATAGCCCTTAAGCTTAGCCTTCTGTGAAAAGACAATGGCAAAAGCATGAGGGAAAATATAAGAATTTCAGAGAATACCAAGTGAAGGCAACGAAAAACATACTATTTGTTGGTTTTAACAGTGGTATAAACAACAAAAAGAAGTTGATCAAGTGACATACAGTGTCGGAGAAATTCCAAAGCTCAAGTTCACAAAGTCGCACAGTGCCCAAAATAAAAAAGAAGTTGTCAGATATCAAAGTCACCGTGAAAAGGCAAGTCGTAGCCCATCGTCTGAGTGTCATATGAAAACTTATTAGGGTACAGAGAGAACAAAAATAGGCACACAGTGGGAAAAAAGTACAAAATGTCAACTTTAATCTCGAAATTTCCACTTTAATCACGTAGTTTATTTTGTCATTAAAGTAGAACATCATAAACTTCATCTTAAAATCGTTTAATTTACTAGTTTCTCAAATCCCATCATAACTAAAGTAGCACGTTAAATGCTTTGTTTTGTATTTGATCTTTTATGTGCTGTAGGTGTGTGAATCACTACGTGCTTCCAGGCTTTCTCTTCCTCCGACAGAACACAGAATCTATTGCATTCGTAATATTACAGCTCTCTGAATAATTAAAATACTGAGATGTATACGTGATACCATTTTCATGAGTTAAAACATGTTATTAAACATGGGAACACGGTGGCGCAGTGATTGTTCATGTCTCACGCAAGATGCTTGCTTTGCCGTGCATGACCTTTGATGAAATAATTTTTTGCAGAAGTACTGTCTCTATCAAATGTACTAACCCCCAATTCCTGTCCTTCCTTTTCTTTCTCCAAATACCCAATCGCCACACAATCAGCTCTGTAATAGACGTTAAGCCATCTGTAAGCTTAGAACGCTGATTCTTCAAAATTTTTAAGGAACACTGAAATATCTTCGTAGTACATGTTTAGAAGAATACAGCATGAGGCAGGAACAATCCATGAACGGAGCGCCAGTTCCTTGCAAGCACTGCGACACCGTGTCCTCACATGTTTAATTATTAACAATATACATTATTTAAATGAAGTTAAAGTTTTATTATCTGTATAATATAATAAACATATTTTGCTGCATTTCATCTTAAAAATGATATCGTCATCATATGTAAATACGCGCTTTATAAAGTGGTTAAGGTTGTGCAATATTATAACTGTATCGCAAGTTTACAGTGAAGTGATTGTACTAATAAGAACAAACAGTTCTACAAGGAGCACTTGATGGACTGATTGAGTGCATTTATAGTTCTTGGGATGAAACTGTTTCTGAACCGCGAGGAAAGGCTCTGAAGCGTTTGTCGTATGAGAGCAGTTCAATAGGCAGCATGGCTGAGGCAGCTTGTGCTGGATGCTGTATACCAATAATTGTCTTTCCAATCAGCTGCTGAGCTCTGATTCCCCACTCAGACAGTGATATAAATACTCCGAGTGGTGCAGTAGAAGTAATATGGAAAAAGATGATCCGCTGTGGCAACCCCTAACAGGAGCAGCTGAAAGAAGAAAAAGAAGGTGCCGTGAGAGTAACAGCGCTAAAGCAGCTGTGGTATTTAGAATACTTTGGCTATTCCATGGACCATTATATTGTTACAGGTTAATAACAATCAGATGCCTTAAACTAATAAACAATATGCAGTTAGTTTCAGTGTATATGATAAAGCTGCGTCAGGGATGTGGATCTAAAAAAGAAAGGGTAACCACACAGGAAAAATAGCACAGCTTTGACGCTGAGTGCTGCCAGTTTGCAAAACAGAGCGGAGAACTTGCATACGCCAGGGTATGAGCTACCGTGGAAATGTGTGTGGCTTTACGCCAAGTTTAGGTTTTATACATCACGATTTAAGCGTGGAAACGTTCGCATGTAGCATTTTTGTGTGTACGCACCATTTATACATGAGGCCCCAGGTCTGTTGTTTGGCATTTCTGTACATTTCTGTACATATTACTCCATTGTGTGCTTTATTTAAGGTAATATAACACCTATTTATGATATATTTGTACTCTATAGCATAATTTTCACCATGGAGAAATATCAAGAGGGAAATTTCCTTTTGTATATAACTTTTGTATTTATTTATTTATTTTAGTTTTGTAGTGACTCCAATTACAAAGTCCATTAACACATCTGTCATTGACTTCTCACTATTACACAAAGCACTTTGGATGGTATTGGTACCAAGTTCCATAAACTAGCATTGGCATTTCAGTTATAAATTTACCATGTTCATTGGTGCTAATTGCCACACGATTTATATGTTAGGATGGCAAAGGCAGTAGTGCATATTGCAATGCAGTAAGAACAATATACTCAAATAATACATAATGAGAACAGCAGGCATCATGGCAGGTTCTACTACCTACAATATCAGAGATGTCTTATGTTTGTTAGGGAGGGTTTGAACATCGATAAAGATCCTATTATTATATATATAGTCTTTCATATCAGGCATTCCCTAGCCGTTTTTGACAAAATAGAAACAATCAGGAATAATCCCCCTTCATGACCTTTTATACACCCTACACAGTCTGTTGTCTCCTTGAAGGAACAGTGGCATAATGCTTTTTGCAACCTCATTCATCATTCATTTGTCACACATTTATGCTTACATTGCCAGCCCTGTCAGACTTTACCAGATAAAAGTAATACCAATATGTAACCCCATTCTAGACTAATTCTTTTTCCCCCGTCCTGGTGTCAGAATTATTTCTGGCTTGTGAATAATCAGTTGAGTATGCTGGTGTTCATAGACCACACCTCTAAATGCAGCTAATCTTTTGTCACAGACTGAGTTTATGTGTTTACTAATTTAAGGCCCCATCAGACTGAACAATTAGGGCACGATTTGCAGTCCAGGTATAAAAAGGTTTCCGCCATTTGGTAATTGATTCATATACACTAGTTTTGGAGATTTCTTCACCATTATCAATGTCCAAATGGCTGTGTGGAAACACACATTCCTGGAACTCATTCATAGTGATTACAAAGGCTGGGTTGGCCTTTTCAGCATGAATGACTTGTTAATCTCATTTGGGAGAAAGTAAGCTTGATCGAAAAGAATTGATATCCATTTGGTATTTAAGAATATGAATGTTTTGATACAGATCTCATATTAACTGCTCTGAATTGCCTTGCTCACTCGTTCTTTATGAAGATACATGGCATCTGACACAATGTCATTTAAGTGAAAACGGATGGCACCTAGCATTCCTTGAGGTAGGTACAATTGCACGTGGGCTGTTATGCTAGTATGCATTTCTTATCATCTTCTGCAGTAATGACCCAGGTAGTATGACACTTCCCTGGAAGCATCCATCTAACCTCTCATGTGTTTTGATTTGATGTAGAAGCAAAAAAGCACTTACTGAAAAAGAGCATAGAAGTCCATCCATCCATCCATTTTCTAACCCGCTGAATCCGAATACAGGGTCACGGGGGTCTGCTGGAGCCAATCCCAGCCAACACAGGGCACAAGGCAGGAACCAATCCTGGGCAGGGTGCCAACCCACCGCAGGACACACACTAACACACCCACACACCAAGCACACACTAGGGCCAATTTAGAATCGCCAATCCACCTAACCTGCATGTCTTTGGATTGTGGGAGGAAACCGGAGCGCCCGGAGGAAACCCACGCAGACACGGGAGAACATGCAAACTCCACGCAGGGAGGACCCGGGAAGCGAACCCGGGTCTCCTAACTGCGAGGCAGCAGCGCTACCACTGCGCCACCGTGCCGCCGCATAGAAGTCTCACTGGATAAAGTTGACAAAAGAGATGGGCCTGGGTTGGTTACTGACTGTGAGTAGTTTTCAGGTTCTTTTGTTGGGGATTTCCTCTGTGTATGCTGGGTCTGCCTCCATCACAAAGATATGCATAACAGATTAATTGATGACTTTCAATTCCGTTATAGTAGTAGTCTGACTTACTCCCTGGTAATTATCTTAGCTAAGCAGAAAACACAAATAAAATCAGTAACTGAGTGTGTCATGGCATCCCACCCAGCGTTTGTTCCTGCCTTGTGCTGGGGATAGGCTCTACCACATAACCCTATATTTGCATTAAACAAATACAGAGAATGCATGGATGAATGGAAGATTAACTGTTTCATACTAATGCAGATGTTGCCATGCTATCATTTGTTAATTCATATTGATTCTTTTATTCATTCAGTTCATTGTTTTTTATTCTGACTCAATGTCAGAACATTTTCTGAGCTTTCCAGCTGTGTCAGTATTTAACTTTTATATATCTTGTATTTGATTCATATTATAAATTTACTTACCTTGTTATTTCCTGCTGCTTTGTATTGTTTTCTTGTTTGATTTATATATCATCATCACCTGAAAGATACTGTGCTATCTATCGAAAGAATGAGTGATATAACAATGGGCAAGCAGAAATTGAAAACTCAAGACAAAGCAATTAAAAAAAGAGAATGATTTAAAGCTTCTGGTGTTCAGCTGAAGGGTTTACCCATCTTCCAGGTCCACACTCACTTCTGGAAGGCATTCACCTAGACTTCAGAATGAGTCCTTTCTTACACTCTTCTCAGTCTATGATATTAAATAAAGGCACCTCTCTCTCACACACACAAACACCCACACACTTAAGTGAATAGCTGCAACAAATATTGGCTTATTAGCCATTCATGGTTTTACTGGGTTGGCTGCTAGTCCACTACATTCCTGTCCCCTAGAATTTATGCAGCCTTTGGCATCCTCGAATCAAGCCTGCTCTTCTCATGTCACTCACCATTACTTTGAAATCTTCTTGGGCTCATCCCCTCCAGAGTGCTCCTATTTACTCAGTTATCCCACAGCTTTTGCTTCATACTCTCAGCTGAAGAGAGCATAAGCATTACTTTCTTCAGACAAAACATGTCAAAATGACAAAATATTTTAACAAAGTTGCTTGATGTGTTAAAGTTTAAGTACAAAGAGACTTTAGCTTACACAACTTACACAAATTATACACATTTACAGCAATAGAGTTAATAAAGGACTTGTATGTGGCCCTTAGAGGATTTTGGGGTTTATCTCTGTCTACCGACAGAAGACTATTTCGGAAAGAGGCAGATAAAGCTTGGTGTGAAGCATGGTGTCTTGACCCCTTCATGTGCCCAACTGAGTAAAGAAATAAGGGATGAACAATCCTTTGAAAAATGAATTTCAAATTCACTTTGGATAAAAGCATCATCTAAGTAAATAAATGTAAAAATAACACAACAGTTGGAGATGGAATGATTTGGGAATAGAAGAAAAAGCAATCAGTCTCTTAACTTTAGTTTAATGGTTTGGTATTTTCAAAGCTGGGATTCTTTTATAAGTTCTTAAAATAAAGACATAATTGAATGGTTTTTGTTTTGTAAATCTATTTGTGTTGCTTATCTGATATCCAGTTCTCCATAAGCCTCCTGTCCCTTGTCCATATGAAAATTGCAAGGATTCTGTCTTCTTGCTAGTTTCTCCCTACGTGCCAGGATTGTGGTTTTCCTGATTCTCAGCTTTATAACCCAGGCTACCATAGCAATTGTTGCCATGGTGCTCTGCTCAAATTGGCCATCTTTGCGCTTTTGGTGCTGCAGATTTTTTTTTTTATGTGTTTACCTTTTTTGTGTGCAGATAATTAAAGAAGGACAGCAAGTCTAGCATTCTGGTGTAAAGTCAAGCCTGCATAAGGAACTGTTTAAGAAGCTGTTGGAGGCTCAAAAAAAAGGTGGACTAACTCCATGCTGCAAATGAAGCCAACAGTTCCATATCCTCCCTTTGCTTTAATATGCCATCCAAGTCTAATAGATTACTAGGGGACCTTTGTCTACTTGTGGATCTCAATCACAAAGGCAATTAATTGTCTAGAAGTACCTAATTGTTTTTGTACTTCATTTTAAATATGTATTTAATTTAAGATACCATAGCCATTAAACATTCTCTAGCCTGTAGAATCCATAAACCTATACAATTAACTGTGCAATTTGATCAAGGAATTAACCACAGACATTGATAGTGTTAAAGGTAAAGGGCAGAATTGTCCTTAAAGACTACATTTTTGGAGCCTTGACTTTAATGAGCAGCCAGCAACAACATTTGCAACTACTAACAACATGCTGCCAGGGCTGATCACTTCTCTGTATTCGATGATTAACCTCTTCTTTCATTTTTTTCTCTTTTATGTATTTAGTAGTTTGATAAACTAGTAAGTATACGGACGGTCCCAATATTAAATTGCCATTGTATACAGCATTATACCTTCTATCTACTACCATGAAGTCCAGCTCTTCAGAAAATTGACTTAAAAGAACAATATAAAAATACTAACTGCTCCTTCATTCAACCATCACTGAACCATCTTAATCAGGTTTAAGGTATGGTGGTGGCTTGAAGCCTACCCTGGCATCACTGAATACAAACTAAGCACCACCTCCAAGCAGGTCCAGTATGAAGTCTCCAGTTAGCCCTACACATGTGTTCTCACCTTTATCCCATTGCGGTGATGACATCATGCGGTGCTCGCCCGTATTGTTAAGCCTAGCCTAGCCTAGCAACCACAGAACAATGGTGGTGTTTATTCAAAAATATTATGGTGTTGGAGGAGAAAGAATTCAAAAAGAAACACTCTTTTAAACACATCAAAACAAAAAAGAAATAAATGAAACCAATACATTCCCTGACCTCAAAAACTCCTTAAATGACAACAATTTCTGAGGTCAAGACATTACTACAAAAAAAAAATAAATAAACACAAATTATAACAAGATGTCAGTTACAGTGCCTAGAAAAAGTTTCTAACCCCATATCATTGAATAACAGTGGATTTAATATAGTTTTTTGACACCGATCTGCAAATTAATACACTTTAATGGCAAAGTGAAAACAGATCCCTGCGAAGTGACCCAAACTAATTACATATATAAAACAAAATAATTATTTGCATTAGTATTCTTCAAGTCAGTATGTAGTAGTTGTATGTTTTGGCAGACAGGACAGACTTGAGTCTGTGTGTATAGGTCTCTATCTGCTTTCCACATCTGAACACTGCCATTTCTCCTCATTCATTAGAACACTCTAGACGAGAACAGGTCATTCAGCCCAACAAAGCTCGCCAGTCAAATCATCTTTGAAAATTTTTCATATTGTGTCAGGTTGCATGGGGAGGGTAGAAATTCTCAACTGGATTGAGATCTGGACATTAACATTGTTGTGTCTTTGCTATTCCTGTGTAGCTTTGGATTTATGCTTGGTGTTGTCGTCTTGCTGCAAAACAAATCTTCTCCTAAGGTGCAGATCCTTGCAGACTCCAGAATTGCCCTATATTTTGCTGCATTTATTTTACCCTGTACCCTCAAAAGCCTGCAAAAAGGAAGTAACCCTACAGCATGTTGCTAACATCACCATGCTTTGCGGTGGAGTTGGAATGCTTTGGATAATGTGCAGTGATCAAACTTTAGACAGGTAGCCAAAAAGCTCAGTTGGTCTCATCAGACAATAGAACCTTCCTCCAGTTGATTTCAGAGTCTCCCCTGTGCCGTCTCGCAAAATCTAGCTGAGATGTCATGTGTTTTTTTCTCTTTGCCACTCTCTCATCTAGCTGTGAAAATTGTTGCATTGTGTAAAATGTACCCCTGACAATATTATTCGACTTGTAATGCCCTCAAGTAGGCATTGTATTGAGTTTCTGAAACATCAATGCACTGATACCACATTACTGTACCCACCACAAATTAGGTCCTGATTAGATTAGATTTGGAATTAGATTAGATTTCAAATTAGGACCTGAGCACAGCTGTGCAATGGGTGACACCTCAGCACCACACTAGTTAGAATAGAGTGGAACAGTGTGAGACTTTTTATGGTGGCTAAAGTGTCAATCCTGTCACCAACCCACCCAAGTTTCAGGACCTGCTTGTAGGGCTCAATGTTAGTTAACGTCATACCCAGGACAGAGAAATTGCAGGTTAAGGGCCTTGCTGAAGGGCCCAACAGAGTGAAATCACTTTTGGCATATACTGGATTCGAACTGCCAACCTTCTGATTGCTGGTGCAGATTCTTAGCGTCAAAGCCACCACTCCACATGATAGCAAAAAAGTCTAAGACCCATAACATTAAGTGTTCAGCATATATATATATATATATATATATATATATATATATATATATATATATATATATACAGTATATATATATATATATACAGTATATATATATATATATATATATATACAGTATATATATATAGAGAGAGAGAGAGAGAGAGAGAGAGAGAGCTGTTCTAGTTGTTACTGTGAGAGATGTCAAACGTTATCCTGCCTGCACTTAACCCTGTATTGTTCAGTAATTACACAGCAAATTAAACCAAAGATTAATTACTGTCATGTCTCACAGTGCCCACTCTTTGATAAAGTAACTTATTCAGTTCAAACGTAAGACCTCGTAAGCATCTCATATTACTTTAAGAATGGATAAAAAAAACACATTGTTATATGCACTGAGTATTTGATATATATATATATATATATATATATATATATATATATATA
The DNA here is from genome assembly GCF_016835505.1 of Polypterus senegalus. Lineage (NCBI taxonomy): Eukaryota > Metazoa > Chordata > Cladistia > Polypteriformes > Polypteridae > Polypterus > Polypterus senegalus. Next base: position 98,874,327 of record NC_053159.1, on the reverse strand, counting down.
TATATATATATATACACAGGTAGTCCCCAGGTTACAGACATCCAAGCTACGACATACGAATGGGGCCACAGCTGCAACGTATGCGCCTCAGTAACTGCCGCTCCGTCATCTTCGGTCTGGGGACTCTGCAATCGGTGGCTGGACGGAGGCTGGAGGAGGGCGATTTCGCTGCTCGCCCAGTGTAGTGTCCCTCGGCTGGATCCCGGCGGCAAGCGGTTTCACTGCCTGCCCACTAGACATTGCTGCCCCATTCGTTCTAGGTGGGTGGCTAGTAATGCTGCAAGCGGTGACCCGGTTGTGGCTGAATGGAGGTCATTGAGGGTGAACAGGGCAGCTGGGGGTAGCATTGTAGTGTGACCCGGATGGTTGCGTGTTTAATGGGGGCGGTGGTGTTGCAGACGCAGGCAGCATGTTGTAGTGGAGGTGACTGTGAGGTGGGCTGGTGATGAACTGCCTGTCGCTGCCCTAATTCATTCTCAATAGCAAGCCTGCTTGTACTGTTACACACATAGCAGGAAGTTGTCTCTTGTCAGTACAGGGTGGCCCAGATCTAATTATGCAGATCTAGATCGTCTGGATGACTTTGATTTATGCAGGGACGATTCCAGTTTGGCGGGAAGACCATTCTTCGTGTCATCAGTTTGCACACTTCTTGATGGTCCGGGATTTTTCGGGTGATTTTCTATGTAATAAACTGAATAAGTAATGAAAATTGCATAATTATATCCGGCCCACCCTATACATCAGACGTGCTGAGGACGGGTGCCTTCCTGCTGTGATAGCAGAAGAGCTCATCTTAACCTTTTGTCTTCACCCTTCAAGAATGTCTCTGAAACACAAACCTGATGCAAGTGCTGGTGATACAGTAAAGAAGAAAAAAATCATCACCATTGAAAATAAAGTAGAAATAATAAAAAGGTCAGAAAGAGGTGAAACTCCATCATTCATTGGCAGAGCACTTGGTTACAGTTGGTCAACAATAGCATTTATTAAAATAATATACCTGTTCCGACTTACATACAAATTCAACTTAAGTACAAACCTACAGTCCCTATCTCGTATGTAACCCGGGGACTGCCTGTATACAGTGCATCTGGAACATATTCACAGAGCATCACTTTTTCCACATTTTTTTATGTTACAGCCTTATTCCAAAATGGATTAAATTCATTTTTTTCCTCAGAATTCTACACACAACACCCCATAATGACAACGTGAAAAAAGTTTACTTGAGGTTTTTGCAAATTTATTAAAAATAAAAAAACTGAGAAATCACATGTACATAAGTATTCACAGCCTTTGTCGATGCAAGTCTTTTTGAATATGATGCCACAAGCTTGGCACACCTATCCTTGGCCAGTTTCGCCCATACTAAGGAGTGGCTTCCGTCTGGCCACTCTACCATACAGGCCTGATTAGTGGATTGCTGCAGAGATGGTTGTCCTTCTGGAAGGTTCTCCTCTCCAGAGAGGACCTCTGGAGCTCTGACAGAGTGACCATCAGGTATTTGGTCACCTCCCTGACTAAGGCCCTTCTCCTCCGATCGCTCAGTTTAGATGGCCGGCCAGGTCTAGGAAGAGTCCTGGTGGTTTCAAACTTCTTCCACTTACGGATGATGGCGAAGTGCTGGCTGTACTCCCGGAAGCTCTCCAGGTGTTCCTGCTTCTCTTCCCCCCAGCACTTCCTGGTGTGGCGGAAGTACTGGGGTCCAGGGTTCCCAAGGCATTGGGGCGCCTCCTGGCAGTGACCACGAGCCCCTACAGGGTGAGGCTTCCATGCCCTGCACCCGTGGCCCCCAAAGCAACCAGGAAGGCGGCCCCCATGTGATCCCAGATGGGAGCACGCCCACTTCCGGTTCTCTAAGACGTCCCGGCCGGGTCGTGGCCCCTGGCATCCTCGACACTGCCCCACAGCCAGTGAAGACCACTCAGGAGGAGCGGCCCGTCCCGAAGCGGGTCCTACTCCTGGGTCGTCGGGGTCCGGCCCTGTTCTCCCAACAGGGATAGGGGCGGAGACGCCACCTGGACACCACCAGTTGGTGTCCTCCTGTGCCTTGCACAGGTTGCGCTCCCCTCCCTCTTACCGGCACTCTGGCGGCCACTCGTTTGGCACCCCCTCCGAGGTCTCCGCGCCCCTTTGGTAGGAGCCACTCACTCCTCCGTAGCCTCCGCCAGTCGTGGCGGCACCCCCTCACCAGCGGAGAGTCCTTCCCGCAGATGGACCGTCTCCTGAGGGCAGGTTCCCAACGGAGTGGGTCCTACTGCCAGTCCGGAGTCCGGTCCTGCAACAAACAGAAAGAGAGGGGCAGAACCACTGCCTGGACACCCTTCCCTGGCGTCCATTCGTGCCACGCACTGGCAGTGTTCCCCCCTCCATCCAACACCCCGGTACTTGCCTTTTCGGCACCCTCTCCGCGAGTCCCATGTCCCTCTTGGTGTTGGAACCGCCCGCAGTCTTTTCCTCTCCACCGGCTTCAGGGATTCCCTCTGCCCCCGCAGAGGGCGGCCAGCAACCGGACGTGAGCCGCCTGCCTCATGTCCTCCCGTATCGGAGGAACCGGCATTCTTTCCCTCGATTCCTCCTTTTCCTCTGGGATGCTTTAACGGTCTGGGTCTGAGCATGGCAAGCGCTCAGATCCGATCCCATCTGCGTCCCTACAGAGCGACAGGAGGCTGCCGCGGGCTCGGAGCGTAGGGCGCTAGGACCCAGGGCACTCATCAGCCCTTGTCCTGCCAGCTGCTGCAATGTCTCCCTCCTCACCTTGCGCACAGCACTCCCTGCCGCGTCCATTGTTGGAGAACTGGGTACTCGATGCTGATCGTTAGTTTCACAGCCAAGTTCGGCAGATTCTCCCTTATTCTTTACGGGGATGGCTTCACTTACCTTCCCCATCGCGTCTTTCCAGCTGAAGTTTCCAGCACCGCGCTGATCCACCCACTGTCGCAGCGTCTTCACGGACGCGATCGCCTTCACCTCCAGCTCCATTAATCCTTTACGGATGACGCGAATCACCTGCAAAAGCGACTCTGCGGGCTGCAGGCATTCCTCCAGCTCATGCAGAGCCACCGACAAGCACAAAGGGTTAACCGACGGCAGCCCTACCTTCTCGTCAGGCAGATCCGCCGGCCACCCCCTGCGGGGCCCTTCCTCTGGCCCCATCGGGTCCTTCTTCAGCACGGGATTGACATTCCTGAGGCCCGCCTCCATCCAATCATCGGCCGGCACACCAGACACCCCAACCAATCCCGTGCCTGCCTCAGAGCGAGACTTCCGGTCCTCTGCCATTTTGGCTCTGTTTCTCCTGGTGCGGTGACGTCGCTCCAAGCAGCTTCCCAGTTGCTGCGGGCTGTCGAGCTGCAGCGACTCCGTCTTCGCAGCCCCTCGCGCTGCCGCCTCTGCGTTGACGACAGCCCGAGGATCGGCACGCTGTTGCCACTGACGTGGATCCGGGCAGTCCCTGCCTGCAACACAAAAAGTAAGTGTGCCCCCGCAGGGCCGTTCGCCATGGGGCAGGGTACTCACCTCCCAGATCCCGTCTCTCTGGGGCGCCGTCCTCGCCGTGCTGCCGTCCCGAATGTCCTCCACGACGTTTTTTCCTGTCACCCCGCACCAGGGGAATATGGCCCATTGGTGGAATGGTGGCGGTCCGTGAGGTGAATCGCTCCCGCGGGGTCGTGCGTGAGCCGCTCCCGCGGCGCGTGTGTGGGCTAACCTGCTGTTCCGGACTGCCCACAAAATTATTTTTTTGGGGTCCCTGCCTTGTATCAGGCAGGAAGTCCCATCTGGGATGCCATTGTGGAGTACAGCCTGGACATAGACAGGCAGACATGTTGTTTCGCCACACACGTGTTTATTTACAAAGTCTATATTTACAAAAGTGCACAAACCCAGTGCCGCAGCACCAATCGCCCCTTACAGTCCTGGCCGCACTACAATGCCTTGCACAGTCCTCAGACCGCCTCCACTCCTCTCCTCCGAGCTCCATCCACTTCCACCCGACTCTTGCTGTCGACTGGAGGGAGGTGGCCCCCTTTATCCGCACCCGGATGAGCTTCAGGTGCTCCTCGACAATCTTCCACTGATACGCCCCAGTGTGGCGTAAGTGCTGGCTGTTCTCCCGTAAGCTCTCCGGGTGTTCCTGCTTCTCTTCCTGCTTCTGGGTCCAGGGTTCCCAAGGCATTGGGGCGCCTCCTGGCAGTGACCACAGGCCCCTAAAGGGTGGGGCTTCCATGCCGTGCACCCGTGGCCCCCAAAGCAACCAGGAAGGTGGCCCCCATGTGATCCCAGATGAGCGCATGCCCACTTCCGGTTCTCTAAGACGTCCCGGCCGGGTCGTGGCCCCCTGGCATCCTCAACAATATATATATATATATATATATATATATATATATATATATATATACATACAGTGGAACCTCGGTATATGTCCTTAATCCATTCCAGACCCTTTGACTTATACCAAACAAATTTTTCCCATAAGAAATAATGGGAAAATGATTAAACTGTTCCCATGAAAAAAAAAAATCCTATTGCTATTGGCATATTATACATTGAAAATATAATATAATAAAATAATTTAAACACTGCTTAATACTAAAATACATAAATACAAAAGCAATTAGATGAAATAAATGAAAATTTTACCTCACTTTACATTTTAATAACATCTTTGTTTTTCACAATCGTAGATACCGTCGTTCTCGGCAAATGGTATGCAACAGCCATGTCCCGAATACGCATGCCACCTTCATACTTTTCAACAATCAATTCAAATTTACATCAAAATAACACAAAATCACTTTGTGACGATGCAGGTTTGCTGTATGCTCCCATCTGCTGCCGGGGAGCCCTTGAATCCTACACCGTCGGTAATGTGCCTCGCTGCTAACCTCATCAGTAACAACAAAGCAAGGGGATGGTGAAAAAGGGCAAAGTGCTTTTATTAAAACAATTAACAAAACAAGGTGTTCAAATTAAAGTGCAGTCTCCAAAGTTCCAATAAATAATCCATAAAATCAGAAGTGAAATGTGGAGGTTAAAAACAATAGAAAAAAGTCTTCTTAAAAACAACGAAGTTAAAAGCAGGAAGCATTCTTTAACAAAAAAAAAAAAAAACAAGAAGCCTGGTGCCTGCTTCCCAACTGGGGAGTCGCCCTACTTGTAGCTGACCTTCGCACTTCCTGCTTCAGCCACTGTTTCCTGCAGAGGCATTAGCTCTCTTGGAAATGTGTTCTTTTAATATTGTGGCTTATTAAATAATTAAACAATATCATAATATACCAGAAAAGGCGATATCCCTCCCATAGTGATTACGGCGGTACAAGAATCACATGAGACAAAATATCTTTTAGCTTACATTTACTGACGTTTTACGCGGTTACAGACGGGGAGGCATATGGACAGACTTTTATCCAGGTGGGAATCTGGATCAACACAGTCAGCCATTTTCTCCGTCCCCACGCTGGGAGGTTTTTCGACAACTCTTTGTGTCGACGCAGCCTCGAAGGGTCTGGCCACTGTCCAGACCTTTTATATGGTTCTTGCTTCATTTGCTGGTCTTCTCCGTCTCCAAACAAGGGCTGAATTCCTCTCCCACAAAATACAGAAATATCATAGTGCTTACATGTCGATTCTCATTCTCCCAAGAAGGAAAGAAGGTTTGTGCTGATAGAGGACAGAAATACCCTAACCTGTGTTTAAGCTGACTATACAAGCCTCCAGTTGTCTTTGGCTATCTAATCCAATGCTTAGTCAGCAATTCTAACTGCTGAGCCCGTGTGTGCCACAGTTAACATGCACATGTGAATAAAACTCATAACAGTACTGTCCAGATACAGTGACATAAAGAAAATGTAGTATTACAGCCACTTATTCCATGCGCGCTCGCTCGCTCGCTCGCGCTCTCTCTCTCTCTCGTCCGTTCTTTCTTTTTACTCCCCTTCAAGCCAACTTGCTCTTCTGTTTATCAAGATAAGCAGCCCTCTCTCTCACTCACTCAACCTCCCGTCTTTTTTCTTTTTACTCCCCTGCTAGCTGACTCGCGCTTTTGTTTATCAAGATAAGCAGCCCCAGGAACAATCATGAATGCGAACGGTCCCTCCCAAGTGCACTTTGGTGAGAAACGCCCACATTGCTAATCGCCCTGACAACCTTCAGCCACATAACCACCACACCCCCTCACCAAGCAGCGTGCGCGGTGATTATTTATTTTAAAGCTGGACTTCGACAGGAGCTGTGGACCTGCTATATCACACACGTGAACGTTCAAAGAGAGTTATAGCGCGGGTTGTTCACTGAATGCTAGCAACTGGCGCACTAACGCTCGTGGGCAGTCGTGGCTTTGTCTCGAGAGAGGTAAACAAGGTTAGCACGCGAGTCGTATTCCAAACAAAGGTCGTATACCAAGCAAAATTTATTGTATCCAAACAGGACGTATACCAAGTTGGACTTATTCCAAAGCAGACGTATACCGAGGTACCACTGTGTATATATATATATATCTATATATATATATATATATATATATACTTATTCTTCATTCATAAAAGTCATCAGCCAAACAAACTACAATGAAATGTGCTGACTTATTCCATTACAGAACCCCAAATTGAAACTACATTAATATTCATATTGAGTATAGGTAGCCACTGAAGAGGTATTTCTTTAAATGGTGATGGACTTCATAGAAGGGCTGAAGGTGGGCAGCCTGTTCCACCAGCTAGTCTTTTATCAATTATTATCACTCCCAGATGCTGTAGTTGTTTAAATTTGATTGTTCTACCCGCAACTCTGTGGAATTTCTCTTTGATAGTGGTTATTCTGTCTTGGGAAGAGCCTGTGTATGAGTGTGTGTGAGCAGTCACCGTTTGAAAGTTAGACACACGTTTGTAATCACTTTACTAATATGTGTTTCATGTCCAATGCTGTAAAGAAAACTGCCCAATACAAAAGAAAAAATCAAAAACTGGAAATGTCCATGGTTTGCATTAATATGAGCTAAAAGATGCAATTTGAAAGACTGAAAATGTCATGTTTTAGAAGGTTACTCATATGTATTAAATTCTCAGATGTAAAGGGTAGCATTCATGTATACTTTTCTCTGGACATGCCAGAATGTGTGATCATGGTTTAATTACATTTTTCTGGGCAGAATTTGGTGAAGGGCATGGCATTTTCAACATTTCACTGGCTGTTTCTGCTTCTTTAATATTGTAGCTGGAATGAGCATTTCTGGCAGGACATTTACAGCCGTTGATCTTAAGATTGGATGCTCTGCTTCTTAGTTATTGTGATTTTAAAGCATTTGTCCTTCATTTGCAGGTTAGTTTCATGGAATTTGTTGTCCCAGTAACTGAGCTGTGATTTTGTCAAATTTTTTTTTCTGGAACTGGAAAATGTTGATCCCATTGCAAAAAGCAGGATTAGTGAGTTATCTGCATCCTTGGCATCATGGATCACATAATTCTGGTTTAATCTGTTCCAAAGATGCTGGTTTGAGTAATCAGGTTTTCTGGAATAGAATTAACCCGATTTTCATGAATCCCAGCTTACTTTCACTGGATTTCATTCTAATCCTGCTTTCTGGAACAGACCCCAGGTTAGGATAACTACTGACTCTAACTTGGCTCCATATGTGTGCGTGTGTGTTTGTGTTATGCTGTGAACTTGGTTTTCATTCAAGGTTGGTTCAGGCCTCGTACCTAATACTGCTGACTCTGAATTGGATTAAAAAAATTTGAAAATGGGTGAATTGATTGATAATATATAATAATAATAATAATAATAATAATAATAATAATAATAATAATAACTAAAAACCTCATTTGATGCACTACAGCATATTTTTTAAGATAATTAGGTTTCCCTGTTTTTGCTGTTTATAAGGTGTTGGCCATGCTGACTTTAGAATAATGTTTAAATTAATCACCATGCTCTAAATATTTCCTTTTTTTGGGGGGGTTCTTATACATCTACTTCAATTCTTTGAAAGATGTTGTCTTATTACTGAGATATTGAATCTTAGCTTATCTTAGTAACTGTTCAAGTGAAGTGACAGAGAATTTATTGAGGGGACTATTGAATATTTTTTTGAAGAGGATAATGAATAGAGAACAAAAATGGTCATAGCGCTGGGGCCTCCACTTGAGAATACCAATATCCATTATTTTAATTGGTAATTTACTCCCCTTTTCCATTAGTGTCAGATAATGATAGTTTCTCAGTTGAATTTATTAGAGCAGATTGGATATCAAGTTTGGTGAGTGAGATAGAAAGGACGTCCAGAGAAAGAGGAGGAACAGAGGCTGGCTTGGTTTCTTCTAGGATAATAACATTATTTATTCCTTTTCTGGCTCTGATCCACCAAAAGGATGAAATTCTTTTTCCTAAGCAGCCTCATCAGCAGACCAAGGACATAGAGAGTTTCACTGCTAATGACAGCCATGTCTGTTCCATTACTCTTTAAGGCTGCAGATAGGGGGTTGCGACCCTGCTGGCTGATAAACAGCACTGCTGATTGATTTCTGCTTTTGTTAGTTTTAAAGGCTTATTAAACTCACTTCACTTTTTTTTAAGGTGATGCAAACTATGTGAAAAACCAGAAAGCATCTGCACTTATATTTGTTACAAGTCAAACATATTCTGTAAACACCATTGCCCAGAGGGGACTGGGCGGTCTCATGGTCTGGAATCCCTACAGATTTTATTTTTTTCTCCAGCCGTCTGGAGTTTTTTTTGTTTTTTCTGTCCCCCCTGGCCATTGGACCTTACTCTTATTCGATGTTAATTAATGTTGATTTATTTTGTTTTTCTTATTGTGTCTTTTATTTTTTATTCTTTATTATGTAAAGCACTTTGAGCTACTGTTTGTATGAAAATGTGCTATATAAATAAATGTTGTTGTTGTTGTTGTTGCATTCCTAAAGTTAGAGGCCAACAAAAAGGGACATTAGAAATTTCAGATTAAAGTTGGAGTTGAATACAGATGATTTTCTGAATGTATTGAAATACACTGCCTATAGAAAGTATTCACCCTGTTTGGAAGTTTTCAAATATTGTTATGCAGTCAAGGGTAACATTTCTAGAAAATGGGAGGAAAGTCAGATGCAATTGTCAGTACAATGAACCTAAGGAAAACAAGGATTAGGTTCTCATGACTACCAAAAAACTAATCTTTCACTAGATGTTGCTCAGAACGCACTTTTCTGCATTCTGAAAATATTCCGAATTTTTGTAATACACTTTTTAAAACACAGTAACCATGAAATAACCCATAAAATGCAGTATACAAAATAAACTTGGTAACATGCAAAACATGTTTTCTTGCTAGGCATTCTCTAGAATTCTGTGACCCTTCTTTACATCTCAATAAAGAAAACCTTTATTGCCACCGTTGGAAGATGTCAAGATATCAACATCACCTCAGACTTTTTCCTTCACGGTTGGTGGATGGCATTAGGGATTATGAAGAACACACTGTCTTGAAATAATCCATCAGTGTTGTCTGATTTGTGCACCACCTGAGATCCTTAAGGATCTTGGAGTATGGGAGCATAGCTAAGGCAAGTTGATATTTAACAGCGTGTTAGATAAACTTTGTGCTGAAATGTCGTTAGTCACTGTTGACTGCAACCAGCTGGCTAAAGACATTGAGACTGTCGATCACAGCATCGACCACAGCCAATTCCTTATTGGAACCTGGGCTTGCAATTATTCTCCATAATTGAGGAAATCCCAATAAGTGCTGGTCATAATGCCACACTGGTTAAGAATCTGTCCTTTGTTGATACTGACCATTAACACAACTGATTAGATGGTTCAATGATGAGTTGGTCACAGTCACTGGTGGAGCTCCTAGAAAATTATTGAACTTGACTCTCTTGGGGAAGTAAAAGTAATAAGGGTTCTGTAGACGAAGCTGTGGAAGAATCATTACCAAGCCTTCAGGGTTGCGAGAAAGAAGCCAGCATATCCACCTGACCCCATGTGTGAGGACCAGTCCTTTCACTGAGCCCCACTAGAACTTTACCCCTATTGTACCACTGGATCAGTTCTTCACTACCTTGGTCTCCGTATTCTGGGGATTTTTCAGGAGCGCAAAAAAAAAACATGGGTAATGAGAATTAGGTATATGTACTGTACGAGTATATGTATTGTGACCGTGAGGCTCTTTTCCACCTCTCCAACCCTCAGGTACGACTCCAGACACTGGATAAAAGTCCAACACTTTTTATTAATTAACAATAATGTGCACAAAGCATCCTCCACACTACTCATAAATTAAATAAACACTACAATAATATTCTCTCTCCTCCTCACCCAGACACTTCGCCCCTCTACCTCCCAGCTCAGCTCAGTCTCAGGGCTTCCCCACAATCCTTTTATACACCCTGACCCGGAGGTGTTCCTGCCCAATCAGTCCACAGTTCCTTATTCCTTCCAGGTCAGGGTAAACAGTCCTTTTCTTCAACCCGGGAGCACGTCGTTCCTCCCTGTCACGTGACTGTGACGTACTCCCGGGTTATAGGGCACATAAGAGCCCACAAACCCCCTACAGCGACTCCCGGTGGCCCCCAAGGTATCCAGCAGGGCTGTGTATAAACACTACATAGTCCATGAGGCCCTGCTGGAACTCGGGGCATAATCCTGCTGTCGGGAGAGCTCCTCGTGGCGGCCTGGGGGTGAGGGCCGGAGCACGAAACCAGCAGTCCTCCACAGTATATATAAATAAATAATTATATAGTAGTGATATTGGAATGAAAATTTTGGTGGAGCAATGTCAGAAATTTTTTTGTATGTGTATGGTCTTCTCTAATATAAACATTAACTTAACATATTTAAGGATATTAACTTTAACTTTTTTATGCGAAACGTGAAATTCCATTCCTGCCTTGCGCCCTGTGTTGGCTGGGATTGGCTCCAGCAGGATATAGCGGGTTGGATAATGGATGGATGGATGAAATTTCATACCAGATGACAAAATAAATAATGAACTCCTACAATTGTTATGTTTCAAACAAGGTTCGTCCCCGGGCTGGGGCTTAAATTCCTTTTTATGATGTTTATGTTCATTTTTAATTCTTTTGTTTATGTTAACATTGTTGTTCATTTTTATTTGTACAATTATGTACTCTTCATCAGTATTATTGATCATTTACTTTCTATATGTCTATATATTTTCTACTATATTCCATGTATTTTTTGGGTGGTTCCTCAAGAGGCGGAGACACCTGTAAATTTCTGTCAAGGTACTGACTGCCCTCAACCTTGTAAAGGCTGAAGAAACAAGTAGTGCCTCATATTTCATTAAATTCACTTGGTGGTTTGGTGATTTTTTTCTGTACCTTTGTGGATTCCTTGATTTTTTTGACCTTTTTGTACTGTCTTTATCCAATCTATTGGTACTAGTTCGCAGGAACTCCTTCTATGCCTTTAGTATATTTTTTGTAAAATAAATGTTTTTATTTAGAAAGATTGTTTGGGCCTCTTTTTTGCTTCAAGCTGAAGGTTGACACATCCTATCACTTCTGGAGCTGTTTGCTATAGTTTTTTATGACTGTGCTGTGTGTGCTAAAGAACTCCATGGTTCATGACAATAACATTCAATTATGAATTATTTCGCACAACGCCCAGTAAGGCTGTGCCCTAAAAGTGGGAATGCCAATAACTATATACTGTACATGACTATAATTCTGAACTTGAACTTAAAATCTTAGTTCAACAGTTGATTTTCAGTGTGCCACTAAGTCAATGCAACCATTGTGCATTTTCTCTGCCCTGTTTTATCTTTAATCACATATGCCTGGAACATGGACATACAGTTAGGTCCATAAATATTTGGACAGAGACAACTTTTTTCTAATTTTGGTTCTGTACATTACCACAATGAATTTTAAATGAAACAACTCAGATGCAGTTGAAGTGCAGACTTTCAGCTTTAATTCAGTGGGGTGAACAAAAAGATTGCATAAAAATGTGAGGCAACTAAAGCATTTTTTAACACAATCCCTTTATTTCAGGGGCTCAAAAAGTAATTGGACAAATTAAATAACTGGAAATAAAATGTTCATTTCTAATACTTGGTTGAAAACCCTTTGCTGGCAATGACAGCCTGAAGTCTTGAACTCATGGACATCACCAGATGCTGGGTTTCCTCCTTTTTAATGCTCTGATAGGCCTTTACTGCAGCGGCTTTCAGTTGCTGTTTGTTTGTGGGCCTTTCTGTCCGAAGTTTAGTCTTCAACAAGTGAAATGCATGCTCAATTGTGTTAAGATCAGGTGACTGACTTGGCCATTCTAGAATTTTCCACTTTTTGCTTTAATAAACTCCTGGGTTGCTTTGGCTGTATGTTTTGGGTCATTGTCCATCTGTATCATGAAACGCCGCCCAATCAATTTGACTGCATTTAGCTGGATTTGAGCAGACAGTATGTCTCTGAACACCTCAGAATTCATTCGGCTGCTTCTGTCCTGTGTCACATCATCAATAAACACTAGTGTCCCAGTGCCACTGGCAGCCATGCACGCCAAGCCATCACACTGCCTCCACTGTGTTTTACAGATGATGTGGTATGCTTTGGATAATGAGCTGTTCCACGCCTTCTCCATACTTTTTTCTTGCCATCATTCTGGTAGAGGTTGATCTTGGTTTCATCTGTCCAAAGAATGTTTTTCCAGAACTGTGCTGGCTTTTTTAGATGTTCTTTAGCAAAGTCCAATCTAGCCTTTCTATTCTTGAGGCTTATGAGTGGCTTGCACCTTGCAGTGCACCCTCTGTATTTACTTTCATGCAGTCTTCTTTATGGTAGACTTGGATATCGATATGCCTACCCCCTGGAGAGTGTTGTTCACTTGGTTGGCTGTTGTGAAGGGGTTTCTCTTCACCATGGAAGTGATTCTGCATCATCCACCACTGTTGTCTTCCGTGGACGCCCAGGTCTTTTACGCTGCTGAGTTCACCAGTGCTTGCTTTCTTTCTCAGGATGTACCAAACTGTAGATTTTGCCACTCATAATATTGTAGCAATTTCTCGGATGGGTTTTTTCTGTTTTCGCAGCTTAAGGATGGCTTCTTTCACCTGCATGGAGAGCTCCTTTGACCGCATGTTGTCTGTTCACAGCAAAATCTTCCACATGCAAGTACCACACCTCAAATCAACTCCAGGCCTTTTATCTGCTTAATTGATAATGACATAACGACAGACTTCCCACACCTACCCATGAAATAGCCTTTGAGTCAATTGTCCAATTACTATTGAACCCCTGAAATGAAGGGATTGTGTTAAAAAAATGGTTTAGTTGCCTCACATTTTTATGCAAACTTTTTGTTCAACCCACTGAATTAAAGCTGAAAGTCTGCACTTCAACTACATCTGAGTTTTTCATTTAAAATTTATTGTGGTAATGTACAGAACCAAAATTAGAAAAAAGTTGTCTCTGTCCAAATATTTATGGACTAACTATATTAAGTTGTTTGTGTACTATGCAATTAATCCACAAGCTAACAAGTGACTTGGGTTAGAGTTAGGGTTAAGGTCAATCAAAAGCAATAATGGTATTATTACATACCCAATGGGTCTTCTTTCAAATACGGTATATACTCGCATATAACTCGAGTCTTGAAACCCAAAAAATCGATCATAATATCAGGCCCCGATTTATACGACTGTTCAAAAATACGACACTTAAATTTCTTTTTTTTTATATCTTGCTTCCTCCAATCTTGCACCAGTTTCTCAGGTACATCAAATTTTGTTGCAACAGCGCAGTTACCAATTTCTTTCGCTACTTCAACAACTTTTAATTTAAAACCACCTTCATATTTTCTTCTGATCGAACACTCCATTATAGATAAGGGATGCTCTTACAATAAAAGTGTATGAGGATGTGAGATACAAAAAGCAGAAAACAGTGCAAACGCCACTTAAGAATAGTTTGGGTATTACCGTGTGGTCACGTAGGTACAATACATGGAAAAAAAAGGCAGTGTGCCTGGTGGTTACTCTCTCAGGTGGGCGTTAGCATATCATAATCTCTTGGATCAACAGCGTTAGTTTTCAGCATTCGACTTATACGACTGTCATTATAAAATACCGGAAATGATATGGTAAAATCAAGCCCTGACTTATCCGCAAGAGAACTTAAACGTGAGTATATACGGTAAATCATAAGTTTCTAGTTTGTCTGCTCTCTTTCATTCATAAAATATGTGATTTGCACATGTATACCCTGAGGCGAACAGCACATCACAGCTGAGTTAGCCTGCTTTTTTCAAATATCCCACCTGTGTCGAGCCGCTTACAGCGAAAGGCTTATTACCATTGGATAGCTGGGGTTCAGAGCATTCTAATGTATAATAGTCAACAATTGGTCATACGTATTATCTATAACAGCTGTGTGTAAATGGCAACAAGTACAATGCCTATGTAACAGCTTCACTTTACGCACCATTATGCATCGTTACGTGCAAAGCTTGAGTCAGCATATGAGAAAAGTTTTGACTTTACTGAGAACATGTTTGAATGAAGGACTCAAGGCTTCACTTAATTTGTAAGTACTGGTTAGTATGACTTTGAAACATTTCGGCATCCAGTCTTACAGTTTAAGTGTCATGGGTTCAATTGCCATACCCAGAGGCTGTCTACTGCATGTTAGATAGATAGATAGATAGATAGATAGATAGATAGATAGATAGATAGATAGATAGATAGATAGATACTTTATTAATCCCAAGGGGAAATTCACATACTACAGCAGCAGCATACTGATAAAGAACAATATTAAATTAAAGAGTGATAACAATGAAGTTATACTTTGTATAATGTTAGCATTTACCCCCCTGGGTGGAATTGAAGAGTCACATAGTGTGGGGGAGGAACAGACAGCAGTCTGTCGCTAAAGCTGCTCCTCTGTCTGGTGAGGATGCTGTTCGGTAGATGCAGTGGATTCTCCATGATTGACAGGAGCCTGCTCAGTGCCCGTCGCTCTGCTACAGATGTTAAACTGTTCAGCTCTGTACCTACAATAGAGCCTGCCTTCCTCACCAGTTAGTCCAGGCGTGAGGCGTCCCTCTTCTTTATGCTGCCTCCCTAGCACACCACTGCGTAGAAGAGGGCACTCGCCACAACCGTCTGATAGAACATCTGCAGCATCTTATTGCAGATGTTGAAGGACGACAGCCTTCTAAGGAAGTATAGCCGGCTCTGTTCTTTCTTACACAGAGCATCAGTATTGGCAGTATAATCCAATTTTTCATCCAGCTGCACTCCCAGGTATTTATAGGTCTGCACCCTTTGCACACAGTCACCGCTGATGACCACGGGGTCCATGAGGGGCCTGGTCCTCCTAAAATCCACCACCAGCCTTTTGGTTTTGTTGGTGTTCAGTTGGAGGTGGTTTGAGTCACACCATTTAACAAAGTCCTTGATTAGGTTCCTATACTCCTTCTCCTGCCCACTCCTGATACATCCCACGATAGCAGTGTCGTCAGTAAACTTTTGCATGTGGCAGGACTCCCGAGTTGTATTGGAAGTCAGATGTATATAGGTTGAACAGGACCGGAGAACGTTCAGTCCCCTGCAGCGCTCCTGTGTTGCTGACCACAATGTCAGACCTACAATTCCCGAGACACACATACTGAGGTCTGTCTGTAAGATAGTCCACGATCCATGCCACCAGGTTTGAATCTACTCCCATGTCTGTCAGCTTGTCCCTAAGGAGCAGAGGTTGGATGGTGTTGAAGGCGCTAGAGAATTCCAGAAACATAATTCTTACAGCACCACTGCCTCTGTCCAAGTGGAAGAGGGATCGGTGTAGCATATAGATGATGGCATTCTCCGCTCCCACCTTCTCCTGGTATGTGAACTGCAGAGGGTCAAGGGAGTGGCAGACCTGTGGTCTCAGGTGGTGAAGCAGCAGCCGCTTCATGGTCTTCATCACATGTGATGTCAGAGCGACAGGCTGGAAGTCGTTCAGCTCATTAGGACATGATACCTTTGGGACTGGGGTGATGCAAGATGTTTTCCAAAGCGTCGGGACTCTCCCCTGTTCCAGTCTCAGGTTGAAGATGCGCTGTAGAGGACTCCCCAGCTCCAACGCACAAGCCTTCAGCAGTCATGGCGATACTCACTCTGGACCCGCTGCTCTGCTGGCACAAAGTCTCCTCAGCTCTCTGCTTACCTGGGCTGCTGTAATTGTTGGTTGGGAGAAACTCTCTCCTATGCTGGTATCAGCAGAAGGATGGATGGAGGGTGCAGTACTTTACTATAGGTGAGAGTGGGTTAGGGTGGTCAAACCTGTTAAAGAAGTTGTTCATCTGGTTTGCTCTCTCCACGTATCCCTCAATGGTGGCACCCCGCTTCGAGCTGCAACCAGCTCATGCTGATCACCACCTTTAAAAGCCCTTTTCTTCTGGTTCAAAAGGCCCTTGATGTCACTTGTAATCCATGGCTTGTTGTTAGCATAGCAGCGTACTGTTTTTACTGGAACTACAATGTCCATACAGAAGTTGATATAGTCAGTAGTGCAGTCAACAACCTCCTCCTCATATAGTTCTCACTATATGATCCCTGCAGGATATCCCAGTCCGTAGTTCCAAAGCAGCCTGCTCAGAGCCTGCTCAGAGCCTGCTCTGCCTCAGGGGACCACTTCCTGAATGAGCGTGTGGTTGTAGGTAGCTCCCTCACTCTTGGTTTGCAGTGAGGCTGAAGCAGAACCAGGTTATGATCTGCTTTCCTAAGTGCAGGCAGCAGGGTGGTGTTGTATGCATCTTTAACGTTTGCATACAGTAGGTTAATAGTGTCCTATTTCCCTGGGTGTTACAATCCACATACTGGGAGAAGGCAGGTAATGTTTTGTCCAGTGTCACATGGTTAAAGTCTCCAGCGATCATCACAAGCGCCTCAGGGTGCTGTGTTTGTAACTTAGCAACAGTGGAATGGATGATGTCACCTGCTATCTCCACATCCGCCTGAGGAGGGATGTAAATAATAACAACAATGACGTGTCCAAACTCTCTGGGCAAGTAATAAGGACGCAAACTTACGGCCAACAGTTTGATGTTCTCACTATGTTAGTTTTCTGATCATTGCATTTTCAATTTCAACTTAGAGTGTACCAGCAATGTTTCTTAGAGTACCAGTGAGTAATTGTTTTGTTGCACTTGTGCTTCTCGAACCCATCCACCAGGATTATCCACCCTGCCTCAACTAATTAAATGTCACTATATCACACTGCTCGCACCACTGTGTCGTGAGCATATGAGGAAAAAAAAAACAGTTTCAGATAGTAATCTGTTAACGGTATCCATTCCCACCAACACCATTCCCATGTAAAGGGGGAAACAAGCGCGATTGCAGAAGGGAAACAAAATCGAACAGCGGCATGGGGAGGTCAGGGAGTTTGAAGGGAGAGTGGTTAGAAACAGGTTAAAAAGTTTCACAAGAGCTGTATCGATCCATCCAGTGGTGTCACAGGAAAAAGAGTAGGGGCTGGATTATAGTATGAAGAAGTCTCATATGCATGCAAGCCAGTGGTCAACTCAAAAGTGGCTGAGAAACACTGCTTATTCTGCTTATTCTGTATGACTAGCTCTTTGCACAGGGCTGTCTGTTTCATGTTTTGTGCCCAGGGCTGTCAGCAAAGGCATTATCCCCACTTCAGTAACCCAGCACTGGAAGAAGCTGTTATGAAAATGTGTGTATGTACTTACTTTATTCCATTTGTGAAATGCAAGAAAAAAAAACAACAGCAACAAGATAAATAAATAAATAAACAAACATTTGTGGGGGAACTGCAACATAAGACAGGAGAAGATGGGTGAATTGCAGCACAAAAAACTGAATCTAGTTTACAAAATGTAAACTTCTCCTGTGTCTGGTGGTAAACAAAATTGTTTCAGGGACTGGCCTGAAAAGTAATTTTGAAAATAAAGGTTAGGATAAGTACATAATTATTTGTACACAGTTACAAGTTGTTTACTTGTTGATTCTAAAAATAAAAAAAAACATGTACAGTAACTGCAACTGCGATACTTGGTTTGAGAGGTACAAGAGACTAATGTTTCCAAAAAAGGACACAATGCCCAGAGGGGACCGGGCAGTCTCTTGGTCTGGAACCCCTACAGATTTTATTTTTTTTCTCCAGCCTCTGGAGTTTTTTTTTTTTCAGTCCACCCTGGCCATCGGACCTTACTTATTCTATGTTAATTAATGTTGACTTATTTTTATTTTTTATTGTGTCTTCTATTTTTCTATTCTTCATTTTGTAAAGCACTTTGAGCTACATTTTTTTTGTATGAAAATGTGCTATATAAATAAATGTTGTTGTTGTTGTTGTGGCAAACAGTATAACTTTGCAATGCTATGGGATATGACATCTAAACTGGCACAATGAAAGCTAACAGATTGAAGCACAAAAGAAAATTGATTTCAGGGATGTGCATCATAAAATGTCTTGGTTATATACTGTAATATTGAGTTTTCTGGAGAGAAATCCCTAAAGTACCACTTTTTGTGTTTTATGTAGTTGATATTGGCATAAACAAAGGTTTTTAATCATATGAATGCTTCCTTTTAAACCTTTGAAGCATTGTACTCACTACTATTCAGCCAGTTGCAGCTCATTTCTTACAATAAAGCAGTAATTGCCATTTTGGGTATGTAATTTAGGTGCAATAATGGCAAAAAAATCCTTAGTGCATAAGAGTTACTACATCTATAAAACATCACATTGATTTAATTGGTATCCATGATGCTTTTGAATTTTGCCTTTATTAAAATATTGACTATTCCCTGCTTCTTTCACTTTCATTTTTTCTAATTTTTTTTTTTCTTCTAATCCTACAGTGGTGTACAGCGATAGCGACAGTGACTCAGAGAAGAGCTCTTCCAGTCTTGAGGAGAGGAGCTCTGTGGGCCCCCAGGCAGTCCTGGGAGGGGACCCTCCAGAGGAGCCAGGTGAGCCACTCAGACGGCGAGCTGCTGTGAAGGGCCGTGGCCGCAGCAGGGAGCCCTTCAATGATGGCACCCTGTCAACACTGACGACTTGGTTACAGTAACTCTCCTCTTCTTGAAAAAGCGGAGGAGTCCCTGCAGAGATCTTCTTTATCCAGCTATGGACTACAATGCAACACAAATGACAACAATGATGATGGCATATGAATGAAAGAACCCAGAATCCAAACTACTCATGATGTTGCTGAATACAAATGCCAGATAACTCCTGCACAGAATGGCCTTTATGTTTGGGAACCAGATCCTGGTGCCTTTTAAAAATAATTATTGAGATTCAATGCTACCTGGTATTGTGCTTGTGCTTCTGCCAAGTAAATGAGTGGTCAGCTTACACACTTGAAGATAGCTTCTCACAATGTTGTTTTTTTTCCAGCTACAGTATGCCTAAAACATAACAATTAGACATTTAGGAACTTAGTACAAAATGTATAGGTGTATTAGTCCAGCATTTTTAGGAGGCAAGCCTGGAAACACTACAGTCCACCAAGACCCCACTACTTTACTTATTTTGATCTTTGGCTTGTGTAAGATAAGTTCATAGTAAATAAAGATGACAAAGGGTCACTGGGTGCTTAAGTGTGTGGTCTGGCCAATCAGATTATGTTAACCATAGTTTTGGTGGTCATCAGGTTTCCCATTATTTCATGATGGCACTGAGAGTTATATCTAGTGAGACCAATTTTACTGGGCAGTAAACCAAGGGAGAAGAAAGCAACACTGAGCTCATTGTTCCTTTTTCAACCATGGAATATCTACTCATTTGGTAAAAAGGGCAAAACCCTCACCAGAATCCCCACCTTAAGGCATAATGGTGGGAGCAACTAGGCAACAGATGTGCCTTGTTTTAACACAAGACTTCATAAAGTGGCTCCTCATGGATTTTTCAAATAATGCCCCTTCCCGTTGGATAATGGAGGTGCCAAATATATGGTTCCTCAGTATCATACTGTAAGTAACAGACATCTGTATTCTACCATGTCATTTTTCTCCCATCACACCTTTAAATACTTAATGTCCAAGTTGTTATTCACTCTGACTAAAATTCATTCTGGATTATCCATTTAATAACTGCTCAAGGCTGACACGGAGGGCTGGTAGCACACTTCTCTGGTTGCTCTTCAAAGATAAACCAAGTTCAACCTAATGATTAATTGGTGTTTACACATTCACATTTTATCATCTTGGACCTTCCTTTTGCTTTTATTCATTAAAATTAGATATACCTGCCTTACACAACTGACCATTAAAATTGCAACTTGAAGGAAGAATTCAGATATCAAAGCAATAGACATATGGCAGATTATTTAAGATATATGACATACATAATTCGCAGTACAGCTCAGTCATACATGCAGAATGCACAGTAATCCATCACAAGTTGAAATAACCACATGTATACGGTCTGGTATGAACAGGTAGAGAAGTTGGATGTGTTTGTGGAATGACATGCCATGCAGACACTCTATGTGATCCAAATTCATCTGTGGAAACTAATGGTTGTCTCTGGCTTGCCAGTCATCATTCTTCAGTGTCTCAGATATGCTCAATAAGGGGCAAGTCTGCTGAACATATGGGCCAGAGAGAAAGAGACACATGGAGGGCATCCATAAACTGAAAGACATTTTGTGCCACATGTAGCCAAACATCATTCTATTGGAATATGGCAACAATTAACATCTGAAGATAGAGTACCAACTCAGCGTCCAACACCTCTATGATGTATTGCTGGCTGGTCAGGGTTCTGGACATTTTTATTAGATTTGAAATGGGAATGGAACCCAACATCATAACTCCCGATGCCGTACCAATGTGGTGCCGCAAAATTCATGCCTCCTGAAGCCTTTCACCAGGTGTCTCCATACACGGATTTGTCCATCGTGATGCAGCAAATTAAACCAGCTAACTGATGCAAGTCACCTTGCCATTGGTGGCATTCTTGGCACCATTACAGTTGCATACACCTGTGGGAGAAGGTCAAGTGTATCCAAAGGATTTGTTGATGAGTGTGATGGTCCAGCTGCTGCAAATACTGTGGATTTGGACACCCTTTGACGTGTCGCTCAACTATTGGACTAGGTTGTGGCTGTTCAGTCTGTCCCTGCTGTACACATGAGATGTCTGTTCTCTCATTCGGTTGTGTATCAATGCATTCCAGAAACCGTACTTAAGTGGGTCCAACACTTCTATACCCACTGATGCCATACTCTTGTCAGAATTCTCGCTTTCTGTCCAACTCTAGTGCCAATATCCCAGAAGGATACTCTGTCTTCCCACATTCCCATAATTGTCCCTCGTCTGAGTGCTGGCTGTCATCCTCTTTGTTGGGGCAGGTTTGGACCCTAAGAGTACAATAACTACCAGCGGTCACTCAATAAGGTTCCATTTGCAGGCACCTTTAACACCCACTCTTGGAAAGTCCAGGGGAAGTAACTTGCATATTTATTTTGCATATATAGTGCACTTGTTATCATTTTCACAATACCATGACCTATATATCCCGCAAATTGTGCATCACCAGTGTTACAATTTTAATGGCCAGCAGTGTATATACTATAGTGGCGGTATGTAATGCGATGCACCCTCTTGATCTTTGATCTTTTTCATGTTACTGTTAACTTAGGAACTGAAATTATGATTTACCGTATATACTCGCGGATAAATTCTCCCATGGATAAGTCTAGTCTTGATTTTACAGTATAATTTCTGGTCTTTTATAATGTCGGTCATATAAGTCGAATGCGGAAAATTCATGCTATTGGTACAAGGAATTATGATATGCTATCGGCCACCTGAGAGAGTAACGACAGAGCACACTGCCTTTTTTTCTATGTGGGTGCAGCAATGCGCTGTATCAGTGCATGCTCCTAACCTCTCTTTCTCTCTCTCTATTGTGCCTATGTGACCACACAGTAATACCCAAACTATTCCGAAGCAATGTTTGCACTGATTTGTGTTTTTTGTATCTCACACCCTCATATACTTTTATTCTAAGAGCATCCCTTATCTACGATGGAGCGTTCGATCAGAAGAAAATGTGAAGCTGGTTTTAAATTAAATGTCGCTGAAGTAGCGAAAGAAATTGGTCACTGCACTGCTGCAATAAAATTCGGTGCATCTGAGAAACTGATGCGAGATTGGAGGAGGCAAAAATATGTAAAAAAATAAAAATTAAGTGTTGCATTTTTGAATGGGTGTATAAGTTGGGGTCTGATTTTATGATCGATTTTTCAGGTTTCAAGACCCGACTTATACGTGAGTATATACGGTACAATTTCCCCGGAGGGGGTGAATTTATGCCTTTCTGTAGGATCAATGATGTGGTAACCTCTTATTCTGGCATAGGATGAGGTTGGAGCTGTGAGGAACAGAAGTTGTACTTCAGGTCTAGAAGTTGAAAGTAACTTGAAAATTGCTCTCATGTCTTTGGACTCCAAGAATCCACACCATAACTAGTAAGATCTCTCCCTTTCACTCCCAGGGAACTTGGGGTTAGGAAAATGTGGAGAAAGGTTACAAGGATTGAATTGTGTTAACAATAGAGCTATACAAATTGGATAGTATTTGAAGTATCACATCCTGCAATATAATTGATTAACTATTAGCACCTCTGCCGACATACATGTCATCTGATCATTACATAAAAAAAAGCGAAGGGGGCTGCATGAAGGTTCCATTTCTTCATTTTAGTTTTTTTTGATACATGTTAAAGTGGATTAATAAACTGAGGTCTATTCATCACTGAACAAGCAGGAAACAACACTTGATATGTTTCCAAGCAATCACTGAACACACTTAAACATGGCAAATTTAGAGTCACCAATTCACCTCACACTCTTTATTTTGGAATGTGGAAAGAAAACCACAATACCCAACAAAAATTGTATGTTGTCACTGGAAAAGCATACCAACACCATACAGACAACAACTGGCCCTGGATTTCAACTCAAGGCTATGGTATTATAAGACAGCAGTGTTGGCTACTGCACCATCTTGCATCCCCAATAATAATTTCATGAAGTAAACTGATGGTCTTACTTTGGAGTTATATCTAAAGGCCTCATGAGCCACACTGACATTGGGGTAAAACTAAATGTGACTTAATAAGCCTTTGGAAAGCGTGCGACAACTATAATTCCAGCAACCATTAATAGCTGTATATGATTAGGCAGTTGTCATTCAGCTGTCCATTGGTAGAATGAAATACACATGCTCTCTGCCTTTTAAACAAAATCTCACTATATGCTTCATGATTCCAGAGCGCCAATTAGGCAGCAAATGAACTTCTTCATTTAAAAACAACTGCAATTGTATTTGAAAGACCAAAGTGGTACTTAAATGGTCCATTAATTCCCCATGTGAAAATGCATTTTGTGGTAAGTGCCTAATGTGAATGCCTAATGGAAATATCGAAACAAATTTTAAAGTGTAGTGCAGGTGGGAGAGCTGGTCAGAAGTTCTCAATGGCATTAATCCTCAAAAAAGGCCACAACCACAATTGGATGGGATACAGATGAATGGCTATAAATATATGAATGTAGTGAGGCAAAAAGATCATAGAGGAATTGACAAGTAAAGTAGCACACTAATATCTTAGTTTGAGGTGGATAATCTTACAAGAAATGACAGAGCCACAGGGAATGAGTCTTGGGGGACGGAGGGTGAAGCCTGAGTGAAACTGAGGGAGCAACGGGTCTAGTTATGGACAGGGGGAAGGAGACGATATTAAGTGGACAAGCCAAAGAAGAGGGTGGGAGAGGCTAGGCAGGGAAAGGAGAAATGGTATCAAAACATAGCATTCAGATCAACAAGGAGTAGCCAGAGAGTTTGCAAGAACCGTGCATATTAACAGCATTCCCCATCATTCTAAGATTTGAATAGAGGTCACTATTCAAGTGAATTCTGGACAAAAAATCTTACAAAAACAAATATTTAAATGTACATTTCATTGTGTCCTGTGTTCAAGAAAGTTGGACTGCACAATAATTATAAGTGGAACCCTACATCTATATGAACCTGGGCTTGATTTTAGGCCTGGTTTATTGTCTGCATGGAGTTTTCTTATCCAGAGTTTATACTGGTTTTCTGCCATATCCCAGATGTGTGCTAGTCAATTGGCAGTAGATGTCTCATGTAAGCAGGATCTGCAGTGAATTGACATTTCTTTCCAGGAATGTGCCCCATGCTGCCATAATAAGTCCAGGCTAAGCTAAACGTAGCTTCCATTAGAAAAATGCATCCATGAAAGGGATTGCTGATTTAAATGTCCATCTATTTGTAAATTGGCCCTACCACATTTTGCACATCTTCTATTACATGGCAAATCACTTGGATGATTTTTAGTGATATACAGTAGTCAATGATGGGGTGAGAGTGAAAGGCACACAAGCAGATAGCAATTGTGCTGGCATAATAACAAGAAGGACAGATTGATGAATGGCTGATATCTTGATGACCCTCCTTACTGTCATCAGGGGTCATCATTTTTTTCATTATTATTTCCACCTGTTGTGAAATTCCAAGCTCACAACCTCTCACGGATGTGCTTACATATTTACAGTATGTTAACAAGCCTGAAGCCAAACAGGCAAAGCAATAATTAAGCAGAGCAAAACTCAGGTCTAGGTAATGGCTTCCTATCATTAAATTCATTTTGATGGTCTTCACACCATCTGTGTCTTCGTGCATTCAACCTCTTGCCTCTCACCCACAGATCTGCACTACAGTCATGATTTAGTGGTTTAGGATAAACGATTGAATGGCAGAGAAGGTGAAGGATAGAATAGTTCCTTAAGGATATGGTATTGGGGAGACTGATGCTGTTAATGGGTAGTTGTTTAGGGCCTAGCCAAGGGTTCCACAAGTTCAGTAAGGGTTCATAGCTAAGGTCTTGCAAGAGTCTGAAGAGTTCCTGTGATGGCCAGTCTTTGGATTGAATTTCCTCCACTGTAATGTCCAGGGTTACCTTCAAAGACATACAACAAGTACACTTGTGATGGCGCGCACCTAAGTTAAAATTACACAGTGGTGAGATTTTGACTGGTGGAGATCCCTGTCAGTGTAGTGATGATTTTGACTCCTCCAGATAGTGTCTCCCTTGGTTTACAAGCTTCAAATTAAGTGTGCAGATCTAAATTTTGTGGTTCACCACATGACCACTGGGGATGTTTACATGTGCCTCTCATAAACATACAAAATGTTACAAAACAATATTATGAAAGGAGAAATAAAATTTGTTATGAGATGGCATGACAATTATTTCAAGGTGACCACTTTCTCAAATATCTGACAGTTTTCATGCCCAGTTCTGCCGTCTTCCCAGAGGAGAGGCTTTGGTGGCCGTTATCAAATGTGTGCCATTTAGAAGGATAATGAAGGAAATGTAGGCATCCTGCTTTCTTTGTGGACCCCTATCTCTTTTTTCTCACTGCAAATGGCTTTCATTGCAGTGTCCAGCAGGTCCAGAATGAGAGTTTTCAGCATCCAAGTCCCTGGCAGCCTGTCTTCAAGCCACACAACATCTGGAAGCCACTCCAGCCTGACCAGTGCCTCTCTCAGTATGATTACAAGCTCGGTGGGAGACTCGTATTATGAAGAATATGACAGTGATTACAGCCGGCCATCACTGAGTGAGTACTGCTATTTGAAAGCTTGTGTTTTAAGCACTACACTTCATTTTCTAGTTAGGGAAAAACTAAATAAGGACATGCTAATTGAAGATAGAGTGTCTTCTACTAGCTCTACCATTGAGCAGCAGCATACTGCTAGGTAGAAATTCATTTCGGCAGGCTTTTTCAGGAGTGACTCAGAAGTGAGATCCCCACAAGTTTCACTTTTTTGCCAAATTGTCCTCTTTCATTACAGATAGCAGCACTGGCTTTCATTCTTTTATTACTGCTGCCTTCCCACACAATTGTATTTAATTAAATTGAGCTTAGAGCTCAGTGTTTTCCATGTCTGGTGGCGACCCCTCGATTCAAATTTAAAGGGACAGTAAGCCAGGCTCATGAGTGAGTGCTGGGGAGAGTGCAGGTATGGGATGAAAGGGTCTTTTCTAGCACTTGAACTAGACCTGGACAGTTATGGGGTATCTGTCCTGTGTTTAATGGCTTAGGGAGACTCCCTAAGTATTGATAACCCCCCCAATTACTCACCATGACCAACTTTGAGTCACATGAATTATGTGGCCACTTCCTGTAAATAGATTGACAGTCCAAGAAGAACTTCATGCACAGTGAAAAGTAGGGGGCAACAGTTTAAGTGTTTGTCGTCAGTAGCACCAGGCAGAAAAGAGCTGTTTGGTAGTCCTGAATGTCTTCATTTCATTTCAGTTGTCGTGCACAAGTTTCATCGAAGAAAACCTTTTACTAAGAAATGCTTTTCTGAGTGGAAGCTTGCAGTATTGTAGCCCTCACCCAGAGGCTGAAATGGGTGATGTGTGAATCTGTATATGATCCAGCCCAAGTGTATTGTACATACGCCTTAGTAACCTAATTATTTCTTAAATGGGCAACAAGTTGAGAAGCAAATCAAAGAATGGCCATTACTTCTTATTTTAGCTAATTGCGCTGTTCTAACAAGCTCGTGAGGAGAAAATTCTTTAGATGCTTGAAAGGAATGCGTACTAATTAAACAAAGATCACTTCGTTATTTTCTGCTCCACAAGTTAACACTTAGCATATTATGAGCACATCCAATCATTGACATGCTCAGACGTATAATAAGGTGCAGTGTGCTGTGCTATACTTATCTACAAACATTCAGCCAGGACACTCACCCCCTAGAGCACAGGTGTGGAACTCCGGGCCTGGAGAGCCGCAGTGGCTGCAGGTTTTCATTCTAACCCTTTCCATAATCAGTGACCAGTTTTTACTGCTAATTAGCTTGTTTTCCCTTCATTTTAATAGCCCTGTTTTTAAGGATTCAGTGCTCTGAATTGATTAGTTTCTTCATTAAATAGCAGCCAAACAGAAATGAGATGTGAAATGAGCCAAAAGATGACCAACTAAACTGGGGCTTCAAACTCCTGCCAATTTCACTCCAACCAGTTCTTTAATGAGAAGCCAGTTCTTGCTGTTAATTAAACCTATTACTTAATTCCACGGCTTGTTGCTGCTCTCATTCTGCCACAGCAGACATTTCCAAAACTGTTGATTTTCTTTTTTTTCTAAGAACACCGTCAAGATGTTTTGGTGACCTGAGAGGTCAACCTTACTGAGGCCTTCACCTTTCTTTATGTTCAGATAATGTGGTTAGCTGGTGATGTGGCAGCTTTTTTTGTGTCTCATTATTGCTTGGCTCCTCATTAAGGAAAAAGAAAGAACTTAGGGTCTTGTCTGAGTCAAGTTAATTAAAACAAAGGCAAAAAAAGTTAATTAGCAGCAAAAACTGGTCACTAATGAAGAAGGTGGTTAGAATGAAAACCTGCAGTCACTGCGGCCCTCCAGGACTGGAGTTTGACACCCCTGCCCTAGAGTATGATTCTCCCAGATCTCAGGATGCAGCAGGCTTTCATCCTTGGATTTTCAACTTTGTAATTGTTGATCAGGGGTCTGAGTCTGTAATATGTAAGTGCTTTACAATTTTGCCTCCTTGGACTCCAATGCACAATTAGCAGTTTTAACCCCTAGAAATGTAATCCTATCAGATCTTTTTGCCCTCCAAGTTTTTCCTGCTCGGGGTGAGATCCTGACAAGACTCTGTACTATACTGATTTAACATCCAAGAATTTATTTCTCTCACATTTTCATATGCTGCAGTTCTTCCGCTCTGGAGTGTGATTTTGTGAAATCCCAGCACCTAGTGAAATTTCGTTTTCCTTCCAATGCCATACAGCAATGCTTTCTGGGAGTCCAGTTTGCAGTATCTATGGTACTAGTATTAACCCAAGAGCATTACTCTCAACTGTCCAGAAATTTTCCCTTCTTTAGAGTCATAATTTGACAGATTTACTATTTATACTCTGCATTTTGCTGCCTTGGAATCAAATTTTATTAGACTTTGGCATTCTGCAAATTCTTTCCTAAGATATCATTGTGTTGATTGTGTTGCATGGCATCTAGTTTAGTCAGATCACAATTCCTTAGAAGTCTGCTTCAGTAAGATGTCAGTCATACAGTTTTAACATCTAAGATGCTGATCCCAATCCTGCAATTTTAACCCTCAGGAGTTTGATCTTGTGAAATGTCTATATCCTGTAGTTTTCCTGTATATCTTGAAGCATTTAGGTACCTTGAATCTTTAACACCCTGGACTATATAAACTTGTCACATCACAATAAGTTACATTTCTTCTGCCTTGAGATCTCATCCTGCCAGATGTCAACAGTCAACAGATTTTCTTCTATTCATTGTGATTCTGTCTTTTCCAAGTGTCAGCTAACTTCACCTCCTCTGAGCCCAATCCTGTCAGATCATGACCCAGCAGCTTTAAACGTTAGGAGTCTGATGCTGTCAGATCTCACATCCTGCAGTGATCTCTCTTTCAAGCTTGATCCTGAATGATTTTTGTACCCTGCAGCTTCTCTCTCTCTCTTTGCTTCCTCCGTGTCTTATTCTTTCAGATCTCAGTGCCCTGCAGCTATAGCTACTGTATGAATTTTGCGAATGCCACTCCTCTTTAAAGTACTGTAATTACTTCTGTAACTGTTACGCTCAAGCAGCTTCAGATTTTGCTTGAATAAAAAATGCTGTTCAGGTGCATTGTGATTAGGTCTGAGTTCCTCTGCATGCTTCATTGACTGTGTGGAGGCGTGGGGATTGGGGGCTCTGCTTTTGGTCTACATGTGGCACTTGTAGCTTTATTATTCTTGGAGGAAGATACAAAAATAAAAATTATGTAGCCTGAAGCTAACCAGTCAAAGATTTTCAAGCAGTGTGCCTTAACTTTAATTGGTTTTTGTTTTTGTTTCTCCTCTCCGGTTTGTTGTAACTTTTGCTGTTGCACAGACTCTGTCATTATAGTTTTTCACATTCCATTAGCTTCTATTCTCATTTTCAATTCTCATGTTAGAAACTGAAATTAACATTAAATTTCAAACAATTTACAAAGGAAATTAGCAAATCATTTACTTGAAACATATTTGAAAAGTTTCAAGGAGAGTGGTTGAGAGTCACAACCTGGTCTACTGGCTTAGTCACAGCAGGCTTCACCCATCCCTGGCCTACTGTATACTGTATATGTTGGTACAACTTAATAGTCATGGGAGCTTTTTTATTAATATTATAATACATTTGGCAAATACCTTTTCCCATGCTACTTTCTATAGATATATTATAGATAATTAGAGCTGTGTGTCATCTGCATAGCTGTGTTAGTTCACCTAGTGTTTTGAGGTAATCTGGACTAATGGACACATGTAGATTGAAGAAAGCATCAGGCCCAATAAAGATCCTAGTGGTACACCATATACAATATCACTGACCTCTCAACTGCAATCACAACAACTGAAAAAGAATTTTGTACCTGTTAAATAAGACTGAAACCAGCTTAAGTCACTACCAGAGAGAAACACCCATTGACTACTGTAGTCTATTGTGCCAAATGCTGCATCAAGTACCATCTCTGCATCAAGAGCAAGTGGGGTACTGTTCCTCTATTCTCCAGCAGAGGGTGTTCTTGTTCAAATATTAAATAAGTAGTAAGCTCACCTCTGTAATATGACTTATTGTTAAGATGCTTACTTTGTAGAAAATTAAACATATTCGTCACAATTGGATTTTTCCAAATTTCCATGATATAGTCAGTATCATTTCTTATCTAGAAAAATATTTTCTTTTGGGTAATGTGAAAATGTCTGTGTGCCTGGAGTTTGAAAGCTAGAGCTCTTTAAGTAGTCATCATCATTATCATGAGTCATGTCAGTTATTTATGTACATTATGATTTACCACTTTGTCCATTAAAAAAATGTGAAAATTTATGAAAATTTTTTGTTTCTGCGTTCAGTGTGGTACTGTATGACAAAATACTATGTTGAAAAAATTCTCATTTTTTGTGTTTTTTTATGACATTATTTGGTTGACATTTTATCAATGTAGTAGCCTCCTACATTGTTAAATACAATGTCTTCCTCACACAAGATTTACCGGAGGCCACCTCCTTTCTTGGACACTCTTTCTGCCGGCACTCTGATCTTCTACAGCTCACGTCTACTACATGCACAATCACAGCAACGTGTCCATCTCATATCTCTCAGTTGCTGTCTGACACAACACCATCTGCACTCACTTTCCCCAACTTTGTGAACAGATACATGACAGAATCCTACCTTTAACTCAGAGGACAATGGACTTAAGTTGAGGAACAGGTCTCCTACGTTCTGCTCTTTAAGTGCTTGATTATCTCTCTTTGTCACACTCACACACACACTGACACTAACCTTCTGCCCAGGCTCCTTTTACCACATCTCAGAATAGGTCCCTGAATACTTTTGCAGTGTCTCTTTCCTAAGTTTGTGTGGCCACACCTGAATTGTCTTGCCAAAACATCACTGCTCATGGCAAAGGAATTCCCTTTCCTTTGTAATATTTAGAGTTCTTTATAAAATGTTTTCTCCTTGAATGCATTTTTATTATGGTTTGCAGTGATCCCTCACTATATCAAGCGCTTCGACTTTCGCGGCTTCACTCCATCGCGGATTTTAAATGTAAGCATATCTAAATATATATCACAGATTTTCCGCTGGTTCGTGGATTTCTGCAGACAATGGGTCTTTTAATTTAAAGTACATGCTTCCTCAGTTGGTTTGCCCAGTTGATTTCATACAAGGGACGCTATTGGCAGATGGCTGAGAAGCTACCCAATCAGAGCACGTATTACATATTAAATAAAACTCCTCAATGATATACGATGTGCTTCCCACGCGGTGCTTGTTTGCTTTTCTCTGTCTCTCTTACTCTCTCTGCCTGATGGAGAGGGTGTGAGCAGAGGGGCTGTTTGCCTAGGGGATACGGACGCTCCTCTACAAAATGCCGCTTTATCGCAGTGCTTCTGCATACTTAAAAGCACATACTGATTTTTTGATTGTTTGCTTTTCTCTCTCTCTCTGATATTCTCTGCTCCTGGCACATATTCTTTGAAGAGGAAGATATGTTTGCATTCTTTTAATTGTGAGAAAGAACTGTCATCTCTGTCTTGTCATGGAGCACAGTTTAAACTTTTGACTAAAGGGTGTTATTTCATGTTTAGATGGCACTAATACTGTTAACAGTGTGGGAGAGTTTATAAAGGCTTAAAATATATAAAAATAACTACACAAACATATGGTTTCTACTTCGCGGATTTTCATCTATCGCGGGGGGTTCTGGAACACAACCACCGCGATCGAGGAGGGATTACTGTATTCATGGTTTTTTTCATTGTTTAGATTACCAAGGCGTATTTTAGGTTTTTTTTTTGTTTTTGTTTTTTTTTTATTAATGTCTTGTTTTGAATTAGGGTTAGGGTTAGGGTTGCATTTTTTTTTCTGTGAATGCTATCATTTTGTGAATCTCGTGAACAAGACGCAGCTCCAGGTTACCAAGGCTATGGTCACGGAGGTTGTGATATTTGATGTTGTTAATGCTACAGGGTTTGAAGTTCAACACTGATAGCCATGTTTCTTCTAAGACTGCAGATAATTTTGTGAAAGAATGTTTCTTTAGTTAACTTTTTGCTATGCTGTCTCCTAGTACTTTGTTTTTGTATTACATTCTGGCTTTGACGTTCAGTTTTTTTTTGACCTTTGCTTGTCATCCTTACTGATTACTGGTAAGAATTTGACCCATCTATTTCTGATCCTTTACTCATATCATTCATGGGTCATATACAGAAACCAGTGAGTTTATTACTAGAAGAAGAAGTCCACAGGGCAGATACACTTCATCAGGCCAATTAGGTCCCCCTGTAACAGTTCGGATCCCTGAAGTGAACTCCAATATGATGTGCTTTTAGCCACAGGATAGTGGTCCTTATACCTGATTTGTGTGAGTTGCCTCTTTAGAACACTTTAAACACAAATTCTACAGTCGTCACCCCTGAGTTGTAATGAGGTGACATACAGTATAGTGATTTAAAGGAAGCCAGACTATTTACTATGAGCTAGTAATAAGAAGCAAGAATTGCTAAGAAGAATGCACTGGGGACTCATTGTATAAAAAGATGGAGAGGCAGCAGAGAGCCCAGAGTGCTGTGATCTGGGGGACTTAATGGTAGGTTATTATAAGAATTTGGAAGTTTCAAGTGGAACACTTTTCAAGGATATGATGTAAATGGTCACAGAAGAGTCAGGAGGTGTTCTGTTATGCATTTCCTTTTATGATGGTCCCAAATTTGTTTTCTCAGAATAGGTTCTTTACTTAATACATTTGGCAGTATTATACTCACTTGTTCTGACATTTAGATGGTGCCAGTTTAATGTACTGTCTATATATGTATAAAATTTAAATGTTTCTGTGATGTATAATTAAAATAATAATACTATACAGTGTAATTAGATGAAATATAAATATAACCTGAGACAGAATACATAAATAAATAAGGAGAGATGCATGAAAATTAGATACAAACTTGACAATGAACAGATGCTGTACTCCTAGACAAACTAACACATACACACACAGTCTTTTAGGTCACAATAGGCTTGGAAATGCAGAGTGGCATGTCCTACAGTGGGCTTTTTCTCCTGCCCTGTGTTTTCCCTTTCCCCTTCCACTGCCCTGTCTTTGAATTTTGAAGAGGATTCTCCTCTCTAGTATTCCGACTGGATTACAGGATTGCCTTCTCTCCTCTTGCTCCATCTGTAGTTCTGCCCTCAGTACTCCTTTCAAGCATTGACATCTGCACTTTGTTACTTTGAGGAGCAAACTTTCAGATCAACCTCACTGTGGGTAGGTAGGTCATGGTTTTGCCAAGGCAACAATAATCTGATTGTGTATCTCTGGTTTAACATTGCAGCTAACTAACTTTGAGTATTAGATCTTTTATTTCAGTATTGTAGGAGGTACTTTTAACGTTGCTTGATTCTGCTTCATGGATTATCTTGTGAAGTTGGTTAATGCCTCAAGACCTACTTATGGAAGAAGTGTTTCTGCCGCTTCCTTACTCATTTTTCCCTCAACTTTTAGAAGAATGTGGTGCTCAGTATCAGGAGCTTCAACTGGCTGCACTGATGATGTCACTTAGTGCAAAGTGGGGTTTAGATTGGCAGGATTTCCACTATTCTGCATTTGTATTTGCTCATTAATGGGAATTAAAAGCAGACAACATTAGGAAGTAGATGCTGGCTTTCTTTTGTCCCTTTCAGTCAGCAGGGGCTGGTGAACACAGTGTCCACTCTCACTCAAGGCCTTTATTCTTCACCCAACTGAAGAACTCTATCCCAATTACTAGGAAACACTGGAGTCATACTAAGATGGAGGTTGAGGCTCCATCTGTAAATGAAATATCAGAGAAAGACAACTGTAGCTTTAATATGTATTATGAAGAAATGAGTCAGGGTGGACTCTATTCAACTTGACCACTGTGTGTATGATTGTCAGCAGTTTCTTTTTTTAAAGACATTTTGATTGTATATTAGGAGACACCAAAGTTGCCCTTGTTGCACATTAACACATGGAATGAACCTCAAGCAGAAATGAATACATTGAACGAGTAATTAATGTGCCATAAGTAGATTTCATTGCAAACCGAAAAGCAATGCAAACTCTTTTTATGTCAAGAAGCACAAAATGGATCTCAAAGATATCAAACAAGATCTCAAAGAAACATCAATGTGCACTGTTAAATAAACAGTGCTTCAATCAGTTGTTCTTCCCAATGTGATTTATGTTCAACACCTTAGGTAGTCCAATTTGCACATTATGAGAGATGAACTGGACACCAAGGAGATTTTATGCACTCTGAGACAAGATCCTTTTTGAGCAAGTACACCTCAAGAATATCCTATCAGTCACAGATAAATTGTTAAAGAGAAGGCTCCTCTACGTTATAGATGAAGACTTTAAGAGGATCTCATTTCAAACTTTAAGATAAGAAGTGGATGTCAAAACTGTACTGTTCAGCAACATCATTGTACAGACATGAGGCAGAAAGTGTCTTCTAGCAGATGCCATTGTCTTCAAATTAAGAGTAGGATTTTATGAAGACCCAATTACACATTGTTAAACTAAAGAAGCTTTTAAGAAAAGTCATTTTGCAGTATTCCACAGAGAGTAATCTACAAGGAGATCTAAATTATGTAGTTTTAGGCCAGATTTATACTTCACACCACGTGACGCATGCTCCAACCGATGCTACTGCTACGCAGGCGTTGTGCTGTTTATACTTGTGCATTAGAGTGCGAGATATGCAAGATATGCGAGATATCATCATGGTAGGAAAACATTCGGCTTGTCTGTGTTGTGAATTTCCCAAAGCATCCATTAAATTCCGAGGACACCTTGCCACAATATCTCTGAAAAGAATGCTTAATGATTACATCCATCAATTCGGGGATGCGCTCATTCCAGCAAGACAGAAACAATCCCTGGACGGGGCATCAGCTCATTGCAACGCGAACACAAACACTCACATATACTAGCATCAAATCCCCAAAACTTAATTTCTTTGGAAGGAAACCAGAGCACACTGTGGAAACCCACCAGGAAAACATGCAAACTACAGGAAGGGAATACTAGGGACATGACTCCCTGCAAGGCACCAGTGCTACCGCTCTGCGACCGTACCACCCCCATATGTGTAATTATTAACAGTATTCGTTATTTAAACAAAGTTAATGATTTATCTGTAAAATGTAACATACTTACTTTAATGCATTTCATCATGAAACTGATACCAAGCATAAATCTAAGTAATCTAAATGTGCAGAGAGTTGGAATATTATATCTCTAGGAGTCATGTTACAGGAACCAGCGACAATTGTGAGACAAGAGCTTGATGTCAAAATTTTACTGCACCTCAAGAGAGAATGCTACCATATTGAACATTGTGAGTTAGAAAGTGGTCCTTAAAGTGATCTCCTTGCACAATGAATCAGGGATAGGATCTCTAGTAGACTGTATTACACATTTTTAAATGGAGAAATATCATTGCCTAGTGTGCCACAGGAAATAAACCTTCAAGGAATTTCTGTTTGCACATTGTAGGAGAGTGACAAAAGTTAAGGAATTAATGGACACTGGTAGACAAGGGTAGAGCATTTACGTCATCAAGCGTATTTGTTCAGCTAAGCTGTCACATTGTCACGCCCAATATTGTAAAAGTTGTCCAGATTTTTGGTTTAACTACATGATTTAATACTTTGCTATGGATTCCTATGACGTTTTGTTAAAAGATGTCATAGGATTGATGGCAATGTTTTCTCAAACATACTTTAAACAGAAAGAATCGTAATGGATTAGTGTTATCAAAGTCTTTGAGAAGATCAGGATTATTTTCCCACGTAACTTTCTATGCTTAAAACTTAAGAAATGTATTCCCCTTTGTGCAGAGCATGTCCTTTAGTTCCAGGATAAACTTGTTTGTTCTTCTCAGCACAAAATTCCATACAAATAGATCAATTTTACAAGAATAGGATTGAAAACAAATCAACCCCCACCCCTGAAAGAGAGCATGGGCAGCAGAATAAAACTTAAACCTAGTAAAAATAAGTAAATAGATAAATTAATAAGTGAATACAGATAAATGGAGAAGAAAAAGGAAAAAAAAGAGAATGGGGAGAGAATCTGATTCCTCAGTACTTTTAAAGCTTATTCTAAAATGTTATTGATTAGATCCTGCCAGGTTTTGAAAAATTTCTGCACAGATCCTCTAAGTGAGAATTTTATTTTTTCCAATTTTAAATAATATTAAACATCAGTTACCCACTGACTTAAAAGACGAGAGTTAGGATTCTTCCAGTTGAGCAAGATAAGTCTGCATGCCAAGGCAATTACAATTTGTTTGTCCTTCTCTACTTTAAGCCCATCTACTTTAACCCCAAAACCAGCTGTTAATGGGTTAGGAGGGATTGTGACACCAAAGCTGTCTGAAAGGCATTTAAAGAGTTTGGTCCAGAATGATGTTAATTTGGTGCAGACCCAAAACATGTGACCCAGTGAGGCTGGAACTTGATTGCAGCGATCGCAGGTTGGATCTTGCCCTGGAAACATTTTGGAAAATTTTAAATGAGACAGATGTCCTTCTTCCACTTATCCGAGGTCGGGTCATGGGGGCAGCAGCTTGAGCAGTGAGGCCCAGACTTCCCTCTTCCCGACCACTTCTTCTAGCTCTTCTGGGAGAATCCCAAGGCGTTCCCAGGCCAGCCGAGAGACATAGTCCCTCCAGCGTATCCTGGGTCTTCCCAAGGGCCTCCCCCGAGTTGGACGTGCCCGGAACACCTAATCAGGGAGGCGTCCACGAGGCCACCTCATCTGAATCCTCTCAATGGGGAGGAGCAGCTGCTCTACTCTGAGCCCGTCCCGGATGACTGAGCTTCTCACCCTATCTTTAAGGAAAAACCCAGACACCCTGCGAAGGAAACTCATTTCAGCCCCTTGTATTAGCGATCTTGTTCTTTCAGTCACTACCCATAGCTCATGACCATAGGTGAGGGCAGGAACGTAGATCGACTGGTAAATTGAGAGCTTTGCCTTATGGCTCAGCTCCTTTTTCACCACAACAGACTGATGCAGAGCCCAGACACTGCAGACGCCAGCACCGATACACCTGTCGATCTCACGCTCCATTCTTCCCTCACTTGTGAACAAGACCCAGAGATACTTGAACTCCTCCACTTGGGTCAGGATCTCACTCCCAACCCTGAGAGGGCACTCCACCATTTTCCAGCTGAGGACCATGGTCTCGGATTTGGAGGTGCTGATTCCCATCCCAGCCGCTTCACACTCAGCTACGAACCGATTCAGAGAGAGCTGAAGATCATGGCCTGATGAAGCAAACAGGGCAACATCATCTGCAAACAGCAGTGACCCAATCCTGAGTCCACCAAACCGGACCCCCTCAACACCCTGGCTGCTCCTAGAAATTCTGTCCATTAAAGTTATGAACAGAATCGGTGACAAAGGGCAGCCCTGGCAGAGTCCAACTCTCACTGGAAATGGGTTCGACTTACTGCAGGCAATGCGGACCAAGCTCTGACACCAGTTGTACAGGGACCGAACAGCCTTTATCAGGGGGTTCGGTACCCCATACTCCCAGAGCACCCCCCACAGGATTCCCCAAGGAACACAGTCGAACGCCTTTTCCAAGGCCACAAAACACATGTAGACTGGTTGGGCAAGCTCCCATTCTCTCTCCAGGACTCTGCTAAGGGTGTAGAGCTGGTCCACTGTTCCACGACCAGGATGAAAACCACACTGTTCCTCCTGAATCTGAAGTTCGACTATCCGATGGAACCTCCTCTCCAGAACCCCCAAACAGACTTTTTCCAGGGAGGCTGATTAGTGTGATCTCACTGTAGTTGGAACACACCCTCTGGTCCCCCTTCTTAAAGATGAAGTCCACCACCCTGGTTTCCTATTTCAGAGGCACTGTCCCCGACAGTCCTACAACATCCAGAACCTTGAGGAACACCGGGCGTATCTCATACACCCCTGGGGCCCTGCCACCAAGGAGTTTTTTGACCACCTCGGTGACCTCAGTCCCAGAGATGGGAGAGCCCACCTCCGAGTCCCCAGGCTCTGCTTCCTCATTGGAAGGCATGTTAGTGGGACTGAGGAGGTTTTTGAAGTACTCCCCCCACCGACCCACAACATTCTGAGTTGAGATCAGCAGCGCACCGTCCCCACCATATATGGTGTTGACACTGCACTGCTTCTGCCTCCTGAGATGCCGGACGGTGGACCAGAATCTCCTCAAAGCCATCTGAAAGTCGTTCTCCATGGCCTCCCCAAACTCCTCCCAAGCCCGAATTTTTTCCTCAGCAACCACCGAAGCCACATTCCGCTTGGCCTGCCGGTACCTATCAGCTGCCTCTAGAGTCCCACAGGACAAAAACGGTCCGGTAGGACTCCTTCTTCAGCTTTATGGCATCCCTCACCGTCAGTGTCCACCAACGGGTTCGGGATTGCCGCTACGACAGGCACCGACCACCTTATGGCCACAGCTCCAGTCAGCTGCCTCAACAATAGAGGCACGGAACATGGCTGATTCGGACTCAATGTCCCCCACCTCCCTTGGAACGTTGTTGAAGTTCTGCCAGAGGTGGAAATTGAAGCTACTTCTGACAGGGGACTCTGCCTGATGTTTCCAGCAGACCCTCACAAAATGTTTGGGCCTACTGGGCCTGACCGGCATCCTCCCCACCATCGAAGCCAACTCACCATCATCAACCAAGGTGGTGATCATTTGACAGCTCTGCCCCTCTCTTCACCCGAGTGTCCAAGACATGTGGCCGCAAGTCGGATGACACGACCACAAAGTCGATCATCGAACTGAGGCCTAGGGTGTCCTGGTGCCAAGTGCACATATGAACACGCCTATGCTTGAACATGGTGTTCGTTGTAGACAATCCGTGATGAGCACAGAAGTCCAATAAGAAAACAAGATCGGGGGGCCATTCCTCCCAATCACACCCTTCCTGGTCTCACTGTCATTGCCCATGTGAGTATTGAAGTCTCCCAGCAGTACGAGGGAGTCCCCAGAAGGTATGCGCCATTGCACCCCCTTCAGGGACTCCAAAAAGAGTGGGTAATCCAAACTGCTGTTCAGTGCATACGCACTGTCCCCCATCCCGAAGGTGGAGGGAGGCTACCCTCTCGTCCACCGGGGTAAACCCCAATGTACAGGCTCCAAGTCGGGCCTCTCGGCGCCTCTCACCAGGGGCAACTCCAGAGTGGTAGAGAGTCCAGCCTCTCTCAAGGAGATTGGTTTCAGAGTATATCTAGCAAGAACCTCTCAACCTTGTGCACTAGCTCAGGCTCCTTCCCCTTCAGAGAGGTGACATTCCACGTCCCAAGAGCCAGCTTCTGTAGCCGAAGATCAGACCGCCAAGGTCCCTGCCTTCGGACACCACCCAACTCACACTGCACCAGACCTCCTTGACCCCTCCCATAGGTGGTGAGCCCATGGGAAGGGAGACCCACGTTGCCACTTTGGGCTGTGCCCGGCCGTTTTGATATTAACCAAGTACTTTCCAGTAAAAAAGCATTAAAAACTTCCCCTTACTTTTTTACTTATTTCTCTTTCAAAGGTGTCTGAATGAAGGAATATTTCGTAACCGTTCGTGCAGAACCACCAACAAAAACAAATGCAGTATCCTGTGTTCTACCAGCTAACAAGAGTAATTGAAATTGTGAAAACGGTAACATTAAAGTGAAATAAAAAGTAGCAGGTGTAGAAAGCAAGCAACTGAATGCATGGTACCACATGCATCACATAAAAATACATGATGAACTATTTGCATAGAGTGACAGCGGTTTTGAGAAAGAAAATGGAATCAGAAGATGACACAGACTTGCCTGATAACAAGTAGGGGTCGTAACCAGGAAGACTAAACTCAAATAGGCAAAGATCAGGATATACAGCCAGAATTCCATCCATCCATTTTCCAACCCGTTGAATCCGAACACTGGGTCACGGGGGCGCAGAAACCAATCCCAGGCAGGGCGCCAACCCACCACAGGACACTACAGCCAGAATTGTGGTCAGAAAACATAGTGATAAGTCCTAAGGCCTAAAAGAAACACATAGCAAAACAAATGCTGGTATTTCGTAGTCAGAGAGCAGAAAAGTTATCATACTGGTAATTCATAAAGTAACAATAAAAAAGATATTAACAGTTATGTGTTCATGACTCTAAATGTTAGATGATGTGGAAGTGTAAGAAGCTGACTTTTATGCCGTCACAGTAATGACATCAAACGTTCCACACTTCCAGTCATCAAGCCTAGCAATGGCAAAGTAACTTGTCAACAAAACTCACCCAAAATGGTGATTCCCATGAGAAAAACTATAGCATCGAGGGAGACTGTGAATGTTTAACACTTCTAAGAACAAATTAGAACATTACTAAGAGATTCATTGCAAATGTTTAATCAATCATTCATAATGAAATGCTTATTTCAGGCTGAGAAATAGTGGAGGTATAATTTTGGATAAACAATCACTTCTTCCAGGCTGTTTTGGTGCAAAGAAGAGGCTTTGTCCAGTCTGCAGTAGTCCACAGCTGGTATTTCAAGGCCCTTCTTTCCTACTGCCACTCCCCCTGTCACACCTACAGCACAAAATCTCTTCTTCACAGTAGAAACATAGACCTGCTTTTTTCACCAGCTGTTAAGCTGTGCTTGAAGCTCTTGTACTGTGAGGTGCCTATCACACAAGCTAGTGACCCTCAGAAACCTGTCTTCTGATTGGGTTGTGACTTTTGGTCTGCCAGATCTTTTCCTATCAGAGTTTCTTCCAGGTTCCAACTGCTTTCAGAATATGTAGGACACCGTACTCGCTGACACCTGGATTTTTTTTTAATTTCTCTAAATGAAAGGCCTACACTTTTAAGGGTAATAATGCTCTGTCTTGTTTCATTTGTTAATTGCCATTTTCTTGCCATTAACACTGTAATTTATAACTTTCTACAGTGTAATATTCTACAAAAAATACTTCAGAGGGTGTAGTAACACAGTCTGTTTAAGACAGAAAGAGCAAATTGTTTTTGCTTCATCTTGCAAGGCTTAATTTACTTTAATTACTGCCGAACATCTGGAGGTTGTAACCTATTAGTTGTTCCCTGAAGAAGGCCCATTTGTAATACTCTGATGTTTCCTTTTTTTCCATTTTTGTTAACCTAAACTTTAAATGTAAACTCTGGCGGGTTTCTGCTTTTCTTTGCACCATTTTAGGTCATTCATTGCATTTTAACTGATTAAATTTGAAGAAAAAATGGAAAAAACTGAGGTGTTCTAAAACTTTTGAATGGATTTTAAGTATCCATCCATCCATTATCCAACCCACTATATCCTAACTACAGGGACACAGGGGTCTGCTGGAGCCAGTCCCAGCCAACACAAGGCACAAGGCAGGAAACAAACCCCAGACAGTGCACCAGCCCACCGCAGGATTTTAAATATGTTTCTAATTATAATTTCCTTTATGTTGCATAGGATAAAAGTAAGGCTTATAAGTAAGGACAATAATTACTGGGAAGCCATTATTTTTGTCACGAGTCCCATTGCCATCTTACCAGACATAGTTGTAAGGTGCTTCTGAAGTGACTGTCAGAACGTACTTTGCAAAGGTTTCTAAAAAAATGCCTTTCATTACATTTAATGCTATAAGTAAAATTCTTTTAGGCCCAGGGAATTTTTTAGCTGTCATTATATTGAGGGTTTAAACACATC
Organism: Polypterus senegalus; assembly: GCF_016835505.1. Lineage (NCBI taxonomy): Eukaryota > Metazoa > Chordata > Cladistia > Polypteriformes > Polypteridae > Polypterus > Polypterus senegalus. The sequence continues at coordinate 98,833,013 of NC_053159.1, read as the reverse complement.
TGACTCCTCTTTTTCTTAATCTTTAAAGTTTGACATTATTTGTAATCAGTGCCATAGGCATTGAATCTATTTCTTCTTTTATAAAGAGTTTAGTGAGGTATTTATTTAATTCATTTGCTAGTTTTTCCTAATTTTCAAGTATTCCTTTAATGACTGGTGTGGAAGAATAAACCGAGGAAGACAGGAGCTTCATCAATCAGTCAGTAATTTTTATTAGCAACGGGTGAGTAGCTGTGAGTTCTCTGCTTGCAAGCCAAATAGAAGCCCCCCCGCCCCCTTACAGTCCCCAAACAGCTCCTTATATTGTGAGCTTGTTTACTTCTTAAAGAGTAGTCCCTCTTTCTAGCATAAGCCATCACTCATCTTACGGCTAATAAGTCATACAGCTATTTTAACACAAAACCAGCAGTTTGCACTTTAAGCACTTTTTAGCTCAACAGTTCAGCATATGAAAGGACATTAACGGGTTGGAAAATGGATGGATGGATGGATGTTAATCCTGGAAAGTAAGGGGGATATGTAATTTTTATTCCACATTGGACATCCCAAAAATGTTACTAGGCAGTTAACAAGGGAACATTATTCATGTGTTGTGAAAGTGTGACAAGGCTGCCAATCTCAGAGCAGACAGAAAGAGAAAGATGAGACATCAAGGAGTTAAAAAAATTCTACAGTATCACACAATAAGAGGCCTTCAAGGAAATCCCTCCTCACATTAAGTCAGTCACAAGGATACCTCACTGCTAATTCTGAAAGTGAACCTCAAGGAGATCTCATCAAACTTTGTCAAAGGACACCTGCAGTAGCTTGGCTTTGCATTTTTATTTTTATTTATGCTTAGATTAAGTCCGGCAGAATGATGGCTGTAAGTAAATAAATCAAACAGCTTGCGATGCTTGCCCTTTCTTGTTTATACAAAATGAAAAATGCAAAACCAAAAAGGCAAATCAGGTGTGGAAGCCAAAGAAAGCACTTTCATCTTAGTAAATGGAGAGAAAAAAAAAAGAAACGGAGGTCACTCTTCATGATTTATGTATATATGTGCTGTAAAAGACACAGATCATTTATTTAAGCTAATTGAAATGGCAGCCATTGAGCAAAATGGAATGCATATGTATGATACTTAAGCTGTCTGTTGATTAGAATGGGGTTGAAATAAAGCTTTAGGCATCATAAAACTCTCCCACCTGCATTTATTCAGCACAAGGACCTTTATTATTAGACATATTAGTTAATATTACTTGAAAGTATTTCTGGATAGGATTGTCTTTTGCTTCTTTAATAAAGCAACATGCTGAAACAGTATCTGATTCAAATAATATGGCTACTTTCTCTCCATGATGGAAGTCAAGCCTTTGAAGATACAATACTTGCACTTTTGTTAAATAAGTAAGGGAGTCCAGCAGATTTGTTTATTTTAATAGTCAGTCTGCTCTTTCTGTTTGGCTTTATGTTTCAAATGCCCTCAGATTTCCATGTGTTTATACACTAATGAAGTTAGTCTTCAGCAAATAATGCTTGTCAGTTTTATCACCGATCATAGCCCACCCTTCCTCGCTACTCCAAACACTTTTGTTTTTTGTTAGCTCATTCAACATTATCATCTTTTTTATAATCTTCAGGTCTGGACTCAAGCCACCCAGCAGTGTGGCTGTAGCTCTTACTAATCTTGAACAACCTCTTAATGAATATGACTGTACTACTGGAGCAACGTGAGGGGTTTTGATACAATTGGCCATAACTCTGTTGGACAGCCCGAACTGTTCCATAAGTGGGAAATTGGCTCCCTGCATCCTCACACTTATGGTGCCTTTCAGGGTTCTGTGCTTCTTTCCACTGAAGTGATGGCTGGTGCCCATGAAAACAGAGCCTGAGGAAGTTGCACATTTCAATAACAAGACAGGATGTAGTAGGCAGATGAAACAAAAGACTTTATGCTCGAATGTAGAATGTACATGCTGAGTTCATCCATCTCACCCTCTAGGTTTAGTAAATGAATAGGTGGATTGATAGAAAGTATTCTTTAAATTATAAAATCATGCTTGGCAAAGCTTGATGCTGCTGTTATAAGCTTCACCCTTTCATGAGTATGAGTTGGATCAAACAGATTTGTAAACAAACAGATGAATTCATTGGAAAAAATAGAAAAAAACTAGGATAAGCGTGTTGATTAGCACTTTCTAAGAGTTTCACTGTACTCTATACATGTGACAGTGCTGACCCTGTAACTCTGTACAACAACTTTTTTCAACTTTTCTGAATACACTGACCAAATAGCATAGTGATTAGTTTCAAAATCTATAGTAATAAAAGGCAAAGCCCTCACTGACTCACTCACTCACTCACTCACTCACTCATCACTAATTCTCCAACTTCCCGTTGTAATGGATGGCCGGCCATTTATCCCGGCCAATACCCCCAAGCCGCCAGGTGGAGCCCTCCTTGCAGCCTGGACGTCCCCAGAAGACCAGCAGGGCATCATGGACATTGGAGTTTTTATGCAAAGCCCTGCTGGATGCCGTGGGGGCCACAGGAGGGAGCTGCAGGGAGGACCGAGGGCTTCTTGTAGCCCTGTGACCCGGAGGTTCGCCACAGGAAGAGTAATGGACTTCCGGGTTGAAGAAAGGGACTATTTACCCTGACCCGGAAGGAAAATGGACTTGTGGACTATTGGGCAGAAACACTTCCGGGTCAGGAGATATAAAAGGACTATGGGAACTCACAGACAATGAGCTGTGCTGGGTGGAAGGGTGGTAACACGTCTGGGAGCTGGAGGATTGGTTTATTTGTGTATTATTGTGGTTTATTAGTCATTTATATGAGTATTGTGGAGGAGAGTGTGCTTTGTACACTGTTGAAGAAAAATAAAGTCGATTTGAGGACTTTTACCTGGTGTCTGGAGTCGTGGACAGGGGTTCACACCGTGTAGGTAGAAGGCCGAAATTTGGCAGGCTCATTCCTTACAGCTTACTTACAAAAGTTGGGCAGGTTTCATTCTACGCGTAATGGTCATAACTGGAACCTATTTTTTCATCCATATACTATAATAGACTTCTGCTCGATGCCCGTGGGAGGCGGAGTTACGCCTGCCACGTAATTTAGTGCCTGCCCATATAAGGCCGTCTGTCAGAGGCAATCCAATAGAAACACTGCCGCTAAATATTCACGGGTGAAGGACTGTGCTTATGCAGAGGATGATGAGATGGTCAGGGTGGTGTTTAGCACAAACTCAGCGAAACTGCGAGAGAAACTTTAAGTGCCGGGTCTTAGCTGACATTAAATACAGCTGTGGACATCGCACGAGATGGCACCAGCACAGCTGTGAACCTTCGATGCATGTACACCGTGCGGCTCACATGAACTGACGCAGTGCACAGACAAAAAGCAACAGTTCCAAAGAGTGCTGAACAAAAACGACTACACAATTGAGAAGGCAGCAAAAATAAAGCGTGTGATACATACAAGCATATTTATAAGTGCAGCTACTGCGGAAACAAAGCACACGGTGGAAAAAGTCAATGTCCCGCTAAAGGAAGAAAGTGTAAAAAAAAAACCCGTACATGCAGTGTCTCGTCTCAGATAAAGATGAAGAAAAGCTGTTTATTGATGCAGTAAGAAACGAATCGATGAATGAAACCTGTTATCTTTATAATGATTGACAAACACGGAATGTAACTTGAACACAACACATCCTACAAATACGAACCTGATTGGAAGAAATAATGATAATCAAATCCTTGATGACAGCAACACTATAACACTCACAAAACAATTATTGATATTGATTAATATGTTACGTTATTTTTAAATGCCTTTTCTTTTTCATAATCTTTAACACACTACTTCCACTGCAAGCGGGTATATATATATATGTACTAGTAGAATACCCGCGCTTCGCAGCGGAGAAGTAGTGTGTTAAAGAAAGTATGAAAAAGAAAAGGAAAATTTTTAAAAATAACGTAACATGATTGTTAATGTAATTGTTTTGTCATTGATATGAGTGTTTTTCTCATATCTATCTATATATATTTATCTCTATCTATCTATATATATATGTTGTTCTCATATCTATCTATCTATCTATCTATCTATCTATCTATCTATATATATAGCAAAATACCCGCGCTTGGCAGCGGAGCAGTAGTGTGTTAAAGAAAGAAAGAAAAGGAAACATTTTGAAAATAACGTAACATGATTGTCAATGTAATTGTTTTGTCACTGTTATGAGTGTCGCTGTGATATATATATATAGCAAATACCCGCTTTGCAGCTTATGTCAACGTGTTAAAGAAGTTATGAAAAAGAAAAGGAAACATTTTAAAAATAATGTAACATGATTGTCAAAGTAATTGTTTTGTGTATTTGGTGGCAGCGTCACAAAGTTATTTTCGCCTAGCTGCATCAGAAAATGTACCACCTAACGCCTGACACGCCTCCTTTTTACTGTTTTCTCACAGCTTGATTGCTTCTGTCATATATATATACACACACACACACACACACACACACACACACATACACACACACACATACATACATACATACATACATACATACATACATATATATATACACATACATATCTTCATATCTATATATCTATATATATATCTACATATACACACACACATATATATATATATATATATATATATATATATATATACATATATCTATATATATATACACACATACATACATACACACACAAATTATATATATGTGTGTATGTATGTATGTATGTGTGTATGTATATATATATATATATATATATATATATATATATATATATTGTCACGCACGCAGTAGGAGGTCGGATTGATTCGTAGCACCTGGGAAACCATTCGCCAGGGAATGGGGGTATTAACTTTCTCCCTCTGCTTCCTCATAGAAAGAAAGACCTTCCTGCACCATAGGCCTGGATTGACCGCAGTGCGATACTTCCCCCCTTCCTCCGCCATCTTGCCCTGACGCCATCCTTCCCATCCTCCCTTGCGGTCCTTCCCGCATCCTCCACTTCCGCTCCTCCCCAATAAAATGGCCGCGACGCCAGGAGTCGGCGTCGCGCATTATGAACTGTTTGTTTATAATTTTGACCAGTTTTTTTTGTTCGAATTTACAATATACGGGGCCGGAAAACCCCAACCCTTGCTACTGTCTCCTCGGTCCTTTACAAGTGGCGTAGTCGGCAGGATAGAGAGATCCCGGAATGACGGAGGGACAGGACCTCAACACGTGCTGCAGGGAATGAATGACCAGCTCCAGGCGCTGCAGCGCAAGCCGCCACCACCGGGAGCTGGAGGCCACGAGGCCAGGTTAGTGGAAGCCCAACGGGCGAGACCAGACCCGCCAGGCAGCCCCTCCTCCTATGGTCCGATGGGCCCTTCGAGGACGCCGATGCCTACCTGGGCATGTTTGAGAGGACGGCCACCCGGAACGAGTGGCAGCGGTCCAGTGGGCGCCCATCTTGGCGCCATACCTGAAGGACTCAGCGCCAGGGCCTATTATGACCTCCCTGAGGAGGAGGCCGCTAATTACGACCTCCTCAAGCCCAAATACTGGCCCGCTACGGCATTAGCCCGGCCAGCAGGCGTCGAATGGCGGAACTGGGTCTTTGACCCGAAAAGCCGCCGCGCCCAGGCGCTCGAAGTTCTGGGGCAAGATGGGCCGCTGCTACGGCCAGAGAGCCCGACGGGCGGAAAGTGGTCGAGCGGGTGGCCTGTGAAGGCCTGGTCAATGCGATGCCCAGTTCCTCGCCCAGCAGGTCCGGGACACGCCTATCAGAACATGTCGGGCCTCCTCGACGCCCTGGAGCGCCAGTTGGCGGTCCTCCGACTTGGGGGTCAGAAAAGCCTGCTCGCTGGAACCGCAGGGACGGGCGGCCACCCCGAAGCCCTCGACGCGCTGCAGAAGCGCCAGCCAGAGCCAGAGAGAGGCCGGGTCCGCGCGCTGTTTCAAGTGTGGCGAGACCGTCACCTGCTGCCAAACTGCCCCATCACATCGCCCGGAGCCTATGGACTGCAGCTGGACATCATCGGAGAGGTATTGTACCCGCCGCATCCCTTGGCGAGTCGAACACGGGAGTGGTGTTGCTAAATGGGCACGCCGTGGTGGCTTTGTTTGATTCCGCAGCAACATTACCATTGTTGCTCGCCGCTTTGTCTTACCGCAACAGTGGTTAAAACAGCATTTGTTGGTCACCTGTGTGCATGGGGGACTAGGTCATATCGCTCCGCCACTGCTATGTCACCTGGAAGGGGAACCAATCCAAATGACGGTCGCTGTGTTACCTGACCCCCTTCCCAGTGATTTTGGGACAAGACTGGTCTAAAAGAATCAGCGGTAAGCCATTCGCCGCCCCGGGCCTCGTTGGATCTTGTTATGAGGGGAAAAGGCACCCCTCCCGCGCCTCCACGCCGTGCACAAGGGCAGGCCCTATGGGCGCTGGTGTCTCGGGGACCTTCCGTGGCTACGGACCTTGACCCGAAGATTCCGCCGGAGAAGGGACTAGCCAGGAACTCTTCCCGGCCCAGGCCCCAAGACCCTCTCGCGCCTGGACCATCAATTTCGTCCACGCCGCCTCCTTTAAGAGGGAGCAGTGGAATGATGACTCCCGCGCTTTGCCCGAATGCGTCGTTCTGCCTAACAGCTCAACAGCGGACGGATCCACACCGCTGGAACCCTTCTTTGTCCTTGAGAATGATCTGTTGTACCGAAAGTGGCTACCCATGAGGCGAGGTGCGGAAGTTGTTGCTAATTCCGCGCACCTTCCGGGCGGGAGATATGCGAGTTGGCACATGCTCACCTCCTAGGCCCACCTCGGGCCGAAAAACACTGGAGAGGATTAAGCCCGCTTTTACTGGCCTGGGATCAATGAGGAGGTCCGCGGTTCTGTCAATCCTGTCCGAGTGCCAGACCCGCCAGATTCCTAGGAGGGACCGTGCTCCTCTAGTCCCTATTCCCTCGTGGACATCCCCTTTGAAAGGATAGGGGTCGATTTGGTGGGACCCTGGAGCCCTCAACCCGTGGCCACAAGTATATCCTAGTCATGGTGGACTATGCCACCCGGTACCCAGAGGCGGTTCCCCGCGCCCGCTAATACTAAAAGCATCGACGGGAACTGGTTAATTTGTTTCACGCGTGCGGCATACCCAAGGAGGTCCTCACGGACCAGGGTACGCCCTTCACTTCGGATACGCTCAAGGAGGTAGCCAAATTACTGCAGATAAAGCACCTGAAAGCGCCAGTCTATCACCCGCAAACTGACGGGTTGGTCGAACGTTTAATCAGACGCTTAAGCAGATGCTCCGCAAGGTAGTCAGCGCGACGGCAGGAACTGGGACCAGCTCCTCCCGCCGTGCTTTTGCCTACCGGGAGGTACCCCAGGCCTCTACAGGCTTCTCCCCTTTGAATTACTATACGGGCGACAACCCCGGGGAATCCTCGACATCCTAAAAGAAGGCTGGGAGGCCGAGGCTCTTCCCTCCGCTAACATTTTGGAGTACGTAGCGCAACGGCGCCGACCGACTCACAAAGATCAGGCCCCTCCTAAAAGAACACGTGACTCGTGCGCAAGCAGCGCAGGCCCGGTGTTACAACCGCAACTCCGCCCTCAGGGAGTTCCGCCTGGGACCGAGTTATGGTGCTCGCCCCGACCTCCCACTCGAAGCTGCTCGCCACTGGCAAGGGCCTTACGAGGTTAAGGAGAGAAAGGACTCGCCGACTATTTGGTGAAACAGCCCAATCGCCGACCGAAAGTGAGAGGATCTATCATGTCAACCTGTTAAAGCCCTGAGAGATAGAGAGGAGCTCCCAGCCCCGTAGGTCACTCTCCCTTTCGCAAGCACAACTGCCCTTAACCTCGGCGAAGAGCTGACCCCAAGCAGCGGCAGGAGTTAGCCCAAACACTCCGAGCCATCCCCGAGGTAGTGAGCGAGTCACCCGGCCGGACGCGCTGATTGAGCACGCGATATAGTCACGGAGCCCGGGTAATCGTCCGGGAGAGGCCCTACCGACTCCGGAGGCAAAACGCGCAGAGGTCGAACTGGAGGTGAAACGTATGTTGGACATGGACATAATTGAAGAGAGCCATAGTCCCTGGTCCAGCCCTATTGTCCTCGCCTCCAAGCCAGACGGCTCCTGGAGGTTCTGTAATGACTTTAGACGCCTGAATCAGATCTCCAAGTTCGATGCCTACCCCATGCCCCGCATTGACGACCTCCTTGAGCGGCTGGGTACGGCTCGTATCTGACTACCCTTGACATGACAAAAGGGTATTGGCAAATTCCTTTAACGGCATCCGCAAAGGAAAAAACGGCCTTTAGCACCCCTAGCGGGCACTGGCAGTACAAGGTCCTCCCATTTGGGCTGCACGGGCCCCGCGACCTTCCAACGCCTGGTAGATAGAGTGCTGAAGCCCCACCAGTCCTATAGCGCCGCTTACCTGGATGACGTTGTCATCTATTCCGCACCTGGGAGGAGCATCTACTGCAGGTCGCAGCTGTCCTCCGAACACTGGCTAAAGCCGCCTCCGCATAAACCCCGGAAGTGTTTTTGGATTAAAGGAGGCCAAATATTTAGGCTACCTCGTGGGACAAGGACAGGTGCGCCACAGAGCTCCAAAGTTAAAGACATCTTAGAATGGCCCGTCCAGTACCAAGAAACAGGTGCAGGCTTTCTTGGGGCTTGCGGGTTACTACCGCCGGTTTGTTCCCGTTTCTCCAAAGAGCAGCACCCTTGACTGACCTGACAAAAAGGGCGCCCCTATACGTGGTGTGGACCGACAAAGCAGAACACGCGCTCAGTGACCTAAAGAAGGCCCTAACGCCGGCACCTGTGTTACGGACGCCCGATTTTGGGCTCCCGCTTATTCTCCAGACCGACGCCGGACACAGGCCTGGGTGCCGTGCTGAGCCAAAGCGCCGATGGTGTCGAGCACCCTGTGATGTACCTTAGCCGGAAACTGATGGACCGGGAGACCCGCACGCTGCAGTGGAGAGGGAGGCCTTGGCCATTAAGTGGGCAGTGACCCACCTCCGTACTACCTGCTGGGTCGAATTCGCTCTGGTGACTGATCACGCTGCACTTCAGTGGATGTCCCTACACAAAGAGTCGAATCCGCGGGTCACCAGGTGGTTCCTGGACTTACAGCCGTATAAGTTCACTGTCACTTATCGGCGGGCACCCTTCAGGCCAATGCCGATGCCCTCTCGTATTCACGACCTCTCGGTTAGGTCCGCCCACCTGACGGTCCTGGGCTAAGGGGGATCGTGTCACGCACGCCGAGTAGGAGGCGCGGATTGATTCGATAGCACCTGGGAAACCACCGCCAGGGAATGGGGGTATTAACTTTCTCCCTCTGCTTCCTCATAGAAAGAAAGACCTTCCTGCACCATAGGCCTGGATTGACCGCAGTGCGATACTTCCGCCCTTCCTCCGCCATCTTGCCCTGACGTCATCCTTCCCATCCTCCCTTGCGGTCCTTCCCGGCATCCCTCCACTTCCGCTCCTCCCCAATAAATGGCCGCGACGCCAGGAGTCGGCGCGCGCATATGAACTGTTTGTTTATAATTTTGACCAGTTTTTTTTGTTGTAATTTACAATATACGGGCCGGAAAACCCCAACCCTTGCTACTGTCTCCTCGGTCCTTTACAATATATATATACACATACATACATATATATACACATACATAAACTTGTGTGTATGTTTGTATGTGTCTATATGTGTGTGTATAGCTTTGGTCACTGAGTGCAAGGGAAAAATAATAAAATATAGTCTATAAGTTATTAAACAGTAAAACATTAACGTTTTAAGAAGTACAGGTACATTGAGCACTACTGGAGTGGTTGGGTCCCGTGTTTGCACTTGTCTGGGCTATAGTGCAGGGGGAGGAAGAAAAAAATTAAAAGTGCTCACTTTGACTTAAGGCAGAAGCGCAGTCAGCGTCTCAAAGGCCGGCACAGCTATGCACGCACGCTGGCTGCTCGACTTTTGCTGGGCAGGAGACCCCTTTTGTACACACGTTCATGATATCAAAAGTCTCAGCTCTTTGGAGGTAATTCATATATTATATATATAGTAAAATACCAGCCAGCGGAGAAGTAGTGTGTTAAAGAAGTAATGAAAAAGAAAAGGAAACATTTTAATAATAACGTAACATGATTGACATTGTCATGAGTGTTGCTGTCATATATATTCCTGCCTAAATAAGTCACCCTCACTTCGCTCTTACTTTTACCGCTCATTTAATCATGGCTAGTGGCGGAAAAATTATAAAATGGAAGGAGGATGGCTTTACCAAAACAATTATTGATGGCGAATCGATTATTCATAAAGCTTGAATTGGTGATCTGTTTTTCTGTGTTAACCTCATATTTTTTCATACTTCTTCTCAAACTAAGGTGGTGCGAGGGTAAAATGAATCGGGATGCGCTGATCAATGTAATCGGTGTACCAGGAAATCATGCATTGACAAAAGCTTCCCTTTGCTTGTAATGCAAAGTGTGATTAAATGCATTATTTTTTACGCGTTATGGAGCACATGCATCAAGCTTCTCAGCTGTGCTTGTGCTAAGAAAAGGAAAGATTTTAAAAATAACGTAACACGATTGTCAATGTGACCTTTTGTAAGTAGTGCCTGGAGGATTCAGTGTGGAGAAACTCTAGAGACAGAGTGTGTATTAACTTGTGGATTTTTCTGTGAGTATTTGGTGGCAGTGTGACGAAGTTGCTTCGGAAGACGGCGTTAGCCGCGGAGCTCAGCTCAGAGCGAAATTAGGTAAATGGGAGGGGAGATGATGACGTGACTCCCCAACCCCTTAAGCAATCCCCACAAACACAGTCTCTCGGATTTTGCATAAGCACACCCCTTCACCTGCAATTTTAACTTAGTTACAAAGTGATCAAAACTCTCGTTTATATCCTGCGTCCTCTCATTAAACTTGTATCCCGTCATTACCTGTGGGCATGTGAAACGCCAGTGGTAGCCTGTCTATGAACTTAATTTAAAGTTTAGGTTTACACCTTGCTTTCTTTCCGAAGTAGCAGAACTCATGAATATGGTTGTATATGTCACTCTCTCGCTTCTTATTGTTTCGCTGCCTTCTCAATTATATAATGCATGTTTTCTTAAGCGCTTTTTGGAGGTCTTCCTGGTTTTCTATGTACTGCGCTGACAGTCAGTTCACGTGATTACGTGGGAGGCGTGATGATGTCACACGAAACTCTGCCCCCCATGTCTTTCCAGCTCAACTCCATTACAGTTAATGGAGAAAAATACCTTCCAGTTATGACCATTAGGCGTAGAATTTCGAAATGAAACCTGCCCAACTTTTGTAAGTAAGCTGTAAGGAATGAGCCTGCCAAATTTCAGCCTTCTACCTACACGGGAAGTTGGAGAATTAGTGATGAGTCAGTGAGTGAGTGAGTGAGTGAGTGAGTGAGTGAGTGAGTGAGTGAGTGAGTGAGTGAGTGAGTGAGTGAGGGCTTTGCCTTTTATTAGTATAGATATATATACCCCGATCTACATACTCTCAAATAGACAAACCACACGCCGTGGCACAATGGTAGAGGCTTTGCCTCTAGCGCCGAGGTTCGATTCCCGAGAGGGGGTGCACTGAGTATGTACGTGTGCTTTCCGATTCATTTTAGCCTCGCATCCCCTTGGTTTGAGACATATTAAAAAATATGCGGTTAACGCAGAAAGACAGATCACCAATTGAAGCTTTATGAATAATGTATACTTTATTCGCCATCAATGATTGTTTTGGTAAAGCCATACTCAGTGTATTCATTAGATGAACAGTAAAAAAGTAAGAGCGAGGGGAGGGTGACTTATTGAGGCACGCAGGCGAAACCACAATAGCATGCGGGATCGATGCGTCGGTGTGCATCAACTTGATCTGAATTGCGCGATCACATTCGAAAAAATATATCTTTTCAAGTTCTATTTAGTCGACAGAAATATCTTTGCTTGGAATGTAAGGTGAATTTACTCTTTACATTTGTATGGTGAAGAAAAATTTATGCAATGATGCCTACATTTAACTTACATTCCTACCAAAGATATTTCTGTCGACTAAATAAAAATTCCTTCTATTTAAAATTTAAATAGAACTTGAACAGATACGATAGTTTATAATATCCACGCAGACTTGCACGTAAGAGCGGGAGTCATCCGTTTTAACAAACAGCGTATTGCACTGATACGAAAATAGTTTGCCCATTTAATTATTTAGGAATGGATAAATAAATTAACATTTTGTACAAATAATGTTTTTCATTTTTCTTCCTTGATGGATTCTGGCACGCCCAGCAACAGTTGCTCGCACCCCCTAAAGAGTATATATATATGTATGTATGTATGTATGTATGGATGTGTGTGTGTGTGTATATATGTATATATATATATGTATGTTTATATGTGTGTGTGTGTATATATATATATATATATATATATATGAGAGCAACACTCATCACTCACAGCAGTGACAAAATAATTACATTGACAATCATGTTACGTTATTTTCAAAATGTTTCCTTTTCTTTTTCATTACTTCTTTAACACACTACTTCTCCGGTGCGAAGCGCGGGTATTTTGCTCGTATACAATATTTGTCAAAGGTCTACAAAGGCCTATCTGATTAAGGGACTGTTGTGTCTTCCTTGCATGGATAGATCTGGCTGCAGGAATGTTAGATACAGCCGAGGTCCCTCCTAGTCAGTCCTGCACCCTTGAAACTGGAGGCTTATAAAAGTCACACAATATTAAGGTTGCATTGAATTAAATCACCAATTCTTTGTTTAGCAATTTTTCCACTTGTGTGGTATGATGGCTCAGTGGTTCTACTTACTGCGTCAGTGAAAAAGGATTCAATTCCTAGCATTGTCTTTGTGGAAACTGGTTCACCGACAAAAGCACGATAGACATATGAGCGCTGACAAAACTGCGACGGACAAATGAGCGCCGACAAAATCGCCACGACAAAATCGCAAGAGAGGGCAAGAGAGTGGGACGCGTACGTGCGCATTATGTACACATTATGTGCTATGTTATAACTGTTATAGCTGCTGATGGCATGCAGCAAAAAAATAACTCAGTCGAGGGTTGGCATAACGCGTCGTATACAAAGCGGAATTACCAGCAGTCAGGCAGCCAACACGTCTAAATACGCTCAACTATCAAGACGTCTTGCTACAATTCTTCCTGCATATGCAGGGTGTGATCTTATGCTGATGGCATGCCGCGTCTATTAATACTGACTACTAAAATAAAAATTATTATATATGCTTTAAACTAGTAATTCATATTTAATGAAACTTTCGCGCTTTTGTCGGTGCAATTTTGACGCCGCGCTTTAATCGGCACTATTTTGTCGGCGCTCATATGTCTATCGTGCAAATGTCGGGTCACAGTGGAAACTACATGCTCTCCTTGGGTCCTTATCAATTGTATCTTTCTACTGCAAAGAATGTGCATATTAGACAAATAAATGAAGTTTGAATGGCAGCTGAACAGGATTACAATGAAATAAAATGGGACAAAATCTCCAAATGAGGACAAGATGGCCTTTTTCTGATCAAATGGAGTGTAATCATCTAGGAATTCATTCTGAAGAAGAATCACCCAAACTTTCCACACCAGCACAGCCACCGTTAGTCTTCTACTCTCCACTATCTATAAACATCCACAATTCTACCTTATTCAGCAACAAATACACTTTTACATTGGCCCCAAAGTCTTCAGGACATCACTTCAGGATGCCTTTTAGTTTCCCACAAATATTATTATATATATTATGTCACACACAAATATATCCGAGTTTGGCTGCACACATTCTTTATTGTTTCCTGACAAATTAAGTTGATGTGCCATCACCTGAGGCTCTTTTGCAGTTTTTAAGCAGGCACTTATGTAGCTCTTTGTCTTACTTTTTATTTATTTGCTTTATTTCTTAATGTTACTTGAGGACTCTGATGGAAATTACTCATAATGAGAAATGCACTTAACATAGAAACCATGAAGCGTTTCGTTTGGGAAATTTGGACCAAATACTGAGTCATGTAGTTAAAGTGGAAACTGTGACAGCTTTTAAAAAGATCTGGAAGAGATAATAGATTAGCTTAGCTCTCAGCAAACTAAAGGAGCCCGATGGACTGAATGATCTCCTCTTGTTTGTCTGACTAGTTATGTTCTTCTGTTAATGGGAACCAGGAATGTATATCTTTCAAGTAAGATTTATCACTTGCTTGTGAATTGTTGATTGATTCTTGTATTTGATGTTTTTGCTTGAATGTAACTCCAGCTGCAGTTTCTTTCCTTTTTTCCTCACCATTTTAGTTACTGACATTTTTTCCAGGTAAGTCTTTCCCTTTGTCCCCTGACATTCTGTGGGCCCCCACATATCTCAGCAGACATGCATATAACATGTATGCTATAACTCTGTGATGGTCATTGCAATTTTTTACATTCTGTGGCATGCTGGCCAAGTAAAATTCCTTCAACAATCTGATCAAGAAGGCAGGCTTAGTTATGAGAGACACTCTCGACCTGTTGGAAGACAAAACTGAGTGCCATTATGAACAATGATGCACATCATCTGTGGATCACACCATTATTGAGATTCTTTAGGCAAGAAATTATTCAGCAGAAGTGTTTCTAGAAACATTACTGCGGCTGTCTTCTCTTTAGACAAGTCATAAGTTTTCTTCTTTTCTGTAATTCTAGTGTGTACCATATTTGTTTGTCATAATATTTCTTGAGTTTCTGTAAATACTACCATATACTGTACATGTATACTCATGTTTAAGTTCTCCCGCAGATAAGTCAGGGCTTGATTTTACCAAATAATTTCTGGTATTTTATAATGTTGGTCGTATAAGTCGAATGGGGAAAACTTGCGCTATTGATCCAAGAGATCATGATATGCTAACGCCCACCTGAGAGAGTAACCACAGAGCATATTGCCTTTTTTTTCTATGTACTGTGCCTACGTGACCACACGGTAATACCCGAACTATTTCGCACCTCTCATTCACCTTTTTGTAAGAACATCCCTTATCTACAATGGAATGTTCAATCAGAAGAAAATATGAAAGTGGTTTTAAATTAAAAGTCGTTGAAATGGCGAAAGAAATTGGTAACTGCTGCCACAAAATTCGATGTGTCTGAGAAACTGGTGCAAGATTGGATGAGGAAAGATGTAAAAAAAAATGTAAAAAAAAATTGTCGCATTTTTGAACGGGCATATAAGTCAGAGTCTGATTTTATGATTGATATTATACGTGAGTATTTATGGTAAATCTCCCTTTTGGGACAAGTACAATACTATCTGTCTATCTTTCTGTCTATGGACAAAACAGATGGTTGTTCTTTCATACCACATTTTTAAATCTTGGACTTGCTGCACAGTTTGCCGAGCCTTTTTTGGTTATGCAGTTTGTTTGTGTCATTGCAGCACACTTGCACTGAACATGGATGTGTGTGCAAGAATACAAAAAATTTGGAGGTGATCAGACAGCTCTTCAGAAAAGTGTGGTTCCTAGAAATGATGTCAAAGAAATTACATATTGTCTACACACACAAGTGCAGGTTCATATATGTAGAAAGTATGACTTAGCCTTTATCTCATATTATTAAAGGTGCGTTAGGAGCGCTACTTTCACTCTTCCTGTCCTGACCCAAGTCACTGACGTTTAGATAAACTTAAAGGGCAAATTAACACTTACTACATTCTGGTATTTCCATCACATCTAGCGAATACTGAATGGCTCAATTCTGCAAATGGCTTGGCTTCATCATGCATGCAACTCAAGAAACACCCACAAAAAATCATCTCTAACAGGCTGTGACATTTCTTACAGATGTGATGGACACATTCAAATACTGAATATAGGCTCTTTTTAAGCTGAATGCTGCTAGACAAAATGCTAGTAATAAGTGCAGTTGTGTGAATTTTACTTCTCCATGCAGTTCATAAAACCTTTTTGGGAGTAACTGTAAATACAAAACATTCAGGCAATACAATTGTAGTGAAGTATTTGAACTGAGCAGCCTCCAATGCTGTTTTCTGCCTTATAGGTATAAACCAGAAGAGTAAGTGCTGCACTGGCAAAAAACATATGCAGTATTTCAACTGGAAATTTGTAATTTCAGTTCTCCACCATTATTCTTTCTGGCAATTATATTTATTTCAATAGCAACAACCTTGCTGCATTATTAAAAGCCACCTGCTTCTATCTTTCATATGATCATCTGAGGAGCCAAACCTGTGGGATTCCATTGTCAACCACATTGTCACCCCAGCATGAGCTCACTGAGTCAAAGTGTAGCACACTGCGCGGCCCGAAGAGCCCCATGAATTCTGAACAAATCAAGTTGAAGTAAAAGCAGAGGAGTCTTCATTGAATTAAAACACTCATCCCTTCCATGTGCTGAATTTCATTCACCCAGCATTGCCTTTATTAGCTACTCAAGCTTACCACAGGCTCAGTTGTGAGTTGAGAGATTGTCGTGCAGACAAAGGCTTCATGCAGCCCTTACACTGCATCATCAGTCATGTTTTATTTGTGTGTTGGCAGTGTGGATGTATTTATCTCAAAAAGAGGCTGCTGTCTCTTTTTTGATTTTATTTAAGAAATTAACAATTTTTTAAAGTCTTTTTGTTAGCATCTTTGTTATTTTGTGTATTATATTGAGTCAAGATTTCAATTTTAAAGTGTGAATTGTGTATATACGAAGGTAATTAAAATGCTTATTATATCACTTAGTTTTTTTTATTATTTTTTCTCATTTTAATTGGTGGTGCAGTAGTAGCGCTGCTGCCTCGCAGTAACCTGGGCTCACTTCCCGGGTCCTACCTGCGTGGAGTTTGCATGTTCTCCCCGTGTCTGTGTGGGTTTCCTCTGGGTGCTCCGGTTTCCTCCCACAGTCCAAAAACATGCAGGTTAGGTGCATTGGCAATTCTAAACTGTCCCTGGTGTGTGTGTGTGTGTGTGCCCTGCGGTGGGCTGGCGCCCTGCCCGGGATTTGTTAATGCCTTGCACCCTGTGTTGGCTGGGATTGGCTCCAGCAGACCCCCCGTGACCCTGTGTTAGGATATAGTGGGATGGACAATGACTGACTGGAATTTTAACTATTAGCAGGTGCTGTATTTAAGAATGCCCTTCCTTGTGATGGAAGGTAAAACTGTATGAACAACTCAGTGGTGATATGGGTGATGGGCATTCTAAAATCTTCCCCGTTCTTCCCTTATCACTGCTCATACCAGCTGAATAAAAACAGAAGAGAATTATTTGTTGATCATATAACTGATGTCAGTGCTGCAAGGATTTGCTCCAACCCATCTTAAGCCTGAACTGAATTAAGCAAGTTTGAGAACTTTGTTACCTTAAAATAAACATAATTGACATTATTAATAAATAGGTGAGACCAATCTTATTACCTATGCTAGTGGTGAGAGTTTTATCGTGTCATCAGATGCACCTAACACAAAAGGTACCAACTAACGTCTCTCTTAATAGGTGACTTTAACTCTTCCATGTCCTCAAAAATTTGGAGGTGAACAGACAGCTTTTCAGATGAGTTTGGTTGTTGGAGATGATTTCAAAGGTAATTCCATTTGTCTGCACAAACAAGTGCAGATTCATATATATGGTACAAACTGGACTTTATCTTATTCTATTAAATGTCCACTAGTGACACAATTTGCAACCCTTGTCTCCCTATGCTGGCCCAGGGCATTGGTGTTTAGATAAACTTAGAAGGTAAATTAATACTTTGGTAGTAAACCAGTTTATCACTAATAGCTGTATTCACAAGAGTTAGGCATGAAATGAATAATTTTAACTTCACAGGTTACTAGTGGCAATCAGACAAAATGATATTTATTTGTGTCAAAAACTAATACCACCAAATATAAGCAATATAAACAATTATACAATCTGGAGTAGGTCAAGCCTTTCTTCAGTCCAGTTCAATGCTGTTTTGCAACAGCAAGAACACCGGTGTACATTTCCAGATGGCTTCTTTTCTTTAGGTGAAAATTAAATATCCTTTTCCAAGTGTCCAGCAGCTAAGAGACAAAGCAAAACACATGACTGTGTTTTGTTCATTTAGAGAATGGTTCCTTGCACATGTCCATATCTGCAACTGAACTGAACTCTTTACAAAAGTGTCAGAAAAGCAGCAAATACACTGAGAGAAAGCTCCATTTGTGCACATAGCAGCATCTGAGAGAAATTTGTTGTGGAAAACAGTCATAAAAGGCAGCCACTCTTGCCCCCTTTCCCTCCCAAAATTAGCATCTGGCTTACTTGTTTCTAATCTCTGCTTGCCAGCTTCTCAAAACACTAATTGTTACTAAATCATTATCATAACCTCAAGGTTATTTTCTCATGTAAATCAAAAACTACCTGAGGCTATGCAAAATATTCTATGGTCCTGCTTCACTTTCTAAGTTTCCCAGAAGACACTACACTCCCCTTCAGCATTATGACTTTCAAGCCTAAAGCCAATTATAACCTGAGATCTGTGAGTTGATAAGGTTAAAATATCTCTTATACACACTGTTAAGCAAAATGACACATTTGAGGTGAATATGGCCAAGGACATTCTGCTTGTTGCCTCTTTGTGACAAGGCCATCCTTGGGGATGATTGGTTGAATGGACAAAAGGGGGGCTGTTTAATGTTTAACTGGAGACAGTGGCAGAAAGGATAGTGGAAAATAACAGGCCATTATGAATAAGGCTGCCTATCCTCTTCATGATGGCTTGTCCTGGAAGCATTGATGGTTTCACATCATAGAGTACCAGGGGCACTGTTAGAGTTCTTTTACTGTAGTCACAGTATCTATCTATCTATCTATCTATCTATCTATCTATCTATCTATCTATCTATCTATCTATCTATCTATCTATCTATCTATCTATCTATCTATCTATCTATCTATCTATTTATGAAAAGACATGGATGCTTAAATAACTGATTTATTCCTGCTTATGGCTCACCATACGTAAGAGGAAGTACACTTTTGATGTAGAAAGCCCCTAAAACACAGAGTATGACATTCCAAAACTGGAAGAGGGTATTTACGTTTAAAGTGGTGCAGCACATGAGCCACCTCACATTCCTGTAACTGGTAATTTCATGGCATCATGTCATTCTGACAAATCAACTCCCAATTATGGGGTTTTCCTGCAGTGCCAGCTGAACTGATGAGTACAGGCCACCTGGTCACTAAATTGCAGTCTTCGTCTCTATTCTGCTTAGAAAGCGTTATGGGGATTTACAGGAGTTTGCTCTGTTCCAGACAGTCCGAGAGCCTTGGCAGACATTTTCATCAGAAAGTAATAATGTAGCTCAGATAATAGATAACAATTCTGTCAGCAGCAGTGTGCGGAGAAAGCCTCAAGATGAAATTTAGCAAGTAGCTTGGGGGGGATGGGAGTAGTAATCACTTATTGTGTGTCCCCGATTAAAACGAGTCGTATATTAATCTGAATTTGTTGTGCTGAATAAGTCTGTATGGCTAAAGGGTGCCTCAAATGGCCAGTTAGCAATTTTCTCTGTTCAGGTGTGCAAATAAAACAAGACAAAAGACTGGAGAAACAACAGACGTTTGGTCAAGCAGGAGATTAAAGACTTCTTCTCAAAGGCCACCTTATAGCAAACTATGGTCAGTATGTACACCTGACTGATGCTCACATTTAGGGTTAAAGAGCTTCATTCATTTATTCACATTTGAACCTGCTTTCTTTCTCCATAACAGAAATCTTGCCCAGTATAGTTGGAGGCAAAGCAAGGGACCATTCCTGAATGGGATTTCACACCATCAGAAGGTGCACTTATTCCCATTATACCAGTTTGCAATCGTCAGCCTAATTATTATGCCTTTGAGATATAGTAGGCAACCAGAGTACCCAGGGATTACACACTTGAACACAGGGTGAACATTTAAACTCCTTGGCTCAGGCCCCTGTAGCATCCCTAACCAAAAAGCCAAGAAACCACCTTTGAATTATTCATTCATTCATCCATATATCTAATTTAAAAACCTACAAATTCCATACAGGGTTACAGAGTCAGTTCCAATGGCATTTTGGGTAAGACATGATCTGTGCTTGAGTGGTCCTTTAGTCTATAAGGACATAAGATGGCAATTAACCTTACATGTGTATCTTTAAGATGTAAGAGAAAATTATAGATAGATAGATCGATAGATAGATAGATAGATAGATAGATAGATAGATAGATAGATAGATAGATAGATAGATAGATAGATAGATACTTTATTAATCCCAAGGGGAAATTCACATACACGGAGCTGCTGAAAAGGCTGCCACTCATGGCGGCACCAGATGTTGTTGTTAGAGAAACCCCACATGACCACAGGGAGAACATGCAAACTACACAGATACAGTAACCAAAATCAAGTAACCAAGGCTGTACTTGAACCCAGAGTGTTGAAGATATGTGTTGTGATGCTGCCCTTAAAAGCAGATTAAGGCATAGTTCAGTGTTACAAAGTAGAGCATACATGCAAAACCTTCTCAAACTCAGCTACAACAAGAGAACAAAAAACCTCTGGATGGGTAACCATGCTTTTGCAGAGGCCACTCATTCACTCACACACACACACACACACACACACATTCTCATACTGTATCAGCCAAAGAAAGACTTACAGACACAGGGAGACCATGCAAACTCTACTGAGATATTAACTGAGCATAGGAATCAATCCCAGCATACTAGATCTGTGAAGTAGCTGATCTAACTACTGCATTACCATGCTGCACTGACTTTTATGTTTGTTTGAAGTTGTGATTAGGGAGCCAAATGAAGAACCATCAATGGCAGTCTTGGTTCATTGAAATTTTATGTGAGCCATTAGTAACATTTATTTAGCACAAATTTGCCATGCACTTTGTCTCATTACAGAAAAGGCAGACTTCACTGTTAAAAGTATTTAACATTTTTCATGGCTGTGAACACCACTGGTCTGCCATTAGCATTATTTTCTCTTACTTAGTGCACTCCTGATACAACAGTAGATCATCATGAATCACACCAAGCTACACTAATGCCCTTAAGTGTGGTCGGCTGCAGGCCTCTTGTTCTTCCCTGTAGACTCATTACCTCACATTCTCTTTACACAGGGATCACCTGACACCATTCCTCAGTGATGCTACCAAAGATGCTGGAGTTTTGTGATTTAGCTGCAAATTGTGGAGATACACAAGGCACATTTTAGTAAACTGTGTGTAGCTCTAGCAGGTAAGTGCACCTGTCAGAGCAGCTCAACTCTGCTGTGGCCGAGCCATACAAATGGTTTAATGACAACGTGAAAGACTGGCCAGCTTAACTGAGGGGACCATGACTTACTAGGCTGGACCTCCTACTGTAGAAATGAACCAGCCTGGTAAAAACTGAGTCAAAGAAGGTCATCTTCTAGCACCTCAAGATGCTTTCTCACTTACTTGCTGCTTTTTGATAGTCATCTTTTTTTTTTTTTTCTTTTGAAGACAAATTCACCTTTTCAGTTTCTAACTGATCACATGTAGAGCTGTGATTTGGAAATGTCAGTTGGAGTCTCTGGGGAAGAAAGAGGATTTCAGGAGACATCAGGATGCAGGGGGTAGGGGCTGCCACTGAACTGTAGATTCAGTTAGTCTCAACACACTCAGTCTGCCTTTTCTGACAGCCCTGGACAAGTGCAGTCAATGATGTGCCAGCACAGAAGGGAGGCCTCTTACATACAGAAGGCCAAGAAAACATGCTGACAGACAAAGTCACTCTCTTACTGATTCTCAGTATTCATCGCTCTGTCACTGACTGCATGTATTTATCTTTTTTTTTTTTTTGCTCATTCAGTTTCTGATGATCAATGTGTTAGTGGCATGGTGGCACAGCAGTTAGTGTGACAGACTACTACTCAGCCTGTATGGGATTTGTATCTTCTGCACTTGTTTCCAAAGATAATTTTTAGTTAATAAATTGCTTTTATATAACAAGCACCACTCCAAGGCACATTCCCAGTACACAATACATGCAGTGTTTATAGTAGTGAAGTAAAAGCACATTGTTACTGTACTTGAGTTTATTTCAGATATATTTCTACATCATATGAGAATAATACTTTCTGACTGTTTCACTTTTACGTCACTACATTAATTGATGCTTCAATGTATTTTGCTGGACATGTTAATTGCTGCAATATTAAACCAGAAAACCAAAGCAAATACCCATAATACTTTGCTGAGTCATTCATCTATAATACAGAATTTCTCTGTATCTGAGCCAGTTTTCCATGCAGTCATGCCAAGTGTACCTTGTTGCATCCTACGTAACGAGACAGGGCTGGACATTGGAGATGTGAATCCCAGTCTCAGTTATTTCCATAGCTGATGCTGCTATGTTCAGACCCAGTCCTCATGGCAGCCTGCCGAACAGATGAGGTGTTATTGGGTGTTCTTGTGCTGTGGTTCACTCACCTTGTCACCTTGTCACATATATTGCTGACATGTCTTCTCACATCATCTTGGGCACAATGATCTTAAGGCAGATCATAAGAAGTTGTAAAAGCCCAAGAAAAAAATGACAGGCCATTCCTTTGAATGTGAAACAAGAAACAATAAAGTCTAGGTGAAGAGCTTTATTTAATGTTATTAATTCAAGGGCAGTGCCTTACTAGGTTTTATTTTGATGACTAATGTTATTAAACTAATTCTGTCAATTTTCATGTACTTAGTTGTGATTTGAACAGAAATGGGGCCATTAATGTTTTCCATATAAATTACTTGTAATTAGGTGTTTGCATTTTAAAAATTCACTTTACGAAGGGATTTTCAAGAGTGGATTAGCTCCTTCTTAAAGCCTTTGAATGCCTTTGCTATTAGTGCCCACCACAATGAATTAAGATACAGTCATTAAGATGTGCATTCATGCTGAAAGTTACTGCTTCAGGTTGTGGTTACTTGGCTCGTACTTTAGTGATTGTAATACAAAAATGGGTTTCTAAGGGCTTTTTTGACTCTATAGGAATCAGGGAGGGGTCCTACATTTCCACTGTACTAATAGATACTTTAGGATAATTCTTTAGGGGCACTGAAATGGAAGAGGGTTTGAGATGGGTTTACAGAAACACTTGTTATGGGGTTGTGGTGGGCCCATGATGGTCTGTGCAGTAATTCATTATTTTTTTGTAATGACACCATCAGTAACAATATAGGCAAGAGCAACAGAGACAAATACAAGGGTTTACAGAAGGGGGGGAATGTTTAATAACAGCTCACTGGCTCTTGGTGCCCTGGTCCTCGACCCGGGATAAAATCAGCTACCCACCTCAGCCAGATTTCAGATATTCCACAGTGGCTAACACCAAGCTCTCCTTTTAAAGATGGTGATCTGAAATCCATGAAAAATGATTTACTTACATGCAACAATGTATCAAGAAAGACTGACCAGTCTTGCGTTCCTGACAACTGAATAGGAGCTTGTGCATCAAATGGGTTCTGCACAGGTCATTAATGACTGTGCTACTGCAAAAGCTCCGAGGAGGATTCTGTAAAAAATAGTGCAGTGAGGTAGGACCTGTTATTTACTAGATTTGTTTTACAAGATGTTAAAAGAATATTGTATTGCATTTTGGTTTACAGTGTTACAAAACATGATCTGATAATCTTTTGTAATTGGGTTGAAATGTAAGCAAAAATAAGTTGCAGGTAGTGTTTTATATTTAGGATATGTTGCATAATATATGTTTATAATGTTTTCTATTTGGTTTGTACACTGATGAGGTTCTGTTAGTAGCAGTGTTGTTAAATGGCTAATGCATTAGTACAGTTCTATAAGGGAGCCCTTGCAGTTAACACCAGATATGTTCAAACTTTTACTTGAGTAGTTTTCTCATTGGAAAGTTTTACTCAAATTACTTTCCAGATAGTATGACTGTTGACTGTTGAGTACTTTACACAACACTGGATACAGGGTTGCACTGTTCCCATTTATTTTGTACATCTGAGGCAGTGGAAGGTTAAGTCACTTATTCCAGTGAGTTAAAGATGGGAGTTAAACATAGAGCAATAGCATTTAAAGTTCAGCCACTACACAACACTAACTCTATTGTGTTTTACAGTCTCTTTATTACAGTGCAAAATTGTATTTAAAATGGATTAACGGTCTTCTAAATTAAACTTGGTCTTGATCCATTTCTCTATCTAGCTGCTTGCCCTCTTCAATAAAGTCTAAGAGTATGGTGTTTAATATCATTTAGCAGGAATCACTGATTTACAGTTGTTTATGGTTTATTAGGCAACCATCGGGTTCCCCCGCTCACTTTGTTCACCAACGACTTGCACTGTGCACAAGCCACTTTACGTCTCTGCTGCTGTGAAGGGGGGGGCCGAACGCACCCCAAGGAGACGCAGTCTAGTCGCTCCTCCGCAAGCCCCTCTTAAACGGTGATACAAAAATACAGGTTTTTTTTTACTTCCTCTTTGCTCGATCAGCTGCTGGCTTACTGCTGCCGCCGTGCCACATGCTCTGCATCTCGCACAGCGTTTTGAACAGTATAGCAGCTGTCTTACTCTTTGTCTTTTATTTCCGGCCCCAGGCATGGTTAAATTTCTTGGCACAAAGTCTTGTCTCTTGAGACGTGAATTCTTGATATTTTTAGTTTAGAATTTAAAAATGGAATAAGAATCTGAAACAAAATCACATTAAAGTTCGATAAATTCTGTAAAGAATGATACCAAACATATATATGTAGGTTTATATATGTAAGCCCAATTTAAAGTGTGGCAAAAAACATGACATAAAAATGTCTCATAAAATCTTTGCACAAAATCGTTGCACTTTCAGGCTTAGGATTTTATATATAGAGAGTAGATTCAAAGCACATTGTACATGTGTGAGCACATTATCTGCACCACCAGGTTTTTAAATATGTTATGCTAGTGCCAGCTTTAGTTATTCACTTTTTTAGATTGCCATACTACTTTCAGAAATCTTGCAGATGGGCATGTTGGATTAACTGGTAACTCTACCAGTAAGTGTGCCCAGTATAACCAGCATGGGTGGAGGCTTTGGATGAAGTGATCCCAGGAAATGAATAGCTGGCCACAGGTCAAAGTCACTTTTTGAGGGAGGTGTACAGCCCATCCAACAACCCATGTTCTTCAGTGGAGTTAGTCCATGATCTCACATACACCTTTGATCGTCACCTGTCTCAAGTTCTTGTTTGCTTTGTGCCAGAAGTCTCGCTCTTTCTCATTTCACATCCTGTCCCTATTCTGCCTTGCTGAAAGCTGTCTAGACTTTTCTGTTGCTTTTCCTGAACAGCAGCACTGTTTCATGATGTTTCCAAACAGTATCCCATTTCAAGCCCATCAGACTCTTATTAGAACACAATCCTACGTTAAGTGGTGAGGATTCCTTCTTTTTTTCTGTTGACACTATATGGCACATTTGCTAATTATCTCTGGGATCTTAGCTTGTAGGATTAATTTTATCCTATGTGTGCTTTTATGTTTTTGTATTCTTCTGCAACTGAACTGGTTGTGTTAATCTGCAGTCTACTGTATACAAGAGAGGCAATCGTCATTTTAATTTTGTATCTTTATTGCCATAAGAAGTACAGTAGAATGCTTTTTCTGGTTTACCTTTTTAAGTGAATCACAGTGTACCTCCAGTCCCATCCCCACTAGTGGATTTGTTTTACTTTGACTTTAATGAACTTGTCACATTTTCGCCTGGCTGTTAGTTCTTGCTTTGCAATGCTTTTTATTATTGCACATTACAGTGCCTTTTATTTCAGGATGCAAAGCCCTTGTGAAGGAAGCTGACGGGAAGGGATCCCTGTAGAAAAGAAGATTTATGATTATAAAAAAAATGATTAGTCAGCCCCAGTCAGTTTGATTTATTTAGGACGTGACTTTACGTGATTTCAGGAAATTACTGTAAGCTGTTTTCTTACACTCGTGTTGTGGCTTTCATTGATCAGAGCAGGCCAGGTCTTACCAGTGGGACTAAAAATGCATACTGCAGGAGATGTGATACCATTGCCATCTGTCCACATTTGTTGCAGTCAATTGGCATGGCCTACGGCTAAAACTCCAGTACATCCTTGTGCTATGGGAGATCTGCACACACAGAAGGAAGAAATGCAATGGAATCTGTCAGGAAGCTTCCCTTTCCTGTATTGCGAAGAAAACTCACATTACAAAATCTATTAATCAGTAGAAGTAAATTACATGCTGTTAAACAGTAATTGCTCACTCTTTTAGTTCTATACTATTATATATCGGAACACAATCACAAGCACAGGAATCACAGGTGTACGTACTTATTCAAGTATATTCAAGTATTTTTTGCCAGCATCTCAATATAGCTGTATTAAAATCATATATTTTTTTAAAAGGTGCCTCATTCATGGCCAAGTGTCACATTCCATCTGATCTTCTGTCTTCAAAAAGAAATCCCACTGTTTATTCTCTCATTTGCATACATCGTTGGGTCTGCTATGTCTGTGAAAACTTTAAAAGCCAGCTACTACACAGCTCACTCTGTCCATAATGTGCCATCTCGTGTGTTCTCCTTTCAATAAATCAAATTAATGTTGGTGGTGTACTTTGTATTCCAAGAGTATGAAAACATTGCTCTGCAATATTAGGTGAGTTTATATACTTTGTTTTAGATATTGAAATAACTGGAGCACAGATAATTTTCCAATTAATCTTTTATGTACTGAAAAATATATGTTATTATAAATAATATTTTTGCTGTGATTTCGGTGTAATTGTCTAGAGGAGAGACAGCAATTCACATTTTGGTAGCAACATACAATAATCTTGATAAAGGCAGCTAGAATGGATTTTACAAAGTGAAACAAATATGTCAATGCAGTCAAGTGCGTGCTGGAGGAGAGAAAGATAGTCATTCACATCTGGATAACAATGTTCAATGGAGTTGCTTATGGTGGTAATTATAGTGGTAATTTAAGAAAAAAACAAAGAAAAATATCTTTAAACATTACATGAACAGAACTTCAGGGTAACAACAAAATGGGGATTTGTAGCGTAACAAATTAAGAACAGTCAAGGAGTGACAGGAGCTCTATGTGCATTCTGAAGAAATAATTAAAGATTTAAAAACACAACATAGTGTATTAAATAGTGTGTTATATTAAATAGTGTGAGCTGTGTCAGCTATACTGTACTCTCTCTGTCACTTTTTGACCTCTTCTTTCTCCGGTCAGTCCTCATCCAACAGTTTCCCAATTGAAAGGTAGTAGAATGGGCCTCTATAGCCATATTCCTGGACATCTTACTCAGATACACCCATAAAATAACTCCAGGGTCAAATGAAACCCCAGAGGCTACTGATAAAGCACACTCTAGGCTGTGAGCATCATTGAAATAATATGGTGAACATTGGATATAAGCAGACTATAGTGTGTGTGTGCGTGTGTGTGTGTTTGCATATGTGTATGTGGCAGGGCTCTATACTACCTTCTAACAACATGGAGGACTGCTATCATTTCCATAGATAAGCCTAAACTAAACCTTGATGTTTAATTTAAAGCTTCATATGGCGCAATGTCTAAATGATAGCGCCCCTTGCTGTCCTTTGATATGATTACAATCTGCCTTACAATCTCGGGCTTTAGTTAAATTGGAGCTCCTGTTTCCTTGATTTTGGAAAGTGAAATTCTGACAAGTAATCAGCACTTATTGCATTCCCCGAGTAAATTTGTTCAAACAGCAATTTACAAAGGTATAGCTTGATATCTACATCAGATTAATTTTAGATAAAAATTCCAGATCAAAGTAATGCCTCTGAGCCTTTGTATCTTACACCATGGACTACCAATTAAAGAAATGTAACAATCTGAAAGTGTTGTCAGTTAAAACCATTGATAGTTTTAATAGTCTTTATAGTGATTGTCTTAAGTTTCATACTGTTTCTAGAAAGATAACTAAGAACAAATATCTAGATAGCAAATGAAGATACATCATCAGCTTCCATAAATAATTTGGCACAGAATCATCCATTTGATTATGGAATCTGCTTAATCCAGACCCACCCCTGGTAGGTTGCTGTCTTGCAGCACACTCACAATGGGCACGTTTATAGTCACTAATTAACTTATCACAGATATCTTTATGGAAGTGCTAGGAAAACCAGAGTACCTGGATAAAAAAAAATGACACAGACTGAGAAAGCTCAACACAGAGATTGACAAGGCTGGGATTGAACCCCTATGTCCCAGAGATGTGAGCCTACAGCACTAATCTCTGTGCCACTACACCATTTAATGTATAGTATTACAGTGGTACAGAAAAAAATATACAATACATGCCAGCATCCATAACGCATATGTTACTGGCTTAAAGACGATCTCCAAATCAATAATTCCCCAAACCTACCCAACTTGGTACCAGAGCCTTTTCAAATGTACTTTAGACATTATTACAGATTAGATGGGTACAGGGTAAAATTGTACTGAGTATACTCTTTCACAAAGTTCACTATTTTAATGGCCTGCTAAGGACACATATTAACTTCTAAGTTGGAAGGCAGAGCACCAAAGGCCTGGATGTATTTAATGAGGTTGTACAACAAATGAAAACATTAAAGAAAAAAAAAATCTTATACCTTCACAAGTTCCTATAAGGCCTCAATCATTTTGTCAGCTCTGTGAGGCCTCATTGATACAAAAGCACAGAGTTGTTCTTTTTCCAAATATTCTCTCAGGTTCAGATTTTTATAAAGCCAGTGTTCTAACAAAATGCTGTCTGCCTAAAGAGCCCGCTATGTGTTTCAGCTGACACCAGAATGTTGTACAAGCAGCGTCAGTGTCATTTTTTAAAGCACGCAAGCTAGGGGAGAGTCTCAAATCAAGAGGTACTAAAGGAAAAACTAACAGGTGCCTACTTACTCTGTAAAAGCCAGTATGCAGCCCATAGACGAGCTCACAGGTGCTTCTTTTATATAACCAGCTCCATGGACGCTGCAATTAGCCAAGCACCTATGATATCTGACTCCAGTGAGCAGAAGAAAATAATGACACCTTGAACAGAACAAAAAAACTTAAGTAGGAGCCCAGACCACCATGGCACACAAAACCATAGTCTGCTAAAGAGTAGCAGGCAACAATATGGCCTTCCTGCTAACAACTGCAGACACCTTCACAGCTTCACAGCTTACCTTGTAACAAGATCCTGTTTACAGTATCAAAATGTTGTGCAGTAACAAATATGCTGGAGCACATGGAAGAATGCAGTAATCCCACAAACTGTGAAATAACTGCAAAGGGACTCAATTTCACAGCCGCCAGGAAGGATAATAGAAATATTATGGTTAAAAGAAGCAGTTATTAAAAAAAAAGCAGAGACAACTGCTGAAGCTTACACTCACCTACTCTGCATATTGATCATGAAGTATTGAGAGGTGGCCTGGTGTGTGAGGGAGCTAGATACGATGAGATGGGCCTGATTTTATAAGGGACATCCAGTCTGATTCCACTATAGTGAGCAAGGAGGATGCAGGTGTAATTGTGCAAAGGCTACTGTTGCTAAGCAACTGAGTAAACGACTTGCAAAGATTAAATGAAAAAAGAAGTTTGATGAAAATGGCTTAGAGCTTTATAGACTGAACACCTCCCAGTGAATTCCTGTCGTGCATGTAAATACCTGTTACGCATAAAGGTCATGTATTATAAACTCTACTAAGAAAATCCAATGCACTACTGTGATTAATACAGTGTACCAAATACCAAATATAATTGTTGTTACTTGATCCTTACAGACAATCTGGTTCAGAGGACAGCATAGAAAGGTAGGAAAAGTTTGTATTTTTGCAATCAGTTGTCAAAAGAATAACACAAAGACATCAAAAAGGTTTGGGACATCCACCCGTATATTGGACCCTGGCTGCAAAAGGGTTGTTATTCAACTTTGACTCCAGAACCGAACTGATTAGAGAGTGAGAATATGATGACTTTAAAGGCCGGGACAGGAAGTGACATCATCAGGGCTGGAACAGGAAGTGACATTTTCAGGACCAAAAGTGACTTCATCAATGGCACCAGGAACGGAAGTGGTGTCATTGATAGCGGCAGGACTGGAAGTGATGTCATCAATGCAGGAAGTGACGTCATCAATGGCGCCAGTACAGGAAGCAACGTCATCAATGGCTCCAGTACAGGAAGCAACGTCATCAATGACGCCAGTACAGGAAGTGACGTCATCAATGGCACCGGAACCTAGGAGGATTTCCCGTGGATTGTCTGCAGAGGATTGAGAGGGAAAGTCAGTGCAGCTCGCCACCCCCTGGTCTGGCATAAGGTACTACTATTATTCAGGCCCTTTAACTACCTCCCAATCGCACGTGTGTGACACAGTTTATATGCTAAATTTGATTTTGTCATTATATTATTAGTTCACCTTTTTCTGTACATTTTGCTTCCTTAATTGTATCCTGTTAACAATAATTAACAACAAGCAAAGTCGACAGTAGAGTAATTGATACTGAATACTGAAAGGTGGCTGCATCTTCTTCAGTGTCAGACCCACTAGTTTGAAATGACAGCTTAAAAAAAACAAACTCCTGTAATAGCGGAATGAAAATCACAGAAAAGATAACGATGATAATAATGATGAAAATAATTAAAAAACAAGATAAAAACACAAAACTATCCACATGTGGCAAACATTAATGTCTGCTAATTTCCAAAATAATTTATCAGTTTTACAATTTTTGATTTGACATTTCAATATAGGAACTGAGAAGTAATGGCTTGCTTTATTAAGGCAGTAACCTCAAGACTTAATTTTAGAAACACTGAGTTAGGAAATGTGAATATTAAGTAGACAGATACACAGATATACAGTCTGCAAAAAAAAATAGCCATACCACCTTAAACCTCTGACCAGCATTACACAGAATAGCCACTTTTCATTT
Source organism: Polypterus senegalus (assembly GCF_016835505.1). NCBI lineage: Eukaryota > Metazoa > Chordata > Cladistia > Polypteriformes > Polypteridae > Polypterus > Polypterus senegalus. The sequence continues at coordinate 98,802,047 of NC_053159.1, read as the reverse complement.
TGTACACTCACTGTAGTTTTGTTGATGTTAACTTCAGTAGCAGCAGCAATACTATCAGTTTCACTGACCTGTTTGATTTTTTTGAAGTAAATCCAAAATGTACAAACAGAGAACTTTGTTTTCTACTCTCGGACTTAGGCCAAGTAAAACATCACTAGCTAAATTGTCTCATTTGGATTAAGGTAACTGTGTTCCATGAATCAATTTTCTGTAGCGTAGCCCTGCCACAGATCAGGGTTGCAGCTCTAATTAGCAAAGAGCACAGAAGCCAGGCTAAAACATAAGGAAGCACACTAATCACCATCTCCTTCTGAGTTTCTATTTGAACATATTTTTTGCAAAACCAGTAATTAGCGCTGTGTAGTTTGTAATATCATAACAGGTTTGTGAAATGTGTACTCATGGACTACTGCCTCCCAATTTTTTACTTTAAAGCTGTATTGAGCCCAGAGAATTAATTGGGTGTGTGGGACCCCAAATATTTTGTTCTTTGGTATAAATAACACATCTTTGGCCTCTCCTTAATCTGAAGATTAATCCACCCTATGCCTTATGCCTCTTGACACCTGTGTACTTATGATGCTTATTGGGTATTTATCCATGTCTGTCATTCATCCATCCATTGATGTTCCTATCCCTCTTATCCAGGTCAGGGTTGTGGGACAGCTGGAGCCTATCCCAGCAATCATCAGGCACAATGCAGGAAAAATCCTTGGACAATGTTCCTGTCCATCATAATGTACACACACACATGAGTATACACACTTGGCCCAATTTAGCAAATGACAGTCCTCCTAACCTGCATGTCTTTGAACAGATGGAGGAAACTGGAACACTCAGAAGAAACCCACATGGACACAGGTAGAATGGACAAACTCCGATGCCACAACTTTTACTGTATATAGCGGGGCTACATAGTAGTAATATCATCATTATTTGAACATCATCATTAGAACAATCTACAGTAGACGAGAACAGGCCATTCAGCCCAACAAAGCTCGCCAGTCCTATCCACTTGTTTCCTCCAAGAAAACATCAAGTGGAGTTTTGAAAGTCCCTAATGTCTTACTGTCTACCACACTACTTGGTAGCTCATTCCAAGTGTCTATCGTTCTTTGTGTAAAGAAAAAGTTCCTAATGTTTGTGCGAAATTTACCCTCAACAAGTTTCCAACTGTGTCCCTGTGTTCTTGATGAACTCATTTTAAAATACAAGTCTCGATCCACTGTACTAATTCCCTTCATAATTTTAAACACTTCAATCATGTCACCTCTTAATTTTCTTTTGCTTAAACTGTAAAGGCTCAGCTCTTTTAATCTTTAATCTTTTTAATCTCATAATTCAACCCCCTTTTTTTTTTAACATGAAATCTCGGTGGATCAATGGTGATTTTCCCACATGAGATGCCAACCCTCTGAAACTCCGGTAATGTTTCTTTTACACAGCTTAGTGGTCAGAGCACTCAAATCTTTTTTGTAACATCACGTTAAAACTGGTGGTATGTTCCACATGACCACATACAATGTTTGCATTCATTCAACTGTTACTACACTGGGTAGTAACAGTATTAAATGAAAAGGAAATCAGGAGAAGTTGCAAAGTCAAAATAACAAGCCAAAGGTTGAAACCGTAAATATGTGAAATAAATCAATAAATCTAAGGAGATGAATCAAAGATCAAAGTCAGAATACAGAAAGGGATTTTGTAGTCAAACAGGGAGACATAATTAGATCAAAACTGAGTATCAATTAGATCAAAACTGAGTATCATAGTGTTGTCAATGTTTGTGCTGAGTGCGTTTTGTTTCCATCATCCCGTTTGCTGTTTATCATGTGTGCATCAGTGAATGTTGTCCCCATAAACACAGAGGGGATGGATGATGGAGAGAGACCGCAGCCCCAAGATTGAAAACACCTGTTTACAATCAATCAATTACATCCAGCTCATTACTATATAAACAATCAGGAGGGAACAGAGGAAGGAGAAAGACGGAGATTATATTTCACTACAATGAACCACCAGCACCTGATATTTTTCCACATTGCTCTTTGGGATCCTGTTTGGTTTTCATTCTGCCGGACTTACATCAATTCAATCATCGCCAGAGACCCCAGGGTTGGACTATATTATCCACCACTTGCTGAGGATTCACGTTGGGGTTGCTCTATTTTTTCCGGGAAATTCAAATGCATCACTTATCTGTTGGCCAGTCATCATATTCAGGACAGTTGTATACTCAGACTCAAGTTCACTATCATTGGCATTTTCAGTATTCATTCATTGTTATTTGTGTTTTGTGTTTGTTATATGTTACTGGGACAAGGGAGGGTTTTGATATTGTATATATGGTGTTGTCACGTTGTTAGTTTTATGGAGGGATATACATATTTACATATATATTTTTCATGGGGAATGTGCAGTAGTGTTTTGTTGTATTCATTTAATATATTTACTCACTTATTTTTACATATCTGCTTTTTTGTGCTTATGTTTAAACCACCGATTGTGGGAGAAAGATTCATCTCAGTAATTTATCCAGGCCACAGATCTTTGAAGTGTAGCTGCCAGCTGGGTAAAGGGGTTGGCCGTTACATTATTCTTTGTTTAAATTTTTACTTACCTTGAGTTTGCTTTGTGATGACGTAAACTGCTCAAATAAATTAAAGGAACACTTTTTAATCAGAGTATCAAGTCAATGAACCTTCTAGGATATTGATCTGGTCAGTTAAGTAGCAGAGGGGGTAGTTAATCAGTTTCAGCTGCTTTGGTGTTAATGAAATTAACAACAGGTGCACTAGGGGGGCAACGATGAGACGACCCCCAAAACAGGAATGGTTTAACAGGTGGAGGCCACTGACATTTTACCCTCCTCATCTTTTCTAACTGTTTTTTCACTAGTTTTGCATTTGGCTGTGGTCAGTGTTACTACTGGTAGCACAAGGCGATGTCTGGACCCTACAGAGGTTGCAGAGGCAGTCCAACTTCTCCAGTATGGCACATCAATACGTACCATTGCCAGAGGGTTTGCTGTGTCTCCAGGCACAGTCTCAAGGGCATGGAGGAGATTCCAGGAGACAGGCAGTTACTCTAGGAGAGCCGTACAAGGCCGTAGAAGGTCCTTAACTTATTAGCAGGACAGGTATCTGCTCCTTTGGGCAAGGGGAAACAGGATGAGCACTGCCAGAGCCCTACAAAATGACCTCCAGCAGGACACTGGGGTGAATGTCTCTGACCAACCAATCAGAAACAGACTTCATGAGGGTGGCTGAGGGCCTGACGTCCTCTAGTAGGCCCTGTGCTCACTGCCTGGCATCGTGGAGCTCGATTAGCATTTGCCATGGAATACCAGAATTGGCAGGTCCACCAATGGTGCCCTGTGCTTTTCACAGATGAAAGCAGGGTCACTCTGAGCACATTTGACAGACATGAAAGGGTCTGGAGAAGTCATTGAGAATGTTATGTTGCCTGTAACTTTGTTCAGCCTGACTGATTTGGTGGTGGGTCAGTGATGGTCTGAGGAGGTATATCTATGGAAGGACACACAGACCTCTACAGACTGGACAATGGCACCTTGACTACCATTAGGTATCGGGTTGAAATCCTTGGACCCACTATCAGGCCCTATGCTGGTGCAGTGGGTCCTGGGTTCTTCCTGGTGCACGACAATGCCCGGCCTCATGTGTCAAAAGATTACAAGTAGTTTCTGGTGGATGAAGGAATTGATACCATTGACTGGCCCCCATGCTCGCCTAACCTAAATCTAATAGAACACGTCTGGGACATTATGTTTCAGTCTATCCGACGCTGCCAGGTTGCACCTTAGACTGTCCAGGAGATCAGTGATGCCCTGGTCCAGATCTGGGCGGAGATCCCCCAGGACACCATCTGTTATCTCATTAGGAGCATGCCCCGATGTTGTCAGGCATGCATACAAGTATGTGGGGGCCATACAAACTACTGAGTACAATTTTGAGTTGCTGCAAAGAAATTTCGGCAAAATGGACTAGCCTGCTTCATCATTTTTTCACATTGATTTTCGGGGTGTCTTTGAATTCAGCCCTCTATAGGTTGATAATTTTCATTTCCATCAAACGATGTGGCATCCTTTCGTTCCTAACACATTACCCAGTCCATATCAGTATAGGCATCCAGCATGGTTTTTTTCCCATTGAGATTTGATGTGTTTTCAAAGTATTCCTTTAATTTTTTGAGCAGTTTATAATAAGTATAATAAGTAATGATTGGTAATTGATTCAGGATATTGGAATCTGCCTTCTCTGGGAATCACACCACCCTTTTTGACTAACATGGTTTATTTTCCCAATTGAATTTAACTTTAGTGAAGTAACCTCTGCCCTTGTCAGCCAATAAATGTCAGCTTCCGGTCTCTTAAGTGACCAACACAATGCCTAATGACTTTCTTTAATATGGAAAGGAACACAAAACAAGTTGATCCATCATGAACTCATCAAACGAAATGTCAGGCAGGAATAAACCTGCATGTGTCCTGATAGGTGGATGGTGATAAAGAGAAATTAAACTCAGAGCAACAAAAAGGGCAACCCAATGAAAGTAGTGAATGTCAAAATACTAAGAATTGGTGATCAAGGCAAAACAAAACTTTAGGTGGTCTACTCAAAAAAGCAGTCATGGCCAGAATCTATACCTATAAATTGTTTTTGTTGTGAAGAATTGGTTTTCTTTTGTGATATTTTTCCTTTATGTTAAAAAATTTCAGACTCATTGTACAATTTTAACCTTAAATAAGCCACTATGATATTAGGTGCAATACGATGGTGTAGTCCACATGCCTAGCAGCATGCAACATCATAACAACCAACTTCACAAACTAGTATGTATTGGAAAATCTATATATATAAAATTCTTTTCGCGTTTGAAACGGAAATTACGTATGACCATGCGAAACGGAAATTACATATGATCACAGAACATATTATAATACAGGAACTAATCACTTTGTTTGTGGACGCCATTTTTATATCGTCTTTATGAATTGTTATTATTTATGTGAGAGTTATTTTGCTGATATTGAAAAGAAGTAAACACAAACACGCAGATCTATCCCATAGAAGTGCACCCCTCGTCGCCCTCTCCCAGCCCACCTCTCTGGACTCCTGCATTGAGCCGTCTGCTGCCAGATGCGTTCTGACATAGAAGTTTTATTTATTTGTCCACGTGACTGTCGTGGAAACTGCCACATTATAACTTTTTTTTAATTGGCAGTACTTGATAGTAGAAGAGATGAGGAAAACAGCTTTGCGTCTTTCTACTTTTTAACTGCGGCGAACTATAAACAATGTGAAGGTGACACTGCCTTCAGCGGCAAGGGGTCGTGAGAACAAAGTGGATGCTCAGAGGAGTGGAATGTCGGGCTGCTCCGCCGGGTCGAGAGCTTCGCAGTTTCGGATTGTATACTCTCTTCTCGCACTGTTTGTGACACTTCAAGTGCCCCGTCGGCTCCTGGGAGAGTGGAAATCTTTGCGAATGAGTGTGATCGGCGTCATTGAAGCAAAATTCTCTTTTTAAATTGCGCTGCACGACTACTTACTGTCCCTTAAGGTGAGTTCAGGTCACTAAAACCCCACAACATTCAAAGTTGCTTTTGTGATGAATTCTTTTAAGAAGATGGAGGGTTTACATCTAAGAGGATGTACCAACCTCTTCTTGTTAAGTTTTGGACTTGGGAATTATTTGGACCTTCAGCCCGTTTAAGCACAGAATGGCAGCATCCACAATACTCAGAATAATTTTTCTCTTAAATCACAGGCACGTAGTGCAAGGTTGTCAGGCAGAAATTTACAGGATCGCATAGAAAATGTAATTTCTATACCACAGCTCATCCCTTTCACAAGAGATCTGCTACTGAGAGATGATCCAGATACATTTAAGCTGCTGTTAGTGCTACTTACCTGTTGTGTTATAGCACCTTTAAAATGTACTTTACCTGAAAGCACTCCAGTACTGCTCAATGTATCGTTACTTTTTACATGTTAATGTTTTACTGTTTAATTTATATACTACATTTTATTTTTTTCCCTTGCACTCAGTGAGTGAAGCCACTGGGTAATTAGCTAGTAAACAAAAAACACAGCACACAGTACAATATGCTCTGTTTGTGGACTGTTGTCCAGCAAAGGGCGCGCATGTGCACAAAACTGCACTCCCTCATAATGGGCTAATTAGAGCAACCAACTAAATTAAAGCACTCATATGGGAGCTCACCAAGAAAACCTGAAACTCCAGGTTTATTCATTTGAATTACAAAATGCTTTTTAAGAGGAATTTCTGTATCTATTTTCTAATATGATTTTTTACATATTAGTTTTTATTTTGAAGGCTTTGGATTTTCTTTGGCTTTTGTTCTGACATGGCTCATGTCACTAGTGACAAATGAATGGATTCATGTGAAATATAGATTCACAGTGACAATTAGAGTTATCACATCAAAAAATAGCAAAATAAATTTAGATTCACCACAAGTGAAATTCGTGTCATTAGCATATTTATCTCAATGCAGCCTTTTCTCCATGTGCAAAAGCATGCTAAAACGTTTACTGTAACGTGTAAAGCATGGATAGCTAGGTGAAGCTTTCTGGATATACAAGCACACACAAAGACACACATTAAAGAGAATTATTATAGCTAGTTAAAAGGCCATATATTTTGTGATATCTGTCTCAAAAAAAACAAAAAAGAAGACTTAAATATAAAAACTAAGGCCAAGAAACAAAATTACCCTGGTCGCAAACTCAATGCATTTTGCCATGTTTTTCCATGTGGAGAAAAAGGGTACAGATGAAACAAAAAATATTTTCGTTAAAGACGTGAATTTTATTTATGGTGCCACCCAATTTATTTCATAATGTTTTTTTAATTGTAAAATCTCTACAGATTCAAACAAATTGTTTTGTTCATCACAACTTTACAGCCTGAACAGGTCAAAATGAAATCAACATTGAAAAAGGATGGGGGAAAAACTCATGTCCTAAATAACCAAAATAAGCCTTTTATTATTATTATTATTATTATTATTAATAATATTATTATTATTATTATTATAAATATTAATTAATATAATAATAATAATAATAATAATAATAGTAATAATAATATCAAAGTTTAACGAAAAAGCATTCAAAAACACCTAACCTGAGAACAGAAGTTTAAAAATGTGAATACCAACTATTGCTTCCAACAGATATGTGTAGCAAGAAGGAGCTAAGTAAGCCATTGACAATTTCATATGTGAAAAGAAAGCTTTAAAATCAGCACAAAAATGAATTAGAAGTTGGTGCAATTATCTTCTTGGACTTCTTACATGTAGATATGACTCTTCTTGGCATGTTTTGAATTAACTGCAGTGTTGTAAGTGAATGATTCAACCAGCCTTGTCACAAAGCCTTACAACAGCCAATTCTGCAATTTCGCAGTATTTCTGTGATGGAAAAAGGAAAATTGGATTGCCCAGAGAAAACCACAAACACACACAGAACTTGTAAACTGGGACTGGGACTGATAGTCATTTTAGAAAAGTGATAAATAATAACTCCACAACCAGGGCTGATTCCTGCTGTCCTGCTGGAATAGTCTCAGGGCTCTCAGTCCTGGAACTGAATTAAGTGACCTTGACAATAATAATAATAATAAGAAGAAGAAGAACAGTCCTGTGTGAGTGACTCTGTGTGTTTCTGAACATACTGGCACCTTATCTGTGTCACTGGCCCCCTGTGACCCTCATTTGGGTAACTGGGTTAGAAAATGAATCGATGGATAATAAAAGCAATATGTGTCTGCAATGTTTAATGTTTAATATGTAACCATATTAATTATAATTTAATAAAAGAAAATTCATTTGGTTTAAAATGCTGATAGTAATTAAGGGTGTTTACAGTCTGCTTAAAAAAGCAGGACAGGTTTGGATGTCACATGCAGCTGGGCAGGTGGTACGGAGAGACATCGTTCTGAGTTTCCAAGTCAGTGCCTTTTAGGCTTGCCATTTCTAGATTTCTTTAATTGATTAATACCCTGGAGTAGAATTAACAGCTTTTCAGCACCAGTCAGCACAGATGAGTCATTTTGTGTAACACCTGAATAGCAGAATGCCCTGGGGTGCTAGACCAACAGCACAGTACTATACAGTGGCATGAGGAACAGGGAACGTTTCCACACGAGGACAGATGGCACCATTCACAGACCATTATCGACCAAGTGCTGGTCCTGGGCAGAGACAGTGCCCTATATGACAGTTTTGCAAAAAAAACCCTTTGTTGCAGTTTTGTTCTTGGGCTTTGCTCATTAACACTAGGGCCAACACTGGCACCCGTGCTCACCTCCAGAGCCAAGCAGATGGTGCCTAGAAGAGCAGCGAAGTGAGAGCATCTTTCTTTTTATAGCTAATTCAGTGAATTCTGTCTAGTCCTGTGCTCCTGTGGCTTGGCCCAGCTGTCTGGCTTTAGCATCATCACTCTAATAGTCCTTCTGAGCACACTGGCACCATTCAGGGCCGGTCAGCATGGTGCTTAGCCTCTGTTAATTACACTAATTTGAAAGGCAGCCAGCATGTTGGAAAAAGAGGCACAATTTGGGGGCCTTTCACCTCTCCCTGTTTCAGTGCAAAATTACTTGGACTGCATTTATTTTGATGTTTTGCACCTGTGATTTGGTGCTTTAAAGTCTTCAGGCATAGACTAAAGCATGAATTAAATAAAAGAATCTCATCATCTAATATTAGTCAGAACATCGGGGAACCAAACAACCCTTGGGCAAGATCAAAGGCAACAGAATGGAAAACCTGTCTCCCTAAAAGATTTGCCACGCATGAGAACAGTGAGCCTCCCCACAGAGTATAGCTGGGTTTAACCTTGATTGAGGTCGTCTAATGAACTTTACAGGCAGGCTCACAGGAGGAGTGCTTAGAAGATTTTAAATGAGCTGAATCTTGGGTGTCTCTGTGCAAATTGCAGAAGTATCTCATTTTACCGATCATGTACTGTAAGTGCTGAATATGTGTCCTATGCACATATTAAGAGTGCTTAAAGGATTGAAAGTTGTTGAGAGATCTGGCCTGGTAGGACTGGAGATCAGGCAATTGATGAGAGGTCAGCATTCAATCAATTCTGCGCTCCATTTGCTTTTTGCTTTGTCATACCTGAACAGTAAATCTGTTGTATTGGCATTCACACCAGGCTGCAGTCATGGAATTGTTACAACAGGAGCAAGAAGGAGCAGCTCTGCCAGATGGACTGAGGCCACAGAGCAATTAGCCGAAGTGTCGGAGACTGCTCAGCTTTAGAGGAAAAAGAGAGCAATGCCAATGCGGTCACTTACGGTGTTTAGCAAGTCCTAAGTGCAGAGCAATGGGGGCTCTCTAGTGGTAAGCACCATGTAAGCTGCATGGCTGTGGAATGGAACCAGGACAGGATTTACAAATTATAAAAGAGTAAAACTAAGACTTCTAAAAATAAAAAAAGGACAGAGTAAGATGAAAAACAGCTTGCTCACTTAGAAAGATATTCAGAGAAGTATTGATAGGATATGCCCGGGGATGCCTGCCATGTGGGCGGGGCACACTGAGTGCCAGTGAGCTGAGCTCCTTACTAGCACCGCCAACCACTGAAATCACCTCAGATCTGAGCAGATGGGCTAGGCATATGTGGTGACAAGTTGCCCAGTGTGACATGTTATTTGGGAATCTGTTACTCCTCCAGTATGCGTGGGCACAGTTGGACAGGGCACCATTTTGCTGAAATAAGTATTTACTGTATTTTCTATTTGCTGACCCTGATCAGATCATCCTTTGGCTCTGTGAAGCTTGGCAATTCACTGTAACCACATGAAATGGATTAGGGGGGCACAGCTTAACCTGAATTTCATGAACAGAGGGTTATGGACTTTGGGGTTTGGTACACATGTGGTGCTTCTGGCAATGACAACAAGGAATGACCTCCATTCAAAAAGGCATAAAATCACCCCCATTTATATCAAAGGGGCTTATTATGGTGGTGTTAAAAAGTATATATGAATTGAGGGATATACTAACAAAGTCAATCAAATCACAAGTCTTTCCTGACAGTGCATTGTTACAATACATTTGGCTGCTGATGATAGTCCCTTTAACTCAGCACATGATAAAGTTCATTAGGACAGTTGCTATATACAATGTTGACTAAATAAGGATTAAAGCAGTGATGATGACAATCATAATGTGCCAGCAGGATCGATCACATCTTAAGATAAAACAAATTTGCAACCAGAAATTCTAAGTGTGAAATGCAGGGTCTTAACCCAATACATGATAAAAGTTCAGTGTGAAAAGTACAATGTAAAATTAGGACAAAATGATTGATTGATATGCTAGCAGAGTCAATCACATCAGAAGAAACATTTGGGCTTTGATGGCACTTTGTTACCTTGTTGGCTTGAATTGTATTTATATAAAGCACCTTTTGAAGAAATGTGCTGTGAAGATGCTATATAAAGTAATAAATCTTAATTCTGTCACTCCATTAAAAACTAGATCAGTTTCTTTCTCCTTTTCTGCTCCCTGGTTCACGCCTGAACTTCGGCTTTTGAAAGCCAAAGGCCAGCAACTTGAACAGTTATATAAAAAACTGGACTCTTTGTTCACAAAGATGTACAAAAACTATACTTTATTACAAGGACTATATTGCCCAAACTAAATCTAACTATTATACTCTCATTATTTCTTCCAATGAAGTAAACACCAAGTCATTGTTTTCACTACTTAATAATATCACACAACCCCCGGATTCTTTACCTTCTCACCTTTACTCAACTGAATTTTGCAATTTCCTTATGTCCTTTTTTCATGAAAAAATCCAGAAGATTCATCAGTCTCTCTGTATGGATTCCTCCAGTACTTCATTTGAATTTCACCCACCAACTCACTCATTCTTCTCTTTTCAGCTTCCTACTTTCTCAGAAATCTCAGATCTTGCCTGTAAGTCTAAGCCATCTACCTGTCAACTGGACCCCCTCCCTACAGTTCTCGTCAAAGCCTGTCTCCCCTCTCTGGTCCCCCTAATCTCTGCTATAATCCACTCTTCTCTCACTACTGGTACTGTTCCTTCATCTTTTAAAACTGCTGGAAAAACCCAAATACTGCAAAAACCTGGTGTCAATCCGACTAATTTCAGTAATTTTCGTCCTATTTCTAATCTACCCTTCATTTCCAAAATTCTTGAAAAAATAGTGGCTATTCAACTTCATTCTCATTTATCTCAAAATAATCTGTATGAACAGTTCCAGTTCCTCGCCACAGTACAGAAATGGCACTTATAAAAATTACTAATGACCTCCTGATGGCGGTTGATTCTGGTTTAATTACTATTCTCATCCTCCTTGATCTGAGTGCAGCCTTTGACACTATTTGTCACACCACTCTTCTCAAAATTTAATATCTTCGATTGGCACTACCCACACTCCACTAGATTGGTTCAGATCCTACCTCTCAGGCTGCACTCAGTTTGTTCAGCTTAAAACTTTCACATCCCAACCCACCGCCATTACTTCAAGTGTGCCCCAGGGCTATGTCCTGCGGCGCCCTCCTTTTCTTTATTTACCTCCTTCCCCTTGGCAATATCTTTTGTAAATATAACATTAGTTTCCACTGTTATGCTGATGACATTCAGCTCTATCTCACTAGCAAATCTACTACTTCCTTTCCATGCTCCTCACTTACTGATTGCATAACAGAAATCAAATCCTGGTTTTCTTCAAATTTTCTTAAATGAAATGGTGACAGAACTGAGGTTCATTGGTACAAAATCAACATTATCCAAAACTGATCATTTTTCATTTGTTATTGATAATTCCTCTGTCTCCCCTTCCCCACAGGTTAAGAGTCTGGGTGTCATCCTTGATAGTACTTTACCCTTTCTGCATATTTCCACTTGTGTAACATTAATCGTATTCGCCCCTCCCTCCCTCAGTTCAGTTCAAAATTCAATTCAAAATTCTCCTACTAACTTTTAAGGCTATCCACAGCCTTGCCCCTCCATATCTGTGTGACCTCCTCCATGTTGCCATTCCCTCCCGTACCCTTAGATCCTCTTCCTCTATCCACTTGACTGTCCCCTTCGTCCCTCTTACCACTATGGGGAATAGAGAATTCAGTTGCTCTGCTCCCCAGCTTTGGAACTCACTACCACCTGAGCTTAGAAATATTGAATTATTTTCACTTTTCAAATGTAAACTTAAAACTCATTTGCTTAAGACTGCTTTTTCTTTTTGATTACAATTGCTCTGTCTGATTTTACTTTTGTTTATAATCTGTGTTTTGTCTATTGTTTGGTGTCCTTGAGTGTTTAGAAAGGCACCTACAAATAAATTAAATGTATTATTATTATTATTAATTAATGTGCTGTCAGAGCCAATCACGTAACAAGGTTCAAGAAAGGCCTTGCTGGCTATTTTAAATGTAAAATGCTTTGTTACAGTCATTTTGGTGATAATTTTAATATTTCTTAATCCAATACACAATAAACGTACCATGAAAGGCACTACATAGAAAAAGGATGGATTGACTGATTTATGATTTACATCATAAATACCGCCTTCTGATTATTATAACTATGAAATTCCTTGGTACTATCACCTTGTATTTTGTCATTTAAAACTTTAAAAAGCTGACTATGAAATGTGCTATATACATTATTCAGCAAGTGAAAAACTTGCTTGCAGTGCTAATCACATAACAACATCAAACAAAGTCCCAAATGGCCATTATAAGCATATATTTCATCGTTACAATTACTGTGGATCTTGACCCAATACATGATAGAGCTTAGGGACAAAGATGCTATATAAAGGAATAACTGTTGAATTTATTGATTCATAAAAAAACAGAAATCGTATAGACTTTGCAAACAATGAACGTGATAGCAGAACAAGGTAAACATTTAGCTGAAATAATTTCTTTCCCTTCATATCCAACCATCCATCATCCAACCCACTATATCATAACACAGGGTCATGGGGGTCTGCTGGAGCCAATCCCAGTCAACACAGGGTGCAAGGCAGGAAACAAACCCCGAGCAGGGTACCAGCTCACCGCAGGGCAGACACACCCACACACCAAGCACACACTAGGGACAATTTAGGATCGCCAATGCACCTAACCTGCATGTCTTTGGACTGTCGAGGAAACTGGAGTACCCGGAGGAAACCCACGCAGACACGGGGAGAACATGCAAACTCCACGCAGGGAGGACTCAGGAAGTGAACCCAAGTCTCCTTACTGCGAGGCAGCAGTGCTAACCACTGCCCCACCGTGCCACCCTTCCCTTCATATTTTCATTTAAAAAGAATTGGCAAAGGCAAAGCTTGTTAGACAAAATGGACTCACCACATAATTCTCAGGAAGTTCTTTCTTTCTTTCTTTCTTTCTTTCTAATCTGTAGCAGTTTAGGTTTATTCTCTCTGACCACTGTTACCTTCGACATTCTCCTCTGGGCTCGTGACTGAACATAGCGGACTAAAAACTGAATTTCCTTTATCACTTCTAACAGTATGGAGACTTACAGATTTTAAAAAAATAAATAAATAAATTTAATGTTGCTCTTTTCATGGAGGCGGTCAATGCCTAGACTTGGGAGATTTCCCTTTCATCTTTAATTCATGTGCCTTTTTTGAAAATTCTTCAAAGACACCAAAGGCAGCATTTTTTACATCCCCCCTGTTGCTGTTGTCTCCATTAAGGTGAAAATGCAGTGACTGGGGAGACTGGAGAGTCCCTTGGCTCTCTTCCTAAATGTTCCTTACATGTTAAGGGTCTGGGTGTTTGAATGAGTGGGCTCTGTGAGGGGTTGTGTTAACTGGTTTTGAGAATATATTGTAATAACCACAAAACAGTAACATTGGCTGCATTTTTTGCTTCTCAGCGACATTTAAAATACGACATTAGAGTTATGAAACACAGATACTGAACAGCAAGAATGAAGGCCTCCTTGCCAGATGAGATGATGTACATCTTTTATGTAGAGTTTCTTGAGGCTAATGACGTCTGGCTGCCTTTGGCACTAAAGTTGCTCTACAGTTACTAGCCAGAAGTTTCCAGTCCAGCACAGCTGTGCCATGCTTCTTCCAATATGTCAGTGGAAAGAGCAGCACAGATCCCCTCCAGATTTCCTGTAAAAAAACAGACATCCCTCGTGGGCACACACAATAAATATGTGCACCCATAATGAGTCGGCTAATTATGAACAAGCTGTTTAATACGATGCCTTTCTTGTGCCTGGAAGGAAAAAAACAGAAAAACTAAACAAGCAGTCTCTTTCTGACAGCAAGTAAGATTTCAGCTTCATTGTGAGCAAAGGAGAAAGACTACCGGAGGGAACTGATGGACAGAGATGTTAAGCTGAATGACAAAGGTATGGCAGCTTGAGAAAAAGCTCACACTATCCTGCATGAATTTTGGATGAGAGCACAGTGCTCCCAGGGACACCCCCTCATTAAGAATGTGAATCTCACCTCATGGAAGTGTCTAACAGTAATCTGATTGGCCTACTCTCTTCACTCTTGTCTTGTTTAATTCGTTCATTTATTGATGGATTTTCATTGATTTTCCGCGCTACCCCCTGTGCATTCATTTAGTTTTTCACAGTCAGATTCCCCTTCATCTCATCCTTGATATATGATTAGAGCCCTTAGCTTTCCAGAGGTTATCCACTATGTTTTCTCCTTTGATGAAGTCTTGGTGGGAATTCTCTCCACCCTTGCAGTGGTGGGCTGCCTTCTTTCTGTTGACCTTATGGTCAGATGTACTGTATGACCCTGGCCTGTCTTAAATTTTTTATTGGTTTACAGCAGTGGTGAGCAACATTGATCCTGGAGGACCACCGTGGCTGTAGGTTTTTGTACCAACCCAGCTGCTTAATTGGAAACCAATCTTTGCTAATAACAGGTCTTATTTAATTTTATGGCTTGTTCATGTTTTAACCTGTCATTCTTATATTGTCGATTTTTCCTTTATTAATTTGAAGCTTCAAATGGATAAGTAATTCTCGGTCCTATTTTATTAAAACATATAATTCACGATGAATACTCAAAGATGTTAATGGAGACTAGCTAAATAGTGAACTGCTGGCCCCTTTGTCATTTGCATTATACTGTATTTCTAATCTTCTTCTTCTTCTTTTAGCTGCTCCCATTAAGGGTTGCCACAGCGGATCAACTTCTTCCATATCTTTCTGTCCTCTGCATCTTGTTCTGTTACACCCATCACCTGCATGTCCTCTCTCACCACATCCATAAACCTTCTCTTAGGCCTTCCTCATTTCCTCTTCCCTGGCAGCTCTATCCTTAACATCCTTCTCCCAATATACTCAGCATCTCTCCTCTGAACATGTCCAAACCAACGCAATCATGCCTCTCTGAGCTGTTTAAAACTAAAATAAACAGGTAAGGATGGGAAATCTTAACAAGCAAAAAAATGTCACTTGAGTAATAAGTGCTTCGATGGCAATAATTGACTTTTCAAGGAGCAACTAATTTGGAGCAAAAACCTGAGGACCAATGTTGCTCACCACTGGTCTACAAGGTCGCTTCTGTTATGTGTACAGAGTAGAGAGAAATTATTACTTGCGTACAGGGATGGCACCATTATTAAGGTGAATTAGGCATTTGCTTAGGATGCAGATCACAAGGGGTGAGGAGAACCTAGCCACAAAGGTTAGCTACCAAACAGATGGTTGGCGCACTAATATGCTTGGCCTAAGGTGCAAAATAATAGCACTGGCAATTCTGTATTTACGAATAAACTTATATTCCATCTCCACTTCCATGATTAATAAGTATAACTATATTTTCTTGATACTGCTGTTTTCCTACCTGAACAATCTCAAAACTTACATGTCATATACTGTATATGCTCATATTCCTGTTTACAACAATATGAAATATACAGTGTCTTTCCAGGGACACTGCTAACAGTGCTGCCAACTTACTAATAACAGAATTATCCTTCTGTCAAAGATCTGCGGGTGCCTGCCTGCTCTGTGCCTAGTGTCCCTTCGTGCACAGGGTGGCAGCATCCCCATCTGGCGAGCCCCATTATGGACACCTGCAGATCAGCATGGGAGTTGTGTTCCCATCGTTCTGCCCTGTCACGTTTCTTTGGGGGCTCCCAGGGGGAACTGCCAGATATTGACAGCACAAGAACAAGGCCTGAAAATGCTTCTCGAAGGCAGAAGTGGGAACCAGAAGTACTCCCGGTTCCAGAGTTAAAAGAAAGCTTTCTGCTTGTTTCTGGGAGTCAGAGTCACAGAGATGGAAAACACTTTCAATTCAATTCAATTCAATTTCAAAACCCTGGGTGGAGTGGAGGAGAACAGAGAAAATCATGGAAAGGCTGAAGAGTTTGCTGTGTTCTACTGTGCTCTACTGTTGGGTGTTCTAAAGAAACCTGTGAAAGATACGCTTGTTGTAAATAAAAGAACTGGTTTTAAACCCAGGACTGTGTCTCTAGTAGTTGTGTCTGGGGTTTTGGAGCTTGGTGTGGCCCCTGCAACAGATACTTGCCTTAACCAAAAAGGAAAATACTTTTTAAAAAGTTGATGAAGAATGCAGTTCCTCTGCAGTTCACTTGCACAAAGTCAAACATAAAACTGTGGTCAATGCTTATGCTTAGCAGCAGATAGCATTATAGCATCACAATAATGACTGTGATGCAACCAGTAAGATCCATCCATCCATCCATTTTCTAACCCGCTGAATCCGAATACAGGGTCACGGGGGTCTGCTGGAGCCAATCCCAGCCAACACAGGGCACAAGGCAGGAACCAATCCTGGGCAGGGTGCCAACCCACTAACCAGTAAGATGAAGGAAAAAAATAAAAAGCAAAATAAGATGCTATATATATATATATATATATATACAACCCTGTACTGAAAAAGGCTGATTTGTAAAAATGATGGTTGGATAGATGTTAATTCATTTTTATTACTTTATTCATTCTATCGCATTTCAATAAAATTTAATGCAATTTAATTGAAATAAAACATTATATCTTAACTCCTTTGGGTCAATTGTATCTTAGCTCATTAACATTCAGGAGAAATAATTTACTTAAAATAAGACGGTATATCTTAACTCCTTACATTAATAGAACAGGATGTCTGTAATGGCATTGGAACAAGCTGATTTGTAAAAATTTTGGATGGATCGCCTTCTGTTAATGGTTATTGCATTTTTATTCGATTTCTTTTCAATTACATTCAGTACAATTGGCTTGAAGTGTGTTATTGTTTTCCTCTCATATATGCAAAATACTTCATAAACCGTTGATATTTTGGGGTTATGTTTTTTTTAGAATTTCTTGTTGTACTAGTTACAAGCGGTCACCAGTCCAACTTTCTCATTCAAGAATACGCAGTACTGTATCTTATATCTCATGTGTCAGTTTCTTCTGGCATAGCTCCTACTGCACTCGTTGCAAGGTTCTCTTTCCTATTGTTTCTGGCCTATTTATGGTAGCATCTCCATCTTGTAACCCGTTTGTGAATTTTTCTTTAGAACATGAAGTAGTTAAGGACCTGTTTGTTACACTGCCATTTTTCTCTTATTTAACCTGCTGTGTCTCATTACACCTTTACAGTACAGTATTTCCAACTTTACTTTCCCTGACACTTCAACAGACTTCTTGATTTATTTTCTTACATTCAAGCTTTGTTTTTGTGCTTTATCCCTTCATTCTTCAATTCTTTTCCCTCATACTAATTTGTCCAGTACATTTTTATATCCATTAGGACCATGACACAAGTTTGACTGCAAATGTCGCTAGAGAAACAAAGCTATTGATTAGCTGCTGTGCATTTGTTCCTGAAGTCCCTTCACACTGAAAACAAGGCCCACACTCCTTAACTGTAGTTATAGAAGCAGGGCCCTCTGCTGATTTGAGAAGCCTTTGGGAATGGCATAATGGCAAATTCCAAATGATTTGCACTGAGTGTTGCTGGTCATTACCAACAAAAGAATTAAACCTTTAGTAAGGTTTAGAATTCAATAGGGCAAAGCCTGAAATTGCTTCAGGCTGAGATCCAGGAGTGTGAGTCATGTCATTTGGTTAGCATATGTAGAAACATCTGTCTACAGTTACCAGTGAAGAATAAGCCAACATGGAGCGTCCATTAAGAGCTACATGTAGGTCTTCAGGAGTATTCATCTAGGTGAAGGAAAACCGTATATACAGTATGTCCACTCGAAGGACACTCTAATGTGAAAATACTTAAGAAATTAAACATGAAACCAGTCTGAAACAAGTTTAAATTAGCGTAAGCAGCCCTAATTTGGGGTGTTCATAAGAAATGCAATGACTTACTTCATGAGGTTACATAACAAACAAGAATAGTTATATTACATTTCTGAAATATTAAAATTGTGTGCTTCAATGTAAATGTTTAAAGTCTAAATATTCTCAATTGTAATTGAAATGTGTCATTTTTCATCCTCTGATTGAAGTCTATAAAATGCTAAATCCCTAAGAAAGGGTCAAAAATCGTAAGTAGCATAATATTCGATATTATGGACCTTGAAATAGTTTAAAATGATACCCCGCATTCTTTTGTTTAAAATTTGTCATTTTTCACCCTCTGGGAATTGCTCATAGTGGCTATTACCACTGGTTAAGAATCAGATATGAAAAATATCACAAAAACAAAAGATGACACTCCACATCCCTTTTTACTAATCCCTGTTTTTTTGAAGTTTTGTGAAAAGGAGTAACTTTGGCCCATTAAATCCGATCACGTGGTAAACCCCTATGGCTGTTTAATGTGGCATGCACAAATTCCAGAACTTGTGATCATTTCTCTTGAAGTCACCTTACTCTCTACTCTTTGTCATAAAGATATGAAAATGATCTAAAATGAGGATTTTTCAAAGTTAGAGAGCCAAACATGGGGTGGAGGGGGGTGGGGGAGCAAAAAGCTTGATGTCTTCCTTAAATCAAGACTCATTGAATGGCATATCATATGTGGGGGTTCCTCATATCAGTAAGTCAGGAGGTGCCATGCAAAAAAAAAAGCTTAAGTGATTTCAAAGAGTCCCTAGGTAATTCTTAAGAAAACAATGAAGATGCAGATTATCAGAATGGTGAGTGGCATGAACAATTCCACAGGATAAGTGATTTATGCATTGGTAAACATGGATTTGAAAGGGGAAGGATCAAAGGGATAGTGTGGAATATCATATTTAATACTTGAAAAGCCTATATATGGATTCACCAGAAAATCAGAAATGCGATCAATAGGATGGGATACTAGTAAAAAGAAAATGCAGAAAAAAGAGTGAAACACAAAGTCACTTCTCCATGTGGAGATCACAGCTTAGCTAAGATGACATCCTACTTTATACTGAAATGCATTAATGATAAATTGAAAGCCTGGGTGGAGTGGAGGTGGGATAAAAGATTACAAAATAATACCAAATGACTTGCAGTAAGAACAGAATTACAGTTAATAGATGAGACAACATCAGAAAAGTGATAAGAAAGAAATAAAATGAAAAGCACATTGAAAAACATGAATTACCAAATATTAAAGGGGTACCTTATTTGATTCTGCACTTACGGTTTTATGGATAACGGGGATAAGGCAGAGTATAGGCAGTCAGATGGAGAATTGTGTTGCTTGGTGCAAAGAGAATTGTCTGCACCTTAACAAAAACAATTAACTGTCACTACACCACAAATCCTCTAAGAGTCACTATTGAGGGAGTGGATATAGAGGTGGTCCATTCCTTCAAGCACTTTGGGGTCCACATCAATGACAGGTTGGACTGGTCTCAGAACATAGGAAAACTGTATCATTAGGACTATAACTGTTGAGTATGTATCTATAAAATTTGAGTGTAGTGTCCTTATGGGCAACACTCTCACTGAATGGTTCCCTGTACAGTCCGGAGTGAGACAAGGGTGCATCATCTCTCCCATCCTCTTCCTACTTACAATAGACAGGATCACAACCAATACAATAGCAGATAAACCTAGAGGCATCCATTGGGCCCTGTCCTCCCAATTGGAAGACCTTGACTTTGCAGACGACCTTGCTCTCCTTTCAACAAACCACTCCAACATGCAATCGAAAATTGACAGGCTTTACAAATATGCCAGACAGGCCGGACTTAACATCAACACCTCCAAAACCCAAGTGATGTGCATAAACTCCATCCCCACAGCACCCATCCAGGTGAATGGAGCACCACTCGAGTTTATGGAGGACTTCACCTACCTTGGCAGCCTTATCAGCAAGGACAGCGCTGTCCATAAAGACATTAGAGCAAGGCTAGGAAAGGCTCAGGGTGCCTTTTCCCAATTCCGTTCCATCTGGAGGTCTAAACAATACAGCCTCCAAACAAAGATGCTCCTGTACCACAGCAATGCAAAGTCTGTCCTCCTGTATGGTTCAGAGTGTTGGCGTGTGGTCAGTTCAGACATGAGGAGACTTGAGGTCTTCCACAACAGATGTCTCAGAAGAATCTGCCAGATCTTTTGGCCCAACAAAATATCAAACCAACAATTATACAAGAAAACAAGCAGTCAATACATCACCAAAGACATTACATTAAGACGCTTAAGATCGCGTGGACATGTGTTAAGGATGGAGCAAAACCGCATCCCAAGAGTTGCCTTAAGATGGACAAAACCTGGAAAAAGAAAAACTGGAAGACTCAAAAACACCTGGCATAGAACAGTGGTACAAGAGCTTCAAAAGATGAACCTGTCATGGGGAGAAGCACAACATGCTGCAAAGGACCGCATGCGATGGAGGGAGCTCATTGAAGCCTTATGTCCCTCTAGGGACGAAGAGGATTGATTAATGTATCTATCCAGTATGTCTGTCCAGTCAGGGACATCTAAATATGAATGGACAATGCAGGCTGGCAGGCACCACTGTATCAAGGGTTAGGGCAACTGACAAGGCTGAAGATGGAAGTGACCTAGTAGTGGGTATCAGACACTGTGGCATGGATATATCAGTTACAACAATCCTGTTATAGAAAACAGATCACCGCCCAAAGATTATCCTGCCAATGACAGCTCTGTGGTTGGAAACTGGTCATTGATGAAAGGAAACTGACAGTGCTTGAACAGAATAACACAAATAAATCATGTAAACCATAATGTACAACTTGTATGGCAAATTTTGGACTTGAGGGTGGAAAGCTGCTTGAGAAGAGATAGCAAAATAACAACCTAAAGGAAATTTAACAAAACAGAAGGAATAATTACAACAACAATCAGGGTTTAGAAACACAAACAGAAAAACAAAGCAATAAAACCAGTGATTGGTATTTATTATAATCTTATTTTTGGCTTTAATATATATTTAAAACCAGCTTCATATTTTCTCCTGATTGAATGCTCCATCATAGATAAGGGATGCTCTTACGATAAAGGTGTATGAGGGTGTGAGATACAAAAAACACAAAACAGTACAGACGTTATTTTGGAATAATTCGGGTATTGCCATGTGGTCACATAGGCACAATAGAGAGAGAGAGAGAGAGGTTAGGAGCATACGCTGATACATCGCATTGCCGCATCCACATAGAAAAAAAATGCAGTGTGCTCTGTGGTTACTCTCTCAGGTGGGCGTTAGCATATCATAATCTCTTGGACCAATAGCGTGAGTTTTCTGCATTCGACTTATACAACTGACATTATAAAATACCAGAAATTATACAGTAAAATCAAGTCCCGACTTATCTGTGGGAGAACTTATCCGCGAGTATATACGATAACTATATTTTATTTATTTTTTGGAGTCTATGTAAAATGTTTATTTCCCCCTGGCAACATATAAAGTTCTATCTATCTATCTGTCTATCTATCTATCTATTGTGAAATAATCAGCCTCGACGGACACAAAAAGTGTATATATCGTATATTAGCGTATATTATCCCTGGCTGCAAAAGGGCATGAATAGTCACACTGAAGTGTATTATTTGGAGACCAAGATTAAACTGAAGTATACTGATGGTGTCCGGTCTTTTAAAACAGGGAATAGGAAGTGATGTCATTGAGTTCCAGTATGGAAGCGAGGTTACTCTTGGGGTCGGAACTGGAAGTGACATTTTCTTTGGAGCCGGAACTGGAAGTGATGTCATTTTTGGGCCCAGAACCAGAAATGATATCATTCTTGGGGCTAGAACCGGAAGTAGTGTCATCAGGGTTGCCTCTGGCAGAATTTCCCATATTTGGTCTGCAGAAACAACAGATGAAGGCTTAGTGCACCCAACCACCCCCTGGCCTGGTGTGGAATTACCTTCATTTGGTCCATTCACCTTCCTCCTTTGCACACATGAGTGACACTATCTATCTATCTATCTATCTATCTATCTATCTATCTATCTATCTATCTATCTATCTATCTATCTATCTATCTATCTATCTATCTATCTATCTATAGGACAGATAACCCTGTAGGGTGGTTGGACCACTTTCCCACTAATTTATATCAATCCCAGAGCATTGTCCTGTGTTAAATCACTCACTTTATTTCTTTTTTCTGTCCTTTCTTCCTCCTGCCAGTTTTCGTCCACAATTATGTTCCATTTACAAGTTCTTTGGTCCTTTGGTTGATAAGGACTTTTCTTTTTGAGCCTACTGTCACTCTTATGTATGTCTATGTCGCAGGTAATTTCATGTCATCTCTTGAACATATTAACTCTTGGTTCTGTATGGTTTGGGCTCTGCCTAGCATCCTCAGCTCATTATTTACAGACGTTTACTGGTGAGAACACAGATTGTCTTTCCTCCGTTATGTCCTTGAGAGCTCCCACATGTTGCCCTTTAGTAGCCTGGGAACATCAATGCAATGAATAAAACTTTTTTTCTTCTTGGGTCTTGCTTTACCCAGGTATGTGCTGCTGATACCTTCTGCTGGTTATGACAGGCGTTACTGCTTCTGTTTATTTTTTGCACAGTCTAGAAGCAACATACATTTCAATCTTGCCTGTACTAAATAAGACTAAGCGCAAACACTGGTTGCTGGAGAATAGGAAAAAATTGTAGCTATATCTTGATATGATGAATCCTGGTTTGTGTTTATTCCTGTTGACAGGAGAAGTAAAATATAATGAAAATCTCATGAGTCCATCCTGCTGAGTGTTGAGAGTGTAGACTGGAGGTGTTGGTGAGTATTTTACAGCACACGTTGGCTCCTTTCAAATGGGTAGAGTGATGTTTGAATATCATAATGTAATTGGAAACTGCTGATGATTAGGTAGACCCTTTAAGGAAGTAGTGCATCCATCTCCAGACAAGTGTTTTCAGCAGGATAGTGTTCTATGACACAAAGTAGGAAGTTCTGGAATCATTCCTGGAAAGTAGCAGAGAATTCAGCTTAATGCAACTGTCCCCCCTGTTCTTAGACATGAAACCAATCTAGCATGTGCAGGATGAGATGGAATGAGCTATACAAGGCAGAGAGACCTGTAGACACTCCACAGAATGATAGGTAGAAAAATCTACTAATAATACCCTGACATAATGAGAATTCTATTACAAAATATTTGGAAGGCAGTTGAAAAACCATTAAGTAAAAGTGAAAAATGAAAGAACATTATCAAAAACAAAATTACAGAAAATGCAAGGAAAAATAATATACCAGAAATTTTACATAACATGAGAGCTTCTGCACACTCTCATAATCCCATGAAGAAAATCGTGAGTGCAATGGGCCATTGACGGGCTCACAGATTCATCTTGTGTAAAACCACAGACATTGAGGTCTAGTAAAGGCAGACGCTGTAGATATCCTAGGAGATGACTGGCTCAGATTCAAAAGAAAAGTGGAGAGAAACTGGAGAGTATAAGATATCGGTCTAAAGTATAGTATGGATATCTACATTTATTTTATTAATAATGAAAGGGCTTTTGTTGGAGCTGAATGGAAAAACTGATGTGAGCTCCATAAAGAGCTAGAGTAGACATCAGGAATAAAAGATTAATAGCAAAAAGTCTGCATGGATATAAAAGGACTCAGATTCTTTGAAGATGGGGACAAGGGCACTGCCTATTGTCAGCATTTTTCAGTCTATTATATACCAAGGATCTAAACAGAGAGCAAATAAAGGAATGAAGTAGAATAAAAAAAAAACTAGGACTGTAAAGTTCAGTCAAACCTTTCTGGCCTTCAGCTTAACGGCATTCTAAAACTGGCCAATAAATGCTGCATTGAAAGAGTAATAAGTGAAAATACATACAATGTATGAAAAGTAAATGATATACAGTATATACACAGTAACAAACTGAAACTGAACAAGCAAAAACAACGCATGTTAAAGAAGCCTGCACTTTGTGCATCTATGTAACAGAAAACCCAAAGAATTGTGTTTCCAAACCCACACCATCTAGCTTATGGTCAAGGGGCACTGTGACTCAGTTTGCAGCAGGAGTTTGGAGAATTTACACAGAATCAATACCTGGAAGTGACCGTGTTTTAAAAGGTAGTGTAGCCTGAGGTAGGCTGTAAGTTAGACAGAGAGAAAAGAAATTGATTATTAAATGCT
This sequence comes from Polypterus senegalus, assembly GCF_016835505.1. Lineage (NCBI taxonomy): Eukaryota > Metazoa > Chordata > Cladistia > Polypteriformes > Polypteridae > Polypterus > Polypterus senegalus. The sequence goes on along the minus strand of NC_053159.1, from coordinate 98,777,493 downwards.
AAAATGCAAACCACGAAAACAAGCAAGAAGTCCTAACACAAATCTTCTTGGAAGCACCACTTAGCTACCTCCAACACTAATTATGAAGTAGAAACAGGTATGAGAGTGAAATTAGGACAAAAACGTCATATCCATCTATTGGGGGGATCTAGACAATCCTGGCTGCATGGGCACAAAGCATAAAACAGACCACCATATAGTTCCCTTCTGTCACTAACAAGACACTAAAGCCCATAGAGGAGAATAGTCATGAAGAAAAAAACAGCCTTTCAAGCTTTAAGTAATTTCTTCAAAATGGTATGAGTGTTAGATATATAACATGGCATATGAGATTTCACGGATCGAAGAGATGGATCAGGAAAAGCTGGCTGGACCTCTTTGACAAACACTGTAGAGATGATGTCCGCTGCACAGAACAAATAAAGAAGGACAACAAATGATAGGAGAGAACAGATTAGAGTAGAAAAAGACAAGACCATTTTAGAAGCTGTGCATAAATGACTAACCAAGTGCATCCCTCGCACTAAAGGGCTTGTTGTCTTCTTTAATAGACAAACTGGACCTCTTTAGTCTTGAGCCAAGAAGGTGGTTTGAGGATATAATCCAAGTCTTTAAATGTTCAAAGATAAAAAGTTCATTCAGACAAAGCTGCCTCAATTAAACAGTGAATTAAATACTGGAGGACACTTACTTTATACAAGGGGTCAGGGAAATCTGAAGCAAACAACCAAGTCTTCTACTTGAAATGGAAACCCTGGCAACTATGAAAAAGTATTGCGATAAGATATTGGGACATTTTAGATATAAGCTACTGTAACTAAACAACCTCGATGCAGTTAATGGTCTCCTTTCATTTGTCAAACTCCTTATTAATGATTGATTGACACAGTACAGTAGCAATAAAGAAGAGCATGATGTTTAACATATGAAGAGATAAAGCAGGGGAGAGTGGTATTAATGGAGAATGAGACCTGACCCTGGACAAAGCTCTGGATTCATGTGAATGTGTACTGCTGCTAAATTTCTCTTGTTGTGTTTGTCGTGTGATGCCAATTAGAGTGAGATTTTATATTTCACCAACTACTTGCAACACAGACATTGTCTTAACTGTTACTCCAAACAGAATAATGTGGGCATGAAAATGAATGAATCAATGAATAAGAACAGGACCACTAGTCACTGCAGTGAGATAAACAGCTTCAAATGAATAATCAAACTCTGTAGTGCTTGAACTTTAAAGCTCATAGGCATACTAGTACTGTATTTGTGGGTGCCCTCTGGTGTAGCGCCTTCATTGATTATGCCATGAACATAACCATGTCATACATGTCAGCTGTCAGGAAGTTGAACGCCAACATGCCTAAGAGGAACAGCAGTAAAGAAAATCATGAGGTGCAGGTACTTACGTACTTACGTAGGTGTTATCAAAGGTAACGGAAAACAAGCTCCCAGCAAAAACCCACGCCATACACAAATGCATAAACAGCAAACAAAAGAAAATAAAAGCTGAGTTTTGTTCAGCTCCTTTACTGTCTGTGCTGCATTATCAATGTATTGATATTATATAAATAGATATAGAAATACTTTACAGAAGCTAAAGAGAATATATATATATATATATATACACATATTTATATACAGTATTTATATATATTAATTATAATAAACAAACAACAACCCCCAAACACACATAAGAGCTTCTGGCTTGTTTAATGAAGAGCCTGTGCTGTCAATAACAAGCTTGTAGGTGGCAGTAAGGTGGTGACCCCTGCACAGATGTACCACAGGGTTACATTTAAAGCCTTAACGTTTGAATGCAGCAGGTCTAGCTTGCTGTGTTCGTAAAAGTCCAAAGCTGCCTGGTTGATGGCACCAGCATTCAGAGTGGCTGAACTTTAGTGTGTTCACAAGGGAGTGAATCATTTGTGTTGCCAAGTTTAAAAACAGGCTTCAACAGGACTCCATATATTGATGAATGTCTTGTAATTAGATTGATTTTTCACTCAATCACTTGGATTAACAAACATGCCTAATAATTATTTTAAAACTGTCATAGTTGTGGAGTTCATTTCAGGGATAGTTTCTGACATACTCCATCTAAAATAAACTGCAACAATGTGGCTGAAAATGCCTGATTACAAAATGGATGGGATTGTCCTTCATAAGCCTGCTATACTATCCAGGGTTGATTTCCCACCTAGATGTCTAGAAAGGTTCCACCTTTCTGTGGAACCTCTAGTTCCATCTTAACATGGCCCATCCTGTGCTCCCTCTTATTAATGCATTATCTATATCGTCATTTTTTTTAAATTTACTGTTAATAATATCTGGCCATAAGCTAAATTGGAATGAGGTGACCTCACCTAGACAAAACAAAATAGGAACACAACTGAACTTTTACAAAAACAGTTGTGTCTTTAAAAAGTGAAACTTGTGCTGTACAGCCCACCCATGGCCACCATCTCATGCAACAGCATATTCTGATTTAATTCCCAATAAGGTCCTGTATAACACTCGGGGGTTTCCAACCAGAATCCCGAGCTGTTTTGTCGTGTGGTTAGTGCGACAACGCACTGTATCAGTGCATGCTCCCCAACCTGACTTGACCTGACAGCACCCGTTGGAAGCTTTCAAATATTGCTTTTTCATAACATTGAATCACAGTGGATTTAATTTGGCTTTTTTGAGATAGATCAAGAGAAACAAAAAGATGCTTTAATGCCAACGTGGAAACAGATCTCTAGAAAGTGGTGTAAATTAATTACACATATTAAACATAAAATAACTTATTACATCATCCTCTACAAGTCAGCACCTTTTGGAAGCCATGACAGTTTTGAATGTTTGTGCAGGTCTCTATTAGCTTTGTGATTCTGAACGCTGTCATTTTTCCCCTTTTGTCTTTGCAAAACTGCTCAAGTTCTGTCAAAATGAATAGGAGTCATTAGTAAACAGACACAAATTATTAACTGAACTGAGATATGTGCCCATATTTGTCAAGCATCTCAAAGTAGGTTTTAACTGGCTCAAAAATCTTAGAGTGATGTGAATTTGGTCCTTCACTTAGCAGTAAGAATAATAGCTCTTTATTGATATTCCTAATTTAGGAAATTACTCCTATCTTCACCGGGGTTTAGAAGAGCTTGTGAGCTGGACCTACCAGAAGATGGCATTCAGGCAGACATTGAGACACACATTCTGGCAAAGCAAAATATTTTGGAAATGCTGTACTTCAATGAACTCATATAAAGATACAGATTAGTCAGAGGTGGAATAATATTCCCAACAAATCTGGTGCGTCACATGATTATTTAGTCTACAATGGAGAAGCCGTGTGCTGTCTGCCAAAATGAAAGTGTTATTAACTTTATGTTTTTTTGGCCACAGGGAAAATGAAGAATTGCACTAACAATGAGCTGCTTTCATGTAAATTACTGTTTTTCCTGAAGATATTGATATGATTGACAGCACACACATTAAGCTCATTGGCCGAAGTTTGGATGAGCACACATATACATACAGTATGTATATATATATATATATATATATATATATATATATATATATATATATATATATATATATATATATATATAATTACAAGCGATATCACAGTGTCAACACACAATTCGTCATGGATATGAACTGTATTGTAGTAGTCAGCATCATACCCTGAAGACTGTCACTGCTGGATGGCTGATTAAATAAGTACATTGAGCTTTGCATTCCATGAACCCCTGTGAACTTCGTGTTGCACTTTACAAGCCCAGGAACGTTCAAGAAGGTTTGCAAAGACTCCCAAGGCACTGGATATATACAGCCTCACAGAAGATATGGAAAGAGGCATGGTATATAACTCTGGAAGATGATTGGGAACACTGGCAGAGTGTAAGCGACTTCAGAAATAGCATCAGAATAACCCTGGCTAGTTTCAGTGACTGTTACTTTATGAGGTGTTTCCCATAGAAATAAAAGTGAGAAGGTAATTCTTCTGAAAGCAAGTCTGGGAATCATTTATTGTTAAATAAACGTACCTGTGTTCAGGCTTTACTCTCATTCGATGTGTGTGTCTCAGTCTTTCCATCTCGATGCTCATTACAAAGCAGCAACAATTACATGCAGCTTAGAACAATATACTTCTTCTTCTTCTTATCATTATAACTTTTGCGCTGAAGCCTTAGCGTTAGTATCAAAAAAACTACAATGCATCATCATGATTTTCAAGGAAGCTACAAAATGCCTTGATGAGTGCCATTTTGCAGGTTGGGGTGCATTAAAATTGTGAGTTGATTTATTCTGAAATGATCACTCCTACTCCTCGCTGGGAGTAAGGTAGGAGGCTTCATAACTGCTTCTAATGCCCTATAATTCTAGAGTAGGACAAATTTACTGTAATTCCTAGGAGTTGCTTAATAAATATGGGCACTAGACTCTGGCTCAGCCTGTCCAGGACAGTGATTTTGTTATTTGTAAGACATTCTTATGCAGCTTTGGCATTATTTTAGGGGTTGTTGTCTTGCTAGAAAACAAATCTTCCACCAAGGTGCAGGTTTGCTGCAGACAGCATCAGGTTTTCCACCAGGATTTCCCTGTATTTGATGCATTCATGTTCCCTTGTAGTCTTGCAAGCCTGCCAGGGTCTGCTGCAGAAAAGAATTCCAATACCATGATTTTGCCACCACCATCCTTCACAGTAGGGGCAGTGTGTTGTTGATAGTGTGCAGCGTTCAAACAATATGTTTAGTATGATGGCCAAAAAAGCTCAGTTTTGGTCTCATCAGACCACAGAATCTTTTTCTGGCCGACTCCAGATTCATCCCCGTGCCTTCTGAAAAACTCTAGCCAAAAAGTCATGTACGTATTTTTTAACAGTGGCTTTTGCCACCCTCCCAGAAAGCTATGACTGGAGGCCCGCTCTAAGCCGTTTCAGACCTCTCCCATTCTCTTTCTGTTTCTTCATGATTGTTTCAACTGTACTCGAAGGGATATACAGTGACTTTTCTTGTCTCCATCCCCTGACTTGTGCTTTTCCATCACCTTTTCATGCAGTTGCTTGGCATGTTCTTTCATCTTCATTGCATAGGTTAGGTTGACTCACAACAAGCTGGATCTTCCAGATAAGGTGAATTTAGCCTGACTTCTAAAAACAATTGGCTGCACCAGTGATGCTTTAGAGATGTTTTATTCAAGGGGCAAATACTCATGAGGTCAATTATTTTGTGTAACAATTTTAGACTACTTTGCAGAGGTCTGTCTTCACTTAGACTTTAAAAATGTTTTTCTGTTGATCAACAAAAGACAAAGCCAAATTGTATCCACTGTGACTCAAAGTTGTATAACAATAAAATGTAAAAACTTCCAATGGAGGAATACTTTTTATAGATACTGTAATTTAAATTAGTGATGTATCCTGTTTACACAATAAAACATCAAGGACTCCATCCTTTTTCTGGCGAATAAGCTTTAATAATATGCCTTTGGTAGTTGAAAATAAGTAAACTGGAATTGTATCTAAATAGGCCTTAGTACATTAGAAATCAGAACAATTTAGACGTGAAAAGGTCATTCAGCCCAACAAAGCTTGCCAGTCCTAACCACTTAATTCTTCCAAAATAACATCAAGTCTGGTCTTTAAAGTCCTTAAAGCCCTACTGTCTACCACCAGGTCTTGTTGAGATTTAAAAAGAAAAATTACTTCAGTCTGTGAAAGAGTTGGCCTGTCTTTACCTCCTCATACTTGGGACAGGTGGACATGAATTAGCAATTGCTGACAAGTATCAATGGACACATTTCTTTTAATCTGTACTGTGTAATCACGTTTCCTGCTTATGACATAATGGTGAACTGGTCAAGGGTTCTCATATGCACAAAAAAATTTCTTTCTAATATTCTTCATTTATGTTATGTCAAGACAAACAGCTATTTTCATTGATTGAACTTAGTATCTTTTCTGGTGTCAGGCAAAATTTGAAATTTTGCCCAACTAAATGAACAGCGTCAGTGCATAAGAAATCTTACAATGGAAATACAACTGTAATCAAGGGGCCTTATGCAGTATTCATGCTGACACAACTTGGTCCCCCTTAACGTAGTCCTTACCCTCTGTCAAAATCCTACATTGGGCTGCTGCTGAGTGAAGAGGAAAATGAACACAGACGGCACCAACACCGAAATTAGGTGAGCCATACTCTGCCAAATTGTATAAGTAACGTTAATAATGAAAAAAATCAGCAATACCCCTCAAGTATCTGTCCATCAACTAGCATTCCTGAATCCACACTTTCAATTACCTGCACAAAAGCGGTTACATCTTTAGAACTTACAGTTGATTTTAATCTAGAGAGGGAAAGAGTCTGGTGCTCTCTTAATGTTACCCAGCATTTTCAACAAATGGAAGATCACTAAAGATTAAAAACAACATGCACACATTTAAAAAATAGGAAGGCTGCGTAGGAGTTTCTTTTCTTTTTCTTTATTTGTTTAAAAGCCAGTCGTGCACAAAGCTGAACAAAGCTATTGAAGAGATGCACGATACTCTGGCCTTGTCCTTTGCAGCGAAACAATGAACACATAGGCTCTCAAATTTAGTTCCTGCATCCCTTTACATTTACTGCAGGCGTCTCCTGGAGACAGAGAGCTAAAGACGGAAAGGCAACAAAAGGAGACCGTTAAAGCCTGCAATCCCAAAAACAGCAGATGAGTCTGATTGGCGGATCTTTTCTTAGTTCTTGTTTTCAGAAACTGCTTTCCCTTCAATACATGCAGAAAAAGCTGGGCCTGAGGAAGGGGATGATGTTTGAGAATGGGGTGGGTGGCTAGAGTTTAAGTATTTACTTTCCAAAGTTGGCAAAAAATGTATAAAAGAGTTTAGACTCAGCATGCGTCAAGTGGAGAAACCAGCTCCTGCAGTGCATCCTCATGTGAAACACAGCATTGTCTTTTTTGTTGCTTCTCTGGCAATTCTGCCCATAGTTTTCTCTTTGCTACTTGCTTCAGGACTTATTTGCTTCTTATATGTTATCTTTAAATGGAATCTGACATTCTCCCCGCTCTGAGAACTGACCAGTTCTATACACATACCATGCACCTAACAAGGTGGTTGTTGAAGTAAGTTCCTAGAAATTCTGAGAAACCTCAAGTATCATGTATACTGTCTTCTTGACATTAGTTATTTAAGTAGTGGACATAACATCATTTTACAAAACCCACTTGTGCACTTGAGGTGCCCCTGAACTGGAGAGCTGAATCTCCAATAGTATGGAGAAATATGCGAAGTAGAAAAGCCACCACTTTTTATGCAAGACTTTGTAGCTTACCCTTACCACCTTACCCCTACTGTGATTTTTTGGTTGACAAGTAGAATCATTCAATCAGTTTCTAAAATAAGGTTTTGTGGTCTTAAAGTCGTAGATCAGCAGTTCTCAAACTCAGTCTGGACAACTCCATGTAGCTGCAGGTTTTTATTACAATTAACCTCTGTCTTAAATTTGACTTCTAGCTTAGAACAGAAAGACTTAAGAAATCTGACAAACATTTAGTTAACTGATAGCTAAGCTGTACCATTATTTCATCCAGATACTTCTTAAAAGTTGTCAAGGTTTCTGCTTCACAACATAATTGTAGTTCAGATTGCCACAAGTCTTCAAGTAAAGAAATGCTTCCTGGCTTGATTCCTAAATGGAAGGCAGGTTTAGAAGGTGGTGCACTGTTCTCCTCTGCGGCAATACTTACATGGAAATGGCCACCATGAAAGAGCCACCAGAAGAAAACCTTACCTGCAATATCATCATAAAGAGTAGTGCTTTGGGCAGAGATGAAGTTAAAGTCAAACTCTTTGGCCACAGTCATGAAAGGTTTGTTTGGAGGGAAAGGGAGCAGAAAAGAATACTTTGCAAAATGGTGAGTATGGATCTATTATGTTCAGGGTTAGGTGGCAGCTAGTTGCACAAGCAAGGAAAAATAGATTTCAGTAAGCATCAACAAATCCCTAAAGAGAATGTCAGTCGCTCCGGAAACTGAAGGTGGACTCTACAACAAGACAACGATCCAAAAGAGATTTCAAAATCTACTCAAGAAGCACAAGGATGAAGGTTTTAGAATGGCCCTCGCAGTCTACAGACTTGAGCAGCATATCTGTGGGTGGATCTGAAATGTGCTGTGCACGCAAAACAGCCTAAGGATATCTCACAACTAGAACTGATCTGCAAGGAAGAGTGAGGAAAACCTTTCCAGATCAAAAATTCAAAGACTCACAACTGGCTACAAAAAACGTGATTTTTATCAAAGGGGGTTTTACTAAGGACTGACTTAACGTCTGAAAATGTCACATCTATTCCATAGTTTTAATTTGTTTTCTGTCGAAGTTGTATGAACTATTTTTACTTCAAATGTCAACAAAAATATAATTTGGCTAGGAGTACCCAAATTTTTGCATTGAACAGTATGTTACATGAGAATAATTTAGAGTTTTGTTAAACTTGGTTGTTAAGATTTTCATTGTTACATAGTGATTTTCATTTTACTTTTCAATGTGTTCTGGTTATTTGTTGCATTATTTATTAATAAGGTTTAATAAGTGTTTTACTGCCTTTTAGCATTCAGTTACTGTACAAACAGGCAAAATGACACCTTTTATTGGCTAACTAAAAAGATTACAATATGCAAGCTTTCTAGGCAACGCAGGCCCCTTCTTCACGCAAGATGTAATCATTAAAACATAACATAATCCAGTTCAGGTTCTTGGGGAGTCAGAGGATATCATGTCACAATAATAGCACAACAACAGCCCACTGTAAAACCCAGTATTCAAAATGCAAATCTATATTGGTAAATTTTATCTAAAATAAGCTCAGAAGTGTCCAAGCAGCTCATCAGTGTCCAGGTAAAACCATGTTCAAACTCAGACCTGAGACATTTTCCAACAGCTTTTAGAATATACTTGATGGTCACTAATTATAGGCAAAAAATGATGATGAATCTTTTATCGCAGACATTGAACTGTCCCTGACCAGGGGCCTCATGCATAACGGCATGCATAGAATTCACACTATAACAGGTAATGCGGACAAAAGTGGAAATGTGCTTACGCACAAAAAAATCCAGATGCATAAATCTGTGTGAACGCCAACTTCCACGTTCTTCCACTACATAAATCCCGGTCAGCGTGAAAAGAAACGCATTTGCACGCGCCTGCTGTCCCGCCCCAACTTCTCCCAGAATTACTCCTCTTTGAATACACAAATCAATATAAATAGCCCTTAAGCTCAGCCTTCTGTGAAAAGACAATGGCAAAAGCAATAGGGAAAATGGAAGAATTTCAGCAAATACCAAATGGAGGCAAAGAAAAACATACTATTTGTTGGTTTAAACAGTGGTATAAAGAACAAAAGAAAGTTGATCGAGTGACATAGCATGTCGGAGAAACTCGAAAGCTTAAGTTCACAAAGCCGTACAATGCCTGAAATAAAAAAGAAGTTGTCAGGTATCAAAGTCACTGTGAAAAGGCGAGTCGTAGCCCACCGTCTGAATGTCATATGAATATTTATTAGGGTACAGAGGAAAAAAAAATAGGCACACAGTGGGAAAAAGCACGAAATGTCAACTTTAATCTCGAAATTTCCACTTTAATCAAGTAGTTTATTTTGTCATTAAAGTAGAACATCATAAAATTCATCTTAAATTGTTTCATTTACTAGTTTCTCAAATCCCATCATAACTAAAGTACGTTAAATTCTTTGTTTTGTATTTGATCTTCTATGTGTTCTATGTGTGTGAATCACTACATGCTTCCGGGCTTTCTCTTCCTCCAACAGGACAAAGAATTCATTACATTCATGATATTACAGCTGTCTGAATAATTAAAATACTGAGATGGATACTTGATATAATTTTCATGATGATAGGAGTTAAAGCATGTTATTAAACATGGGAACATGGTGGCGCAGTGATTGTTCATGTCTCACACAAGATGCTTGCTGCACCATATGTGACCTTCGATGAAATACTTTATTGTAGCAGTACTGTCTCTCTCAAACATAGTAACCCCCAATTCCTGTTTTTATGTTTCTTTCTCCAAATACCCAATCGCCACACAATCAGCTCTGTAAGGCCATCTGTAAGCTTAGAACGCAGATTCTTCAAAACTTTTAAGGAACAATGAAATATCTTCGTATTACATGTTTAATTATTTTATCCATCTATCCTTCCAGTGTCACATCAGCATCAGCAAGAATACAGAGCAAGGTAGGAACAATCCGTGAACAGAGCGCCAGCAGCTTGCTAGCACTGTGGCACTGTGTCCTCACATGTTTAATTATTGACAATATACATTATTTAAATGAAGTTAAAGTTTTATCTGTATAATATAATAAACATATGTTGCCACATTTCATCTTAAAAATGATATCGTCATCATATATAAATACGTGTTTTATAAAGTGGCTCAGGTTGTGCAATATTATAACTGTAGTGCAAGTTTACAGTGAGGTGATTGCACTTATAAGTACAAACAGTTCTACAAGGAGCACTTGATCAACTGATTGAGTGCGTTTAGAATTCTTGGGATGAAACTGTTTCTGAACCGCGAGGTCTTTACAGGAAAGTCTCTGAAGCATTTGCCCTATGAGAGCAGTTCAATAGACAGCATGGCTGAGGCAGTGTGTGCTTGATGCTGTATACTGATAATTCTCTTTCCGATCAGCTGCTGTACAGCTGTGATTCACACTAAGCTAGATAGTACTATGAGTAGTGTAGTGGGAGTAATATGGAAAAAGATGATCAGCTGTGGCAACCCCTAATGGAAGCAGCTGAAAGAAGAAGAAGGTGGTGCAGTGAGAGTAACAACGCAAAAGCAGTTATGGTATTTGGAATAGTCTGACCATTCTGTGGACCATTAAATTGTTACAGGTTAATTACAATCAGATGAATTAAACCAATAAACAATATGCGGTTAGTTTCAGTGTACTTATAAAGCCACATTAGGGATGTGGATCTAAAAAAGAAAGGGTAACCACACAGGAACAGTAGCACTGCTTTGACGCTGGGTGCCACCTGTCTGCAAAACCGAGCGCAGAACTTGCGTACAACAGGGTATGAGCTACTGTGGAAATGTGCGTGGCTTTATGCCAAGTTTAGGTTTTATACATCGCAATTTGAATGTGGAAGCATTCTTATGTAACATTTTTGTGTGTACGCACCATTTATACATGAGGCCCCAGATCCTCATTGACAACAACCAAATTGGGCAAATTAAGCAGATAGCTAGCTTAACTAATGGAAGCTGATCTCAGGAAATAATTCCCAGTCTCAGACCATACCTGGAGTACCCAGCGTCCCCTCTGTAAAGTATTTCCGACAACAGCAGATATAATTTATACAGTTTTTAACTCGGTACACTTATTTGCAAAACAGATGAAACCGAAGAAGAGCTTATGCTTATTATCTCAGTGGCTAGAAGAAAATCAGATTGTGGAGGATCCCTGAAGAATGTTGGACAAGGATAATGAAAGTGCAAATGACTGAACAAGTTAATGTGTTCATTATTTTGGCTGTACACCCAGCATCATAACCAGAAGTTCTTGAAACAGATTGTAAAAATTAAGACAACAGCTGTCCAAAGAGCAAATCCAAATCATTCCTGCTGTGAAGAAAATGAGTGCTTGTGGAAATACAGTATGTGCTGTGCCGAACCTGCAAGATGACAGTGGACAGCCTCTTTCGTGGGCAGAGGTTTTTAACCATGTCACACCATAGCATGATCAATGATTGCATAGCCACTATTGCTGAAGGAGCTGGGGTACTCTTGAATGGCAAGTGTTGGGTTTAACTGTCAGTCTTCATGGTTCTTCCATTGTTTCACTATACTGTATCTATAACCAATCTATCCACACCCTTTTCAAAATCTCACTTCATTAATGTTGTATGAAATCCACACAAACCGATAAACTGATCCAGACACTCTGGGTGCAATGGGCTTGAGAGCTCAATATTTTTTTAGTTTGAAAGAAAAGTCTGCAAAATTAGTCATTCAGCAGGCAAAAGGCCAAACAAGAAGAAGTAACTCTAGCCACAAGCCAAAAAAAAATGTTCACTAATATCTTAGTTGAACAACAAGCAAATAAGTCCTGGCTAAACTTTTATTCTTTTGCTTAAAATTTGAAATTTGTTGTGAATGTATTCATAAACGTGAATGTGGAGCACAGAGCACCGCCATCTTAAGTATTGATCATACAATGATGTTCACGACATAATGACAGGGGACACAGGGTGGTAACCATTTTCAATGTCTTGTACTGGCTGCATGAGGTGGCAGAAGATGTGAGAGGAACTGGAATCAGGAGATGTTGCTAAGTCAAAACTGTCAAGCCAGATGTCAGAATCAGTAGGGCTAGTAGTTAAGTAAACAGTGCAGAGGACATGTTTCAAGAATTGTAGTCAGGAAAAGCGTAGTAACCTAAAAATAAAAAGGAGCATGTCATGGAAAAATGGGCATGAGGTCTTTAAAATAAGCCAAAAGTATGACTGAGAAGTTCAATTCAATTGGGAAGTAAATCAACAGTTTAATATGAGCCCTGTAGCCCTGAACTCTTGAATGTCAGACACACAAACCTATAGGCATAAACACTTCTATATTTCCTATTATGGTCCTGTGCTTCTCTTTGCTTTTCTGTCAGATGTTGCATTTTAGCTGTGTATTTGAAATTTGGCTTGGAATTTCCACTGAGAAAAGAAAACACTTCATTAACGTTCCCATCTGGCTGCTAAATTACAGTAACCTTCCACTTGGGTTTCCAGTGGGCGTTGGGCAACATGTAGTGTTGTGTAAACCTTATTTTTATCTCAGATTGACTCCCACACAGTATATTCTATGAAGCACCCTCCGGGTTCCTTCCTCCGCCTTGTTCTAATCACTCTGTACATTAGATACCCAGATGTGAGCAGATGTGCTCCATATGTTGTGATGTCCCCCATTCCCCCAAACCATCCTCACTTATTAATTCCATCCGTTATTACCATAAATTTAGTAGCAATCCAATCCTTCACATTACAGCTCCTAGGCAGTTTTGTACAACTCTTAAGCCGTCTCCATTTAAGGAGAGACGTGGTCAGGGAAGCCAATACTTAAAGAACTTTCAATTACTTCAGTTTCTGCTGTTTGCATGCACTTCTATTTTTTCTGTATTTTGTAGTCAAGACTGCTCCCCTCCTCAGGAGGTCAGGCAAGCCTGTCACTGGAGTTTGAAAGCCTGTCGGTCTGCGCAGAACCTTTCACCCGCCAACCGGGAGCTCATCTTGTGCACAGCAGGCACTTCAGTCGCAGAAGAAAAGGACACCTGTCAGTTTGATGGACGGCTCCTCACACAAACAACATTTTCCCCTTTGCTTCTGCTCGAGCGCAGTTTAGTTACACGGATGTTTAACGGAGGCCGCTTTCCAGCTTCAGTGTTGCTGTCAAGCGGCAGGTTGTCTTCACAAATGTACTGTGCAGGGGGCCGAGTGGGAAGTTATGAGCGTGCATTCACGCATGCTGGCGTATGAGTGGCACCTTGGCACACCTTCATTAGTCGCAGCAGACAACAAGTAAAAATCTTTTCTGGTATACTGTGTGCATTTTGGTGTAGCCTGCTATTTTAAAAATAACACATCCATTTTTGTAAAACTCATGCTGATCTCTTGGATATAGCCAGCTTTCTCTTATTTAAATTCCATCATTATTTGAGTATGTAACACTTCAGTTTCACCACAGATGCTGTATTTTTTATTCTTCTATCATTAAAACAGCTAGCCTTCAGGCTGATTTTTTTTCTTCCCTTACTTTGTTAATACTTCCTCAATGATATTTACTTTCAACATATTTTGTAGGGCCCAGTAGGTAATTTAATAAAGAGCAGGACAAGAGTCATGCCGGGCGATAGCCTGGTGAATTGTTCACTGACAAAGGTAACATTGCTGAATGTCGGTAGACCACCACCAACTGGGGCTTCTATGCCCTGAAGTAATGGATGGAGGCAAGGTTTTAAATACTCTTGGGTTAGGGAGTCTGAAAGTAGAATGACAAAAGTGCAAAGGAATAAAGAGAACCAACAAAAGGGTTTTGACAAATAAGTGGAAGAAAAATGCATGCAGAGAAAAATGAATGTAGCTAGTAAATGGTGACATACGGTGCAACTCATAACTTCGCAAATAAATCTTCCAAAACAAAATATATGGCACACAATTTTGTTTGTACTCTGGCCTGGTTGTTTAAGGGAGAATTGAGCTCTGGGATCCAATAGGAAGATCCTACTGCTCAAAGGCTGATCTTTGATGGCTCAAGAGACTTAATAGAGATTCTCATTAACGTTTCATTTAAGAATCCACTTTGTCACAGACGTTTCTCCTAAAATTCCATAGAAGTAGCTTTAGACAAAGGTAAAATGAGACAAAATTGGGAATTTGGTTTGAAAGTCATGTTATATTTTGTGAGAACTCTTTCTAGTCTTGTTTTAATCTTTTTCAAAACTTCATATTTTTATTGGACTAATGCCTTTACCTAAGGTGGCTTACAACATTTGAGATACAATCGGTTACATTTCTTTTGTTTTTTTAATTTGAGCGCAAGTAGATGAGGTGACTTTCTCATGGTCACACAGCGTCAGTAGTTGGATTTGAACCTTGAACATTTAACAGAAATTGAAGCCCAAAGTCTTAACCACTTTACCCCACTACCTGCGTTTTCTTCTAGAAGGAGCACAGTTTTGTAATTGTAGTAAAGTATTTTATTACCACAAGCAACTGTCCATACATCTCACCACATTTTACTGGGCACAATGCAAATACTTTCAAATTGCAAAAAAAAATGTCACAACACTACTTGGTAAATCTGAGCTCATTGTGTGACTTTGCTGAGATATCTGCTGAAACTCAGGAGGAGACATTTGTGAAAATACCAGTGTATTTTTTGTCAGGAGCAAATCTGAGAAGCATGAGACAAAGGAAAATGTCTGTATTTTATTTAATTTTGATCTCATTGTTGTCTAGGAGAAACCAAAATGATATTAAGGAGATGTCCTTTCTGACTTTTCATTCGTATGGGATTGCAGTGGCACCTGGTTCCACTAGGGGGGGATCTAAGAGGACAGTCCTAAGATTTCACTAGGCCCTTACTGACTAGAGAAGTGATCTCCAGGTTTTCTCTGGTAGTAGTGGTAGCATGGTGGTACAGGACTAAAGAGTGTTTTCTTTTGAATTCAGCATCGTAGGGTTTGAATCCTGCACCTGGCCATTACCTGTGTGAAGGTTACAGGATCTCCAAGTAGATAGATAGATAGATAGATAGATAGATAGATAGATAGATAGATAGATAGATAGATAGATAGATAGATAGATAGATAGATAGATAGATACTTTATTAATTCCAAAGGGGAAATTCACGTACACCAGCAGCAGCATACTGGTAAAAACAATAAAAACAATTATTAATTAAAGAAGTACTCTCTGAGCACTCTAGGTTTCCTCCATCTTCTCAAAAGTGTGGAGTTTACCTTATCTGGAAATTCTAAAATGGCCCAATGTGAGAGTATGCATAAGTGGACCTTGCAAACTGCTGATGGTCCATCCAAGGTTGGTTCCTTCCTTGCACCAAATGCTACTGGGGCCTCTCACAACCGTAAATTAAATTAACAAGTTTTAGAATGCTGTGTTGGAAATATTATAACCAGCAGGGCACGCAACTGAGCCCCAAACCTCAGACACAGTATTGCCCAACATGATTCTGGGTTTAAATAAAAGATCTTTATTAAACCAAAGCACCCTTATAATAATAACCCTTGCAAAGATCAGTCACAATACAATCAACTTAGTCAATTTCTTCCTCTTTCCATCCTCCAAGAATGTCAACCTCTGCCTCCTGACTCTGACTGCCCGAGGTGAGGCAGAAGGCTCCTTTTCCAGTGGAACCCGGGAATGCTTCTGGTGCCACAGAGTGTCCTCTTGGAAGCACTTCTGGCTCATATGAAAGGCATGGTGGTCCTCTCACAACTGGACACCCTCTACTGGCACCCAGTGACCCTGACAGGGTTGCACTTCCAGATTCCAACCCCCAAGCACCCCAGCAGGTGTCCAAACTGGGACACCATTAGAGGACTACTGTCACCTGCCATGTGGGCATGGGAACTGCGCCTGGCTACGCTAGTCCAACAATTATATTATTCTGACCAGGCATAAAATCTGTTCTTCCATCCTGGCCTCCCACCTGGGCCTGAAATTATCTTCCATTCAGGCTGGGATGCCCATCCATCCTCTTGGGCACTTACAATATATTAAGTTGTATTGTGATGAAATCCCAGGCCACCAACATGTTCCCAGAGGCAAGTTTACTAGCACCTTGGCACATGCCAAAAGAAAGTTACCTGAAGGGTTAGGACACCACAGCGTAAGCTCCATTTAATGACAAGTGGTGTCAGGTCAGGTGGGGGAGCATACACTGGTACAGCTCATTGCCGCAACCACCCCATGATAAAACAGTTCGGGATCCTGGTTAGAAACCCCCCAGACAGATCTGTGGTCCAGTCCCACCCTCCGGAAATGACCATCCATCTGTCACAGCCGGGTGTTACATGGGTATCCCCTTGGCCTGGTCCAACTGCTTAGGTCCTCAACAATGACCCTTGGGGAATCGTGCCACATGCAGGTAATGTGCTTCACTTGGGACTCCATGAGTAACCGCTCATTCAACACAAAGTGGTGCTCGAGGATTCTCCAAAGAGACACCATACCAAAGGAGTCCAGGCCTTGTTTCAGGTCACTGGATAGTGTTAGTGTCCATGTCTCAAAACCATTTAGCAAAACTGGGAGCACCAGGATTCTGTGTTATATGTAACATCATGTAATTTGTATTTATTTATTGTATTTTTGCCAACTCTTTTGAGGAAACATATAAGTAATAATTTCATTGTGCTGTGTACTTATTCCAATAGGGCGGTATGGTGGATCTGGGTGCTCCGGTTCCTTCCCATGGTCCAAAGACATGCAGGTTAGGTGCACTGATGATCCTAAATTGGTGTGTGGGCGTGTGTGTGTGTGTGTGTGTGTGCCCTGCGGTGGGCTGCCACCCTGCCCGGGGTTTGTTCCTGCCTTGTGCCCTGTGCTGGCTGGGATTGGCTCCAGCAGAACCCCGTGACCTTGTGTTAGGATATAGTGGGTTGGAAAATGACTGACTGACTTATTCCAGTATAACTTATTCCAGTCGCGCTTGACATGTTTCAGTTTCAGGACATACAGTGGATGTGGATGACGAATAATGGGGAATAAAGAATACAGCCTGGGATTTCTGAGTCATTAGCTGGCAGCAAGAATACCTCTTAAATAATGCATGTATAGAGGGCTGCTTGAAAGTGGTTAATCACTGTTTCACTTCTTTAATTTTTTTCTTTGAAATCTTTGTTTAATCAAAACAAGCCCTTAATTTTCTAAAATAGATAGTCCATATTCATGTTTTCAAGGTCCTGATTACAGGAATGAATGCTTGCAGTGGTAAAAAGTAGGTAGAACATTAGCTAGAGAAGCTTCTGTTATCAACTGTCTTGTTGATTAGAATTGGCCATTTTTTAAATTGTTAAGCCAGAAATAGCACAGCTAAAAATCACAGCATGCAAATGGCATACAGTCAATTAAACATCTTGAACAGAGCTTCCACTTAAGACTTACAGAAAGTTAAAACACACCGCAACTTTGCATGGTCAATAGGAAGTCTAATGAAAGACAGGAGTCAGTCTCTGATTAGATACTTTGTACTAGGGGATTTACAGTATGCAACCTGTTTTTTCTTGGTAGAGTGATATATTACTCTGCTTTATCCTTTTGTATTATTAAAATGTAGCCTTTGTCAGAATGCCTCAAATCTCACAGACTTATCACTGTTTATAAGGTATTGTACCATATAACTTCTCCCCACCTTCCCTTCTACATCTATAACCTCAGGCAATTAGGTGTATTAAAAGACAAGCAGGAGTTAAGTTACACTTTAAATAACAACAATATGCAAAGTACATTTGAATATTGGCAACCGTACAACCTGATAAATGTTGATGTGTAGTTTCAGTTGGCACACAGACTTGTTAGTTACTTAAAATGTCTCTAGTTAAGGCATCATTTATGGTCAGCTTTCTTCAGAACAGGCCGCATGCCTGCCTCAATATGGCTGCTGAGCTGTGCTCTTCATTGTGTTATCCTTTTCAGTTCATGATGTGCGAGATGGTCTTCCATCAGTATGGTAACAGAGAGAGCGTGAGGTAAAGCAAGCAAATTTATAGGTTTTCTGTCCAATCCCTAGAGCTAATAGGACGTAAAGGTACTTAAAGGCTTATGATACAAGCCAATTCCAAACAACCATACCTCAGACCAGTGGGGCAGAGAACACCTTCACACCTGCCCCCAAAACCATTTGTTGAGCTGAAGTTTGCCAGCTAGGCAGTCTCGCTTTCCTGTGGGGGTTGATTGAGAGAGCCCTGCAAAGAAACATTTGCCAAACTTATCTGAGGCACTTCCCCCAACCCTGTCGTAAAATTCACTATGCTTCTCACTAATGAAATACTAATAATACATTGCTTTGCCTAAGTTACAAATAAAGACATACAAAATAGTTATCAACTTGTATGCAAAATTTCACACCACAGCACAACCAGATTCTGATTTATTTGCAGATATGAACTGGATGGTATAATACACTGCACGTAAAGTGATATGTTTCGTATTTCTCTGAAAGGTAACTGGAAACGAAAACAGATTCTACTTGCTACGTATCTTTTAAATCCCTGTCCTCAGCTGCATGCAGACATTGTCCTGTACATCATTGCAGATTTCCTTAATGCTCAATATGTTTCCCATTTCTAATTTATTAATTTACTACTTTCAATAATGTCTGGGGTGGGCAAAGTTGTAAGCTCAGCACTGCTTCCTGGTATGACCCTTAACAAATGTACTCTAATTATATACATTGTGAAAGTAATCATTTTTGATGTGCTTTCAGATGGCATTCTTTAATAAAGATATTTGTATATATAAAACAGAAAAATGTCTGGTGTCCAGTGTGCATGCCTGGGTGTGATGTTGTCAGGCTTTCACACGATTGCTGCAAAGTTTGATGAATGAAACCAACAAGAAGCACAAAGAAAGATGGATATATGGGCTAAAATGAACAAAGGCAACAAGAAACATAAATAAAAGAGGGACGTAAGGGTCTAGTACTAGGGACGTTCAAGCATTTTCCTCATTTTTATATTTTCGTTGGAAAAGGTGAAAGTGGGAGTAGTAATTTGGCATTAAAAATTTGGTACGACGCTGGGAAAATTGCATCGCAAACGAAGGTGACTATGTAGAAAAGTGATGTAATCTGTTTTTAAAATTCTTAATAAATAGAGTTAAAGTGCAGAAACTTTTTGAAGTTACTTTACCATTGTACTGTTGTGCCTGTTTTACTAGACTGCCATTTTGCTGTATTAGTTAC
Organism: Polypterus senegalus; assembly: GCF_016835505.1. Lineage (NCBI taxonomy): Eukaryota > Metazoa > Chordata > Cladistia > Polypteriformes > Polypteridae > Polypterus > Polypterus senegalus. The sequence goes on along the minus strand of NC_053159.1, from coordinate 98,758,010 downwards.
TGCATAAATATTTTCACTGACTAGCTTTCATTATTATACATTAAGTACTTTTATTTTATTCCTTGTTGTTGAATTCTTTTTCAGTTTTTTTTTTTTTTGTTTTTCACACCTTGCCACAGTAGCATGTTGTCCCTCTTAATACTGAACAATTAGAATTTGCATAAAAACCCACACAAATATACAGTATACCATATTGTGTTCCAGGATTCTTTTTGTGAATTAATCTAAAGAGCATTAAAATTCCAATTTAATTGCCCATCAATATGAATGAAAAGACACCTGGATTTCTGTCACAATGAACCCCTCCTTAGTCTTTATTCTACAGGGTGACAACTCACTTTCTTCTTTCATGTTCTTGACATTTATGGATAATGCTTTTCACACCAGCTAATCATTCTGTCTATCTTTTCTCTGTATGCCTTTTCTTTAGCACTAGAAAACGAGTCTTACTACTGATTAGAAGATCATTAAAGAAAGTGTCACCAACCAATTTAAAAGAATTGAACAGATTTGTGCTCCTCCTCTTTTGCAAACAAAAGTATATCCTTTGTTGGCCAGCACCATCAGCTTTTTAATTTAGTGCTTGACTTGCATCTCAACATTCCAGGCTGAAGCATGTAGATAGAACATTGTTGAAAAATATTATTGAAATAGTACTTTAATTGTTGAGTTACATTTCTCTATATCGATACAGCTACTAAGGATCCTGAATATGGATTTAATCTACACCCTGGATAAGGTGGGAGAAGAACAGGGAACTTCCTATATTGCTATCTAAAAGAAGTAGCCCCCTGTTTATCTTTAAGCCAAAGACACATGAATGACGGCTCAAATGTTAGCACTGACTGGCTAGCCCTGATAAAATCTAATAAAAAAGGGGTTTGCTTAGATACTATAAGCAGTGTGGCAAAAATAAAGCAGCAGACAAGAAAAAGGTTTGGGGATGGCCACCCCGTATACTGAAACAATCAGCAAAGCACATCTTTAAAGATCGGAGTTCACAACCAAACTGAACTAACAGGGTCAGTCTGTTCTATAAGTATGGTGGATAGGAGGAAGAGGTAGAGTCAGGGTGGCCAGAACAGGAACTGATGTGGCAGGAAGGTGAATTATGGGTATCGGAATTGATGTCATCAGGGTTGGCCAGAAGTGATGTTAGTGGGTGGACCGGTGGTGATGTCACTGAGAGGCATGGCCTTCAGCTGAACTGCAGAGGAATAAGAGGAAAGAGGATCAGATGAGAGCACCAACTCTCGGTCTGTATGATGAATAGCTCTATGTGAGCCTGTAAACTGTCCCCCATGAGCATGTGTGTGACAGCAACCTCCTTGGTTTATGTTTGACACTTGGCATCAATTTGAACAGATTTGAACTAAATGGTAGTAGTAGAACCTCTGGAGCAACTTCTGATTCCTATCTGGTGATATTAATGTATCAATGAATTAGCATTTGGGTGTGGAATAAATGGTCAATGAAACAGTGCAAGAACCTGTATGGATTGGGCAAGAATCTAGAAAATGTTAATTACTGTCTCACAATAATGTACACATTTTGTTAACCTCTGTTAAGCCTTTAACTCCATGATTGGAACGTCAAGCTTTGGGGAGCTCTTGGCAGCAGGGAGTGAGGAGAGATTCTGGCTACTTACAAAATTAAAGAGATAATTCAATGAGGGAAAGTCTTCGGACAGAAAAAGGCAGAAATCACTTCACAGTTGACCAGGACAGATGACACAATGCTATTCATGAAGTCCAGGACTTTCTCACTTCACATCAGTCTTCTCAAGTGTTGACTCTAAAAACAAACTATTAATATTGATTGAGCAGTGAAAAGGATCAGCTTTCACGGAATGAGGAATATCATACACATATACTGTAGAAACTATAATTAGTTTAAAGGCAAAATGCAAAACAAAGAACTGAATAAATACAACACAAAATGTAGGAGCACTAGCACAGTTCCTACAAATCATTTCAATTTGTTCAGTTCCTTTTATTATGATGATGACTTGTTATGCTGGTGAATAACAGCAGGACCACTGAGATTGTTAGTCCACATTTTGAAGCAGAAGTAGCAGTGGCCTATCATTCTGTAGCAGATGTGGCTCAACACAGATCACAGATCACTGACTCCCTTTCTCCACTGGAATGAATTTGCCTTGTGCTGTTTACCTTCTTCCGTATAACCATGCATCAAACCAGCAGATTGTGTTTTAAAATGAACACTTATTATATTGCGATAATCTGAATGGAAGACAGTTGCATTTCCTAAGATATTCATGATGCCAGTTGTGATTTCTGTAGTCGGTAATTGAATCACAGCTTCCCCCAACAGTTCCAGTTCTGATTGTCAGGGAACTGGGAAAGTGGGGACAACAACACAGTGCAAGACAATACATGATAGAGTAATTGTTAAGAACTTGATTAAACCATTATACATAACTTTTGATGCAAAAATTGTTTTTTATTTCTGTTGCTGTCCTCTATGGGTACGACCATGTTGTTAATTGCAACGGCCCCAACACTAGTCACCTGGCTTGTGACCTGTGATGTGAATGTACTGTCCCTGTGAAATAGAAATTAACCAGGAGAAATTAGAAACCACTTAAAGAGAAAGGAAAATTGACAGTCTGAGGACAGACGAGAAGGTGAGAACACCAGGGGCCTCATGTATAAAGCCATGCGTAGAACTCACACTATAACATGGCATAAGCACAAAAGCAGAGATGTTCGTACGCACAAAAAAATCCAGATGTATAAATCTGTACGAACGCCAACTTCCACGTTCTTCCGCTACATAAATCCCGGTCAGGGTGAAAAGTAACGCACATGCCTCTTTGAATATGCAAATCAATATAAATAGCAATTAAGCTCAGCCTTCTGTGAAAAGACAATGGCAAAAGCACGAGGGAAAAATAGAATTTCAGTGAATACCAAGTGGAGGCAAGGAAAAAGATACTATTTGTTGGTTTAAGCAGTGGTATAAACAACAAAAGGAAGTTGATCGAGTGACATAGCATGTCGGAGAAACTCGAAAGCTCAAGTTCACAAAGTCGCACAGTGCCCAAAATAAAAAAGTTGTCATATATCAAAGTTGCCGTGAAAAGGCAAGTCGTTAGCCCACCGTCTGAGTGTCATATGAAAGCTTATTAGGGTACAGAGAAAAAAAAGGCACACAGTGGGAAAAAAGCAAGAAATGTCAACTTTAATCTCAGAATTTTCAATGTAATCACGTAGTTTATTTTGTCATTAAAGTAGAACATCATAAACTTCATCTTAAAATCGTTTAATTTACTAGTTTCTCAAATCCCATCGTAACTAAAGCAGCACGTTACAAGCTTTGTTTTGTATTTGATCTTCTGTGTGCTCTATGTGTGTGAATCACTACGTGCTTCCGGGCTTTCTCTTCCCATGACAGGAAACAGAATCCATTACATTCATAATATTACAGCTCTCTAAATAATTAAAATACTGAGATATATGCGTGATATCATTTTCATGATGATAGGAGTTAAAGCATGTTATCAAACATTGGAACACGATGGCGCAGTGATTGTTCATGTCTCTTGCAAGATGCTTGCTGTGCAATGCCCGACCTTCGATGAAATACTTTATTGTAGCAGTACTGTCTCTCTCAAACATACTAACCCCCAATTCCTGTTCTTACTTTTCTTTCTCCAAATACCCTTTCGCCACACAATTAGCTCTGTAATAGATGTTAAGCCATCTTTAAGTTTAGAACGCTGATTCTTCAAAATGTTTAAGGAACATTGAAATATCTTCATAGTACATGTTTAATTATTCTATCCATCCAGTGTCGTGCTAGCACCAGCAAGAATACAGCGTGAGGCAGGAACAATCTTGCTAGCGCTGCGGCACCGTGTCCTCACATGTTTAATTATTAACAATACAGATTATTTAAATGGAAGTTAAAGTTTAATCTGTGTAATATAAAAAACATATTTTTCTGCATTTTATCTTAAAAATGATATAATCATCATATGTAAATACGCGCTTTATAAAGTGGTTCAGGTTGTGCAATATTATAACTGTAGTGCACGTTTACAGTGAGGTAATTGTACTTATAAGTACAAACAGTTCTACAAGGAGCACTTGTTGGACTGATTGAGTGCGTTTATACTTCTTGGGATGAAACTGTTTCTGAACTGCAAGGTCCATACAGGAAAGGCTCTGTCGTATGAGAGCAGTTCAGTAGACAACATGGCTGAGACAGCATGTGCTTGATGCTGTATACTGATAATTCTCTTTCCGATCAGCTTCTGTACAGCTGTGATTCCCCACTCAGATACAGTGATATAAATACTATGAGTGGTGCAGAAAGAGTAATATGGAAAAAGATGATCCACTGTGGCACGGGAGCAGCTGAAAGAAGAAGAAGAAGAAGAAGGTGCAGTGAGTGTAACAACACTAAAGCAGCTATGGTATCTAGAATAGTTTGACCATTCTGTGAAGCATTATATTGTTACAGGTTAATTACAATCAGATACATTAAACTAATAAACAATATCCGGTTAACTTCAGGGATGTGGATCTAACAAAGAAAGGGTAACCACACAGGAACAGTAGCACTGCTTTGATGCTGGGTGCCGCCAGTCTGCAAAATCGAGCGCAGAACTTGCATACACCAGGGTATGAGCTACCGTGGAAATGTGCGTGGCTTTATGCCAAGTTTAGGTTTTATACATTGCGATTTGAATGTGGAAACGTTCATACGCAACATTTTTATGCATACGCACCGTTTATACATGAGGCCCCAAGACACTGAGAGTATTAAAGCAACAGTTTAAAAACAAAGAAGATTTCGAGCTAAAAGTACTAATGCTATCTTGAGCTACTTTCCCCTAATTAACTCTGCTGCTAGGATACCAACTTCTGAAAGTCAACATCTTAAGAAGTGGCAATGTGATGACATCACAAGGTCAGGTATCATGTTCCTAGAAACAACATATGTGGTGCCCACAAAACAGCACACACAATGGAGGTCACCACAAGGCAAACCAAGCACAAAATGTCTCAACAATATTATAGTCAAAGAGGGAACATTTTATGAAGGACCAAGAAATGGAAAAGACAAACTCAAGAAGTCAAAGAACTGGAGGATCAAAACAAAGCCAAAACTACCAAGCTCAGTACATTAAATACAAGAAAATTCAAAATAAAACACAAGCATTTTATCCTTAAAATACAAAAACACACTTCTAGCTCCTTAACAGTTTTTAGCAGTGTGCTGCCACTTTAAATACTTCTGGGCAATGACATCATCAGATCAGGGTCACATGATCCAAAACAGAAGTTTGAGCCACAACTGAAAAGAACCGCCAAGGTTAAATGACGTGATCAAAATGGAATCATGAAATCGAATAGAATTTCAGTCAAACTTTATAAATAAAACAATTATTGTAAAAATAAATAAATAAATACATAAATAAAACCTGTACAGCTTTAAATTCTAGAATCATGGGGAAAATACATTTATAAAAATATTATAGGAACTATAAACTTATTTGATATCTGGATTTTATCGTTGTTTTGGCATTCTGGTTAAAACATTTGGTGTATGCTGACACTCTCTCTCTGACTATTCTAAATATCAACACTTTCAACTTCTCTCCTACTTGGAAATTGATATGAATAGCAATACAATACTGTGTCTATACATTACGATCAATTATAATAAACTGGAAATTATACATACAATGTTGTAGACAAAATACTTAACTGAAATTATATTGGTTGGGTGTTGCCCCCCGACTATGCAGCTCTGCTTTATGTGTGTGTTTTTGTCTATTTTGGGGTTTTCATCCTTGAGGATTCTCTGTCTATTATGATTTTCATTATTAAGTTAGTATTGACAAAGTTCATTTCAATTATTTTTTACTTTTATTTATTTATGCAACGTCATTCGGAATAGGTCATGTGACCAGTTTTATCACACACAGGATGTGACGCTGTAAAGGTGACGATCATGCATCACAGTAGCCCTCTGCAAATACAACATCTCCTTAAAAACCTGCAGTGGCTGTTAGTTTACATTCCAAGTAGGCCCTAGCGGTAGGATTGTGTATTTTTGGTTTTGTCTTCATTTTTGACTATAACCTATTATGGTTTAGCCAGGGTTGTAGCCCTAATTCATGTTTCTTCATTGTTTGCTTAATGGTTTTGTTGTTTTACAAATGTTATTTACCTTTTTATGTTTCTGATCATGGTAGTGGTTTTGATTTGTCTTTTTTTCAATTTATGTAATTTCATGATTTTTGTTGATTTATTGTGTTGTTTATTCATTCATTAGTGTTTGCCACTTGCATTGTGAAGAGTGGGGCTGAATGCACCCCATGGAGACGCAGTTGCTCCTCTGCATCTCTTAAACAGTGATACAGTACAATGGGAAACAAATTGGTTTTTTTTACCTCCTCTTTGCTTGATCGGCTGCTGCTGATGCTGCTGCTGCTTCCGTGCTGCATGATCTGCATCTTGTGCAGCGCTTCAAACATTTAAAAGCCTGTACAGCAGCTGTCCTACTCTTTGTGTTTTATTTCCGGCCCGGTGTGGTTTAATCTTTTGGAACAAAGTCCCGTCTTGCGAGACATGAGTTCTTGATATTTTTTAGTTTATAATTTAAAAACGAATAAGAATCTGAAAATCTAACAACATCACATTAAAGTTAGATAAATTCTGAAAAGAATGATACCAAACATACATATGTAGTTTGCTTACATTGCTGGTGTTTTGTGGGTGGGAACCCAAGAGGCGGGGCCACTCTTACATCACTCCTGAAAGCCCGCCCTTAGCCTTTATATTTCAGGTTGGGGAGTAGGTCCTTCAGTGGTTTCTTGACATTCAAAGAGTGCACATTTCTGAGTATTGTATTTTAGGTTTCTGAATCTCCTGTTTCCATTTTTGATTTGCAATTATTGGAGTTTGTCTTGGGATTTATTTGCTTTGGGTTTATTAATTAATACAGCCAGACAACCTCAAATAAACCTCAATGAATGACAGAATGGTTACCATGGTAACAATAAGCAGAGAGAGGTAGACATTATAAGAGCGGGATGTGTGACAGAGGACATGGAGAACAAGAAGCATGACTACTATGACCTTACTAATGTCACTCTCCAGTGTGAAAGCCATCTCTTTTGCATCTCAATTCCTCCAATTTGTGAATTTCAGACTTTTGAATATGAACCCTTACTCGAAAAATGCAAATTTGTATCCCTTGGGCGACATCAAGATATTTTGCAAGGCAATGTTGGTTTCAATGTGTGTACAGCTGGCTCTTGTGGTATGAAAGAGGAAAATGCTCAGTCCTTAAACAATAACTGTCACTTCTGCACCCAGCTGATAAATGGCATGGAGTTACCTGCCTGCCACCTCATAATTAGTGACATTTACCAGGGATGGCCATGAGCAGGATGAATGACGCTTGTTAGTTATGAATAAATCAGTTTATATGATTTTGGTTTGAATGACACTATAAAATATTACTGTAACTCCTGGTGTATTGTAATTAGGGAAATCATTAAAAATTGGTCAGTGCTACAACAGAATGACCTTGCCATAGGTGTAGTGTAGCATGAAAAAATGTATTTCCCAAACCAGAAAAAAATGAAAAACTACACGCTGCTATCCAACTGACCCACTTCACTGGTAGTTGTGATCATGTTTGTCAAGCAATATACAATTGACTGGGTGTGGGAAGGACATTTTGAAGTGCCTTTTACTGAAATGAATTATAAAAGAAATTGAGCTTTGAGAAATTCAGACATACCCACCAGGGCAGCTGGTAATATAAATGAGTGAACTGAACAATTGTGTAACTACAGGGGGTGCACCAGGGCCCATGGGGAAGAGGGGGCTCACAGTGACTGCATGGTCATTGTTTTGAAAATATTAATTATTAACATCAGTGTTATCCCTAAGGTCTTTTTGCTGGGCATAGTGCCCGGCTGTAGAGGCAGTGGTATATTTTAGTTTGAATGGGCACTCTTCATCCTGCTGAATGGACAGTTACTCTGTTCCACACCTCAGCCTGCACAGTATAAGACACACTCCTTATGTTAGATACTGTGATTATGTTAGGAAGAGACCAAGCAAGACATGTTCATTCCTAACATGCAGGTGTGGTTGGGATAAGAACATAACTGGGGAGTGCACTGGAGGTAGTGCTGGCTGGGGTGCTCTGATAAATTAAACAGTAACCTGTGGTCATTGAAGAAGGAATGTGTGAGCCTTAAGAAACAGGAATGAGGACTGCAAATTTAAAAATGAACTGCAAAAAAAAATAAGTGAGTGCTTCCCAGTTTAAGGAAAATTGCCTGTAGGTGAAAGAGTAGGGGAAACAGTTTAGAGACTACAGGGAGGGGGACCAGGGCTGCAAATTTAAAAGCACATTGCAACATTGTACAGAAATGTCTGCACAGAAAGGACTCATCAGGATTGTTAAATCAAAATGTTCCTGGTGAAAAAGGAAGAATAACAAAGAAGTTCAAAATAATTGCTGAAAATTACTGCTAGTGTGAGCAGAGAACTGCTGGGTATTTTTCAGTGATTCTTCTTCTTCTTCGACTGGCTTCTCTTAAAATTAATCTAGTCTAAATCATTGATTTGTTCATATTATAGATTGTATTATATTAAGGTATTGTGTTTTTATTTAAGTGTTCATGAAAGGCACTTTAGCCTCCAAAGGTTCTTTTTTATTTAGGGACAATTTAATATTGGTTTGTTTGTACACCCTGCAAATATTACCATTGGAATCCTTATTAAGGGCTGACTGCCTTTCTAAAGTATTGTACACTAAACCTCTGACATACAGTACCTTAAAAATAGTTCTCAGTTTCCCTGATTGCAAGGGCTGACCCTCTGCGTACACTAACAAAGGCCAGGAGTCTGCTGCTGCTAGGATCACAGAACACAGCCAGTTCACCATCTTTGAAAGCATTTTCAACAGATATGCCTTGCAGGGACCACTAAATACTCTCACTGTGGCCAGGAGCCGTCGCCTTCTGGTTTCAGTTATATTCTTCTGCTTGCAGTTTTGTGAGAGGATTTAACCTAAAGAGCACGGCATGTTACATTGTTTAGTAGAAAACAATGAAAAATACAACCAGAATTCTCTGAAGAGTAAAAATAGGCAAAAAGGAGTTGCCAATCCTAAGCAAATGTTTCCAAATCCACAATACAGAAGATGCAACTAGGGACAGAAGCAAAATAAATCAAGAAAACCAGAAAATCCACCAAATTAGCAAAGCTCCCAAAACGCCTTCACAAAAACAACAATGTTCGCCTGATTTGAGCTTACTCAGATCTGACCTTAAAGAGGCAGAAGGCTCAGAAGGAGTGATGTCATATTGGCCCCGCCTCCTAGGGCTCCATCATAACACAATGAATGTAAGCACAGTTAAATGGACACTACACAATTATGAATATAACACAAAAAAACATAAATTATGAAAAATAACAATTGAAAAACAGCAATAAAACACAAAATACACATAAACACAGACTCTTACAATACACTTTCTAGGCCAGTTGTGATTTCCTTTACAATACTTTTCAAATTTGTTCCTTTACAGAGTGCCTTGTTGGCTAATAGAAAGAATTACATGAACTAAATTGAACAACTCATAATTTCCAATGATTATGTTTCTTGTCACTGAAGTCATTTTTAGTTAAATATGAGAACATGCAAGTGTTCCAACCACCTGTTTCATCCTCTTTTACCATATACATACTGGTTAGTTTATTTGCACTTAAACATATAATAATATGTCATGCCACTTAATCCAGACCAGGGTTATAGTGGGACTGGAGCCTATCAACAACTAACGCAGGGCACAAAGCAGAGGGTACCAGTCCATTCCAGATTGAACACACACACACACACACACACACACACACCAAACAGGCACTAGCTGCAATTTAGCATGCATGTCTTTAGACAGTGAGAGCAAACCGGACCATCTGGAGGAAACACTTACTGGTATGGGGAGAACATGCAAACCCCACATAGGGAGGTCCCAGGACACAAACTCTCATCTTCTTACTGTGAGGCAGCAGCGCTACCAGTGTGCTATGCTTGCCACCCTTTATTTTAATAGTATACTTTAATTTATTTGCAATCATTCTAGAGTTCTCTTGTCTCTAGAAATACACAAACCTTTTTTCCAAAAGACACCTCTGTCTGTCAAACTTTCATTTCAATGCATACTATCAAAAATAATGTTAGCTTTACCATCTTATTTAAATAATCATATAATACTCTTAATATCCATGTCCTATTAAATATTATGAGTCTTATATAAAATTATAAAAAGCACAATTTATTTTTCTCTGATAATGCCATAATGAGTAATAAGTTTAGTCAGAAAATGACACAATTTAATTATTTTAAAATTTCTAAGCATAGTGGTGAACTTACCATATCTATGACAGAATTGGTTTCTAATGTAGACCCTGTGGAGGCAGGCCAGTGTAGTAAATTACTTTCTGCACAGTCACTTTCAAGACATTCATTTGAACACCGCTTCTCAGGTATCAGCAGGGAGTGGTTTAAAAAAATTTATTGGCTAGTGAAAGATAATGGAATGATGTGTGCTATGTGTATGAAATACTCAAAGAGACAACTTGGGCAACTGTGCCATGCAGGAGACTTCAAAACGAAGGTTTGGATGATCATGTACATATAAAAGTAGCAAGTATCGTATAGGCCAAATTGGAAAATCAATTTCATGTTTTTTATAACCTGCAAAGAAATGCTATTCTGGGGCTTCAGATCTGTGTATTATTTAACAAAAATAAGTTACCATGCACCTCAAAAGAATCAAAAAGAATCTCAGCAGCTTCACATGAGGGGGCTTAATTTATTTTTTTTGAGTCCATCAAATTCTAGTTACATCACTTGATTTAACCAACATATAAGGACTGATCAAAGGCACTTACAAGAAATAAAAAAATGTGTGACAAAAACAGAGTGCGAACACACAATGACTAAATCTAATAAACACAAGCTCTGCTGCATTAGTTACGTTCCTCTGCTGAGGACACTCAGGGTGCTGCTCCCATCTCTTGGTCATTATGTTCTTCAGTCTGAAGTGGTGGTTGTAGGAATTACAAGAATCAAGTTCTGCTGCTGTGTTAAACAAAGACTTGTGTAGTTAACAGCTGACCACACTGCTAGATGTGAAGGAGCTTATTGCACAACAGTGAGCTTCTTTGTCTTGCTCTTTCAAATTCGCTGAACACACACCTTTGCCTCTCTCCCTGAGCAAATCCAAATAATGGCAGAATTTGTTTCTGCCCCCACTCCCAGAAGCTATCCTCCCATGCAAACTCAGGATATTTGAGACTACAAAAAAGGTGCTTTACCATTGAGCTAATTATTCCATTTAAACAGCGGTTCACCTGGCTCCTGTCATGTGATGGAGCTTCTTGTGCAACAGAAATGATCTTTCTCGTTCTCACTGCTTGTGTGTGAGTGTGTGTGTGTGCCACTTGTTACTTTAGGTCTATACAAGGTGCAATCATTTATCTATTCCTCTGGTAGCAAACTATGCCAGCTTTCTACAAGTTCCATTATCCCACAAAGTAGAGCAATCCTGGTGTTTTGTCAGAGTTAGAACTTCAATTTACATGTAGTGCTTCATCAAGACTCAACTCTTAATTTATAATCCTGTTTCTGCATTATTCGATGTTGGATGACTTCTTACACCTCTGCCTATAGTTTGGGGGTGTCATGATTCCTGGATTTTTTCTTTATAGATTGTTATTTTTTATCTCATATTATTATTTACCCTGTCTCGATGTTGTGTTCTTATTTTGTTTGCTGGAGACACCATTTTGTGTAGTTGGCCATGAATACTGCCATTTTGTTTACAATTGCTATGGCCATCGGGTGATATGATGATGCATCTACAACAACAACAACAACATTTATTTATATAGCACATTTCAATACAAACAATATAGCTCAAAGTGCTTTACAAGACGACAAAAAGAACGGTTTATTAAACTAAAAACAAATAAAATTAGGCAATAATATTAAAGAATAAGTAATAAAGAAAAGGTAAGGTCAGTTGGCTGGGAGGACAGAAAAAACAAAACAAAAAACAACTCCACTTAGGTTGTAAAAAAAACAACAAAATCTGCAGGGTTTTCAAAGCCAAAAAGACTGAACAGCTCCGACTGGGCATTCTACCTAACATAAGTGGTGTTAAATCAGTCTTCTTTGTTTTCAGGCTTCACATGATAGGAACTGATGATGTTGATCTTGTGGACAGCTGGGACACTTACCTTCATTCCATCATCTCAGGGGGCTGCATAGTGCCTTGATAAAGTGGTAGTGGTGCAGAATGCCACCACAGAAGAAGCAGAAAAGACAGCAGAGAATGGTAGAGATTAGTACAGATTGCATTTCCCTGAAGAATGTAATAATTCTATGGCTATATTGCCTATCAGGAATACAATTAAAATATAGCTATGATAAAGCCATATTAAAATAATGGGATTTTTGCAGTTTTTTAAAAAGTTCCACAGTATTATGCTGGCGAATTTCTATTGGTAAACTATGCAGAACAGCAGAAGGCAGCCTCACCACTTCTTTTAAGTTTGGCTCTTAGAATTATAAGCAGACCTCGATTTGAAGATCTAAGGTTACGACTTGAAGTGTAAGGTGATAGGCATTCCAAAATATAGGACGGAGCGAGATTATTTAAGACTTTGTAAACCATAAGTAGCATTTTAAAGTCAATTCTGAATGATACAGTAAACCAATGTAATGACACTAAAACTGGTGAGATTTGCTCAAATTTTGTTATCCTAGTTAAGATTCCAGCTGCTGCATTCTCGTCTAACTCAACCTAATCAACTAAAAACAAAAGCATAAGGTAATTTTTCAATGTCTTGTAAAGTTATAAGAGTTCTAACCTTTGCTATATTCCTAAAGCGAAAAAATGCAGACCTAGTAATCTGGTTAATATGTGATTTAAAGTCAATAATTACCCCTAAATTATTTCTTATGTCTTGACTTTTAAACCTAAGAGATTAAGCATATTTCTAATACCCTTGTTATATCTATGAATGACGATCATTTAGATTTCAGTTTTCTCCTTATTTATTTTGAGAAGGTTACTACTCATCATATCAGATCAGTCTAGTATATTTTTCAAAAGAAGATGGCAGTGCCTAGGTTCCCGGTGTCCTTGTACTGACTGCAGTAAATGACAACATTTTGAAATGAGAATGGACTCTGCAGACAGGAGTTGGTAATATGAATTAGTCAAGGGAGTTTGAGAGTCAAAGAAACACATTCAGAACAAGGAACCATTAAGCAACAGAGTCAAAAGCCATTAATATACTTCATGAACAGAGCCAAGACATTAACCTGAAGGACAAAGTCAAAAGACACGAAAAGTTTGTAACCAGAAATCAATATAAAACACAAATAATTTCAAACAAGGATTTTTAATTATATCCAGAAATTTGGAAAATGAGGAAGTGCAAGACACTGACCTTTATATCTCCAACCATGTGATGATACGCCGCATTACTTACACTAACAATCACTAAGAGAAAGGTCTCAAAATGGAGGCACCCAAGTGAAAAACAAGATGGCATCACAGCATAACCTATTTAATTTTTGGAACATTAATGAAAACACATCTAAGCAAGAAATACACTTACTCACTGAATTACTTGCCCTCTAACCCTCCACCCAGGGCCATCTGAACAGCATTTTAGGCCCCCGGGCAAAGCAGTGCACTGGGGTCCCTACCTACACAACCACTCAGCAAGTAACAACATACATTGATTAGCATGGGGCCCCGATTCTCATTGGGCCCCCGGGCAACTGCCCAGCATTTCCATGTGTTAAGACGGTCATGCCCCAACCTTTAAATAATGTTTCAAATATTTTTAGAGTTCATCAAAAATTTTGAAAAATTAAAAGCAAAAAGGTAGGTCATGACAGTCCTAGTTTTGGCCTAAAACAATTGTTTTTTTTCTAGTAAAGTTAGAAGTAAGACATTTCGCTTCTCTGGTTCTCTGATTCCCGAGTCTCGACCTTGTCCTTTGACAATTAAAAAACATCTCCAAGATTTTCACAAGTATAACATCTTAAATGTTTAATTCTTTCTAACAATCTTGTCTGGGATGCAATTCACAAATTGCAATAAAAAGGTTGCACAGTATAGTTTTATTACCAGACATTTCTGGTCTATAGCTGCATGTCTTTGGAGACTCGGAGATCTCTCTGACTTCTGCCATTGTGAGTCCTCCAATTCCTGTGTGACTCCCCTTAGTCTCCATTGTGAATAGGGACTCCCCATTGTCTGCTCCACTGGCACAGGTGCATTGACCTTGATCAGCAGGATTCCCTGTCTGCCCAAAGAGAACTCACTCTACCTCTGCAGTTCTCTCCTTCTTCTGCAAAAATCAGATTCGCAAAATGCCCTTTGCAATTGTGTGGCTTACCCTTCAGGCAGTGGTAATAAAAGAAAAGTGTGTGTCTTTTTCCAGAGGTTCTTTGCTAACAAAAATATGTCTTTGATAATTCCAGCTACTGGTACTTTTCATGTCATCTGGGTATTTTTATGATTTACTGTATTCTGCACCAGGGACCAAAGAACTTCATGTTCTGCTGTCTGAGCTTATTAGTTATGAGCTGATTGTTGCTTAATGTTTAATTTGTGCACCAGTGGAGATTCTTATGTTTTAGATGAATATAAAAAAGAAGCATTTATTGCTATAACAATAACATTTCCCAGCATTAGGTTTTCAGTTGAATTATTAAAGCATGTAATTGTGATTTGTCAAGTGATGAAAAATGGCCTCTCTGCATTCCATTCCCATAACTCATGGTGGGCTTAAGTTAATTTGTGTCTGGGGGTGAGTTCTGGCACACCATTTTATCCATGTCATTCTATACGTCTAATCTATCACTAGTAATTTATTCACAAAATATCAACAAGTGTTGACAAGAAATTCCCGGGACAACAAGTCGGTTTTAAATTACTTGTCGGTAGGTGCACTACTGTTGAGAAGGACACCCTTTGATGTTGAATAAAGTACAAAAAATGCAAGAGTGACTGGACATCTGATGTCAGATGTTATCCTTGTTACGTACAGTATGTAATGGGGGGTCTCTAATATGGAACCAGATATACAAGTGTCTTTATAAAAATTAATGAGTAATCATTTTTTGAAAATTGAGGATTTTTGAAACTTGAAAAATAACTATGTCATGATTATGTACACACCTTGATATATTTTCTACAAAATCCTTGTTTCCTGGAACAGATTTTCTCACTGTTCTGGTAGTTTGAAGATACACTTATGGAACAATTCCCTTTCAGCCCCCTGAGGAAACTGATATACAGCTTGATGGATTGCCTCTGTGCCTTTGTAGTGTCAGCCTCACATCAGATCCTTTACTCTGGATGTGCAAACTACATTTGATCGTTTGGTTGATATGTTTTTAATTATGACACAATAAAACTGTCCAAAAATTTTATGTCCCATTTCCATAATTATTGCATTTTAACATAATTTATACATTGGATTGCATCTAATTTTGGCACAAATAATCTTCTGTACTTCACAATTTCAAAAAGATGGTAGTCAGAAAGTGTCAGATCAATATTGTAAGGAGAGTGTGGGGGTGAACTACCCATTTCACTCTCTTAATTTCTTCCAATGTAAAGGGATCAAAGTGGGGGTCAGGAATTGTCGTGGTACAGAATAATCTTCTTTCCAGGGTGTTTATAGTGTAAAACAAAGCCTCTTTAGTTTTTGGACATAAGGAGCAGCATTCATGGTTTCCTCAGGTTGTAGTGGTTCAATTCGAGGATGTCCTTGTGCATCCCATAGCCTTTGTAGTTAATAGCACTTAATTTTGTTGTTGTTGTTTTGTTTTTCTTGGTGAATTCAGATAATGCCATACTATGCTCTTACATTGTGTGTCCGGATAGACATTGGAAAACCAAGTTTCATCACCTGTCATGATGTTGAGGATACAATCTCCTTTTATTTCAATACCACTTAAGAAGCTGTGACATTGTGGCTTTTGTGGTGTTCAGTCAGTAAATGTGAGACCCAGCAGGCACAAATTTTCTTATGTCCAAAGCTTTAAATCCTTTCCTGAACCGCATTGTGTCTTATTTCTAGCTGTACATCTGTTTTTCTCACTGCCATGCGCCTGTCATCTCTAATGAGCACATTAACCCTTTTTTTGTTGGAGGTTGAAACTATGCTAAATGCTTCAATCACCTACTCACCACATTGGTACGCATCTCTGTATACAAGCTGAAGCCACAGGAATTTCCTCTTTAACAAGAAGTTCAGACATAGCACACTGATGGAACAATATGTCACTATTCGGCCATTTTGTCTAACATCTGTGTGGTCACGTGATTTGAGCTAATGACATCATTAGTCACTCAAAAGATGCCACTACCTGTCAAACAGTATTTATTCTTCTATTGGTAAAATGCATATGTTTAATGTAGCTTTGCTCATTAATTTTAGTATGACCCATGTACAAAGAGCAAATTACGCACTTACTTTCAATTGAGTTTATACGATTTATCAAGGCTGATGGCTTTTCTGCTACTGGAGTGTTATTTTAATTACAATTCAGTCTCAGGAAGTGTGCCATAGGGGTCTAGGTGTTAGTGCTAGTTCCTCTAATATCTAGGATGGTGGTCTCATATTCCACGCTGAGCACTGACTAGCTGCAGTTTGCACTTCTCCCTGGGTACTCTAGGTTTTCATCAGAAAGAAATGTGTTTTAGGTTTTTGGACGATTCTGAATAGGACCCTTTATGTAGCTACCTATTCTTTTAAAATTGCACCCCTACTGCATGTAATAAATCTCCTTCTATTCCCACACACCCAGCATAGTAATAATATAAGGCAGAGAAGAAAGGATTCACTTAACTTGTAAGATTGGATTTTACTGCCAAATAAAACAACTGAAGGGACAGGATGCAGGGTGGAAACAAGACTGATGGGGAGTCCCAGCTTCATCTATTTTTCTACTTTAGATGAGAGCAAAGGGCATTTTTCTGGGCACAGCATTATGCTGATCATGTGTTGTCCATTGATAAGTGACATGTACAAGTGATGAGCCTGCCATTTCATAAACTCAGGCCAAGCTCTCAGATCAACCAGTGAAACACAGACACATTATAGAAGCTGCCACTTGAGATAGGGACACTGCAAGGTGGTTGAAAGGGAAAGAAAAACAGAAACAATAACCAGGAAATTAAAGAACAAACAAGCAGGTATGCCATTGGTGACGTCAGAAATTGTAAAGCAGGAAGAGGACTGGAAATAACTAGATGGAGAAGCCGTTTTTAAATTTGAAAACTTTGAATGGACTGGAGGCGAGTGATCCTGGTCCCCCTTGAAGTTTAATACAGCTCGATTTATTCACAATCAATGTAAGGTTCAGAGTGTGGGTCATCTTGGAGGTTAACAGCTCAAATGATTGACAGCTGATGATTAACACAAATCATATTAAAGTATTTGATAAAGTGAAGCCCTGTAGCTTCACCTTGAGGTAAACTGTATTGTCAAGTATTAGGTAAAAACCGAGAATCAGAAAGAACTGACTAGAAGAGATTCCCAAAACAAAAAAACACATCTAATTCTATTTTAAGACAAAATAAGACGAGTTTCTTACTCCACTCCTTTTTAACTATTGTCACAGACGGCTGGGGTGCTTACCCGGTCGGGACGCCTAAAAGGATCGGAAGGGGGCAAGAATAGCTTCCGGGCCACGAGGGGGCAACTGCCCTGGAACAGGAAATGACCATGGGAAAAGAAAGAAAAGATTATAACTCGTTGGGAACCGTGGAAACCGCCAGAGGGCACCTTAAACCTCGTGGGACCTGGAAATAGTTACTTCCGCCACACTCTGCAAGATGGCGGAGGAACCTTCCAGGGACGCCCAGAGTGCGTCCGGTGCAAAGGGCAGCACTTCCGCCACACCAGGAAGTGCTGCCGGATAGACGTCAACAGCCACCTGGAGCACATCCGGGCAGGAATAAAAGGGGCCGTCTTCCAGCAATCGGGGAGCTAGAGTCGGGAGAGGGAGCAGGACAAAGCTCCCAGCAGGAGATTGGCGGCCAAGGACAGAGATTTAAAGTCGAATTCTGGTGATGATTGCTGTGTGCATTGTGTGGTGTTTTGGACTGTGTTTATTTAATGAATAATAAACGTGTGACTTTTATAAAGATGTGGTCTCCGACTGGTGGTGTCCGGGCAAGTCTCACACTATCAATAACATAAGTTTATTTATGTTTTAGGATTCAAAGGGAGCATGCCTAGATGTGAGAGCTGCCATCTTTTTTAGGTGGGTCAAGGTGATTTGATACAACATGTGACTGGTGGGTCATGTGACTGGTCACAGGCATGGTGACAATAAATGATATTGTTTTTCTAATGGGTTGTGTGATGCTTATGTTTTGTATCGAAGTTTTCACTCATATTGTGAACAAATTTCTGTGGAGTTTGCTATGGTTATGGTTTTCTGGGTTGCTGAATTAATTTTTGATGTTAGTTTTTTTGTTTTGGCTTAATTTTGACATAGTTCAAAGTTATTTGTGCCTTTTTGCACTGTTATGTTTTCTGATAGGTGTTGCCATTTTGTATCTTTTGTTATTTGTGGCTAAATTGGTTGCTTCACTGTGTGTCAGAAGTCATGAGGCATAACATATCAGCAGCTTCTCACATCCTGTGTCATTTGAGTGTATGGATAAACTAAAAGGACTTTCACAGTGCTAACCCTTAGTGTATTGTTTTTTTCGGCAGTGAAATGCAGCATTGTTTATAATGGCATTCAGTTTTGTTTTAATTCTCTCCCCCTCTACTACTACCTCAATGGGGTCTAGAATTCATCAAATAACTAAACTTACCCTTTTAATTAGCCTGTTGATTAGGTGGGCCTCTCTTGAAGAGATGTCACCAGCCGTCCAAACCACAGTGGAGAAAATCATACTATTCATCACAGACTTATAAAAGATGTGAAAGATGTCACTTCCCACATTAAAAAAACACAGTTTCCTAAGGAAAAAGAGCCTGCTCTGCCCTTTCTTGTATAGTTCATCTGTGT
This sequence comes from Polypterus senegalus, assembly GCF_016835505.1. NCBI lineage: Eukaryota > Metazoa > Chordata > Cladistia > Polypteriformes > Polypteridae > Polypterus > Polypterus senegalus. The sequence continues at coordinate 98,738,885 of NC_053159.1, read as the reverse complement.
TACAAGTCTAGTCCAACCTGTCATTAATATGGATCCCCAAGCACTTGTAGGAATGGATCGCCTCTGCATCGACTCCCTGAATAGTGACAAAGCATAGAAACTCTTTGGTGCAGTGGAAATCAATAACGAGTTCCTTGGTTCTGCTGGTATTAAGCTATAGACAATCTTCTTTGCACCAAGAAATAAACTTTTCCACCTGCCTCCTACATTCTGTCTTATCCCATTTAACAATACTCGACATAAGTGCAGAATCATCTGAGAATTTCTGCATATGACATGACCTGGCATTATATTTATAGTCAGAAGTGTAGAGAGTGAAAAGAAAACAAGAGAGTATTGTTCCTTGTGGTGCTCCAGTGTTGCTCACATCCATATCAGAAACACAGTCATTGAATCTCACAAACTGTGGTCTGCCAGACAGATAGTCCATTAACCATTACACAAGAGGCTCATCCACCTGCATATTAAGAAGAAAACAACAAGCATATACAATGGCCTAAAATTTCCAAAATGTAACATCTAAGAGGCAACATTAAAGCAAACAAAATCCATTTTCTGAAAGATAAACAAAAGAAACCGACATCAGAGAAAAATATACAAAAGAAAAGTCCAAATTGAGAGTTTACAAACTTCACAAAGGAATCAACGAATCCCAGAAGTGGTTCATTGAGTTTGATGGAGATTTTATAAGCATCGTGTTCTTTGGATTTTCCATATTTTCTTGATATTTTCACTTCTGCTCTTGGAGTTTGCTCTTGTATCACTTGGTTGGTAAGACTCCCTTTTTAGGCAAGTCATTCTTTCCTAATTTTAGCCATTTTTCCATTTTTGTTGAATTCAAAATACATTTTTAATTTTATAGTGTGGAAGATCAGCCTCAACACAGACAGACAGACACCAATGTTCAAACACCACCACACGTTTATTTACAACTATGTACAAAGTATTCAGTCCCACACACAACCCAGTGCCCCTGCACCAAGCACCCTCAGTCCACACATCTCAACAGTCCTGTACTTTTTTCACCGCCTCCACTTCTCTCCTCTCCTCTCCTCCGAACTTCGCCCTCTTCCACCCGACTCCAGCAGTCGAATGGAGGGAGGTGGCCCCTTTTATGTCTATCCGGACGTGCTCCAGTTGCCTCTGATGAGCTTCCTGTGGCACTTCCTGGTGTGGCGGAAGTGCTGCATGAGCACCTGGAAGCACTCCGGGTGTCCCTAGTAATACCTCCGCCAGCACCTCCAGGTGTGGCGGAAGTGCTGACATCCAGGGCTTCAGAGTCTTCAGGGCACCCCCAGGCGGTGGCCATGGGCCCTTATAGGGTTGAGCTTCCATGCTCAGTTCCTATGGCCCCCACACAAACCAGGGCAGCTGCCCTCTCGTGGTCTGGAGGAGGCATAGTCTCTCTCCTGGTCCTTCTCGGTATCCCGGCTGGGCACAGCCCCCAGCCGCCCTCCACAATAGTGATCCATTGTTTATTCTTGTCTCATTTGGTGAGAGGTCATATGGTTCCTACATCTCGAGGGGCATTTTAGTATTAGTTTGTAATATTTAAAAGTATATTTTGGAGCTTTTGTGCAAGGTCCCTTTTTTAGGCCAGTGCAAGCAGAAGCCTGCCTGTGGTGGTTGGGGACTGTCTGTCTATGGTGAAACCTAACCTGAGCAGTTTGGTGAAAATTCTGGCCTACGTTGTTGGACTCTTAGGAGGCCTCTCATCTTTTGGCCATATTGGGAACTCTGTTATACAACAAACACAAGGAAGAGCTAATGCCTCAATGCTGAGACAACTTAGGCCTCTAAACAGGCCAAGGGCAGCGACAGGTGGCATGTCAGGGAGTATATCAATAACAAGAAAAATAGCAAACTAAATTAATATAGTTAATAACACAATACAAAACCAAAAACACTCTCTATTAAAATGTCAAATAGCAGGACATGATGTGAACATAGAAAAATAACTAAAATAACCAAAAAAAACAACAAAGTAAACAAACTTAATGAAAGAAAACAAAGGCCAGAATTTGAGCCGTGGTTAAACCAATACATGTGGTATAATGATTTGCCAAAAGCAAAAAATAAATAAATAAATAAAGATCAGGAGATTAATTCAAATAAAGCAGTAGACAGAAGTGAAGTCAAACACATGCAAAAGTATAAGAATATCAGTCAGAAGTCAAATTAATAATCATAAAAGCCTAATCCACAACAAGAAGAAACAAAGTCAGAAGGAATAAGTCAAAATAACTTTACACTTCCTGGTATTAGATATCCCTGATTACTGTTAAGAAAAATGATATTTTTATTTTAAGAAAGAACTTCCAAAACTAGGACACAAGGGCACTTTGAAAGCAAAAGTAAATGCCCTGAGGGTTTTACTAAGCATTTCAACCAGGAGATGAAAACACCAAGCTGGATTAAGCAAGATGTCAGTCACGGACCAAGCAAAGGTGAAAACATGGAGTACAACAGAGTTTACAAAAAGCTAATCCAAATTGCAAAACAAGAAACCTGGAGAAGAAAACAAAACAAAAGTCCCAATGATAAATCTTCTTAACTTCCTCCTAACACTAGAAAGAATGAATTAGAGAGTATTTGTAAAGGGTTGTTTTATTCAAAGAGATGAAGTTTAAAAATGCAAATTATGGAGACGTGACGACATCACCTACATGTCTGCATCAGATCACGGTGACCAGCAACCATGGAGGGTCACTACAGCCATCAAAAAACAATACAAAATGATGCTTGGATGACATCAAAGAGTATCTCTCTATTATAAAATGAAATCCTGGAAAGCAAAAGCAAGGCGATGATACATGATCTTCTTGGGAGTTCTCGAAAGACATTTAAAAGACCCGCGAGACAAAAGAGACTTGCCACGGATTGTCTCACTGGGACCGTAAACATGAGACTTGGTGCCAAGAGACTGTGCCAGGACCGCCTCTCAGGAACGTGGAACATGAGATTCTTGCAAGACACGCCCTACTTACAAAAGATATCATATAAGCGCAAAACCATCAAAAAACAGTCAGTCGTGTAAAAGCACGTAGTTCACACAGATCCTATGCTCTCAACACATATAAAGCGTATAAGGACAATACGGAGAATAGAGACCCAAAGGCATTGGAGAGAAAAAAAGATAGATAAGAGATTATGAAAGCAGTAAAATTCGAAAGTATTGCAGCATCCCAGCCAGGTAACGGCCTTTTTGGTTTTAAGTGACTGTTCGGTCCAATTCAGGGAGGGCGGAGTACAGCACGGAAGACTGATAGCAGAGTATTGATTGATGCGGTAAGGGGGGTGGAAGATGCGGGGGATGAAGGGTTGGAGAAGGTGCTAGAAAGTTGTGTTTGGGGTTACGAAGTCAGCGATTGTTCAAGTAAAACTTTTGTGACACTTTATCATGTCAGTCGCTACAATATCAAAGAAAAGATAGAAAAGATCACATTACCACAAAACAAACAGTGATTAATCATCAGAACCAGGTGTAATTGAAAAAAGAGCAGGACAAATCGAGGTCAGAAATAAAAGGCAAAGAGTGGACAACAAAGTCTTTTCGCATTCGCATCATTCAATGCACAAAACGTGGATTTACACAATAATAGACCATACGCTGTAAGAATCTGTGGTCCCGGAACAGTTAAAGCAACGATAAGTTGAATTTCAAAGAATACACAATTCAGTCAGGTGTATATTTATGATCTCGGAGAAGTGATGCAAATTTTAACAGGCAAAAAGAAAGGTAATGTATATACTGTATTCTGCGAATAACATTACACACCAAAGGAGATCGTGATATGCCATTCGTATTAAAATGTTTACAGTTTACTGTGAGAATAGCTTTTGCTATGAAAATCAATAAATCACAGGGACAAACATTAGAAAAAGTCAGATTATTTATTAGAGAAACAGAAACAATATTCACTCACGGGCAGTTATACGTTGCGTTGTCACAATGTGTCTCCAAAAATATTGTTTTTAATGAAGCTTTAAAATAAAAGTGCAAATAATGAAATTGAAACAATTCCAAAGAAAAAAACAACAACAATTAAAATTGTATATCCGATTAACCAAACACAGGGGTCGGCGAGCGAAGTGAGCAGGGGGCGATCATTAAAAATAATGATCTTCATAATAGCAAAAGGAAAATATCATGCTGTTATACCAAAGTCATTACATGCCAACAGGTTTTTTAATATATTTGGCTCCAAGATAAGATTATTATTTTATGGGACAATCGGGAGAAGAGTTAGAGGCCAATCTAAGGTCAGAAACAACGTGGTACATGAAAAATTCAAAGCCATAGTCAGAATCAAGAGTTAAGAAATAATAGCTAGTCTAAAAACCCTTTTACCAAAATAACTCAACATGTTGAAAATTGTTTGATTTTTAATGATCCACATGCTAGGATGGTGCTGTGCATTCCCACATTAGATAGGTTTTGTATGATGATTTCATATGTTTGTGATTACTTGACTGATGACATTATGATGCGCGAGTCACTGTTCTGTACCCGAGAGAAAATTCTGAGTCCAAAAGACTCCAAGAAAACCAACTTTTATTCCAATCAAAACAGGAACAGTCAGGATATTTATTCAAATTGGATCTACCACTTCAATACACACCGGCACAACAAACAAACAGGGATGGGGTCAGGCCACTGGCCAGGTTATAATGTTCCCTGCATCACCCATTGGATGACATGAGTGTTACTTGGGGAGGCCGTGAACTTGTAGTTGCCCCTGTAGTGCTGCAAATCTGTTATTTCATCAACGACAGACAAGCAACCCTCAACAGATGCGTCAAATGCAGCACCATTGGGGAGGATCTCAAACGAGTTAAAAAAATCTCACAATAGACTAAGCAAGTATAAACATTAATGCTGTTTCTTTAAGAAATTCACCAAACATTGTGATATCCATTGAAAAAATAGAAAGAAATGAGTATCAGAAAGGTTTGGGGTGACAAACGAAAATCCTCATTTTTAGCCATTTGGTTAAAACATGGCAGACGTACTGTAAACAAGTAAATGGGACATCGTAATAACTAGGATAGCAGTGAGAGTCAATTCTGTCAGTAGTCTTCAAATTATTATTATTTCCTGCTGTCATGTCATGGAAAAGGAGGAGTTAGAAGTAGAGATTCTGGTCGTCTTCAGGGTTCCGTTTTTCATGGATGTTGATAGAAAGGAAGATGAGGAAGTCACAGTGTCTCCCCCAGTGTTTGCCTGGTGTTCCTTTGAAAGTCTTCTCCATAAGAGACAGACTTAACCTACGTGATTGATGCCCATGAACCAAAAAATATCCAATATGACATCATAATAATATTATAGAATAACATTAAAAATAATAAATAGCATAAGTAAGTATGGAAGAAACTAATCATAACTTCATATGTGCAGTCACACTTGTGACACCAACATGTGGACTAAAGAATATTACAATTGGTAAAATACAATAGCCATGTCACATGTGATGTCACTTGTAATGATGTTAGTCATGTGGCTGCTGACAAGCTTCTATGCTAATAAACAAGAAGGCTTTGTTCATGTGTCCATTCTGCAAACTGGCAACTAAAATAAATTGTGAGATGACATTAGCATAATAGTAATAACAATAATTAGCTTGAAGAAAAAAAACTAAGCAACAATTGCCAAAATTGGAAAAAATAACTCATTGCAGCCAAAGACAGATTCATAACAGCTGGGATGAAAAGAAGTTAAAAAAGAGTGGATAACAAGAAACAGAAGTGTCAGCTAGTAAACTGAGGTAATGTAACTTACAATACGAGTTTAGAGCACAGACTTACAAGTAAAGTACAGACATGTGTATTTTGTTTATGGCAATTCTAAGTGTTAGTAGGCCTGGGACACCATTTAAAAAATGCTACACTGCTGTCATGTTCCATTAAGAGCCGCTGTGTCTGCTTACCAGTTAATAGCTACTTTGGATTTGGAAGCTGTAGTGGGGTTGGTTTAATTTAGATTTTTATTGTTTTGGCTCACTTTGAGGCAGCCACTTTATTAGCAATAAACCAATCTTGCTCATAATGTACATCGGCTATGCTTGTGTATTATTGCAGATTAACTCGCTTTTTGAAATCAGCAACTGTAATTTGAAGCTGTGATTTTATTATACTTACAGTAAGCAAAGAAAGTGTTTATATCTGAGCATTTACCAGTACAGAATAAAGGAGGTGCTGGGATTTATCATGCTGGTATTGGTTGACAATGTTAAAAGGTGTTTGCTGAACATTCCATTGCAAACAATTCAGGGGTAAAACAGGCATCAAAGCACATTCAGTACTGCTGTACCTGTATTCATGTCGTATTCTACCGCAAAATCAAAATGCATATTTATGAAGAAATCAGAATTTTTAGAACATTAGAACAATCTAGACAAGAACAGGATAACAAAGCTCACCATTCTTATCCACTTAATTCTTCCAAAATAACATCAAGTCTGGTTATGAAAGTTCTTAAAGTCTTACTGTCTACCACACTACTTGGTAGCTTATTCCAAGTGTCTATGGAAAAACTTCCTAATGTTTGTGCAAAGTTTACCCTTAACAAGTTTCCAACAGTGTCCCTATGTTCTTGATGATCTCATTTTAAAATAACAGTCTTGATCCACTCTACTAACTCGATTAATAATTTTGAACACTTCGATCATGTCTCCTCAATCTCCTTTTGCTTAAACTGAAAAGGCTCAGCTCTTTTAATATTTCCTCATAATTCATCCCTTGCAGCCCTGGAATCAGCCTGGTCACTCTTCTCCAGAATTTTTCCAACATTGCTATGTCAATTGCATTGACAAAAAATGTGTTTATTATTATATGAAATTTTGGATTATATCTGGACGTGACTTTTTAACGCACACCTTTTGCACAGTTAGTTCATCTGAGGCTTTATCGTTCAAGAATGAGCCATCCAATGTATTATTAAGCCTACTTAACCTAGTTCATAATCACGGGGGCCAGTATGCAGTCACTTATATCTAGAGTTACCAATGCAGACACAGGGAGAACATGCATACTCCTTATAGACAATGAACTGGTCAGGGGTTCAAATGTAGAATCCTGGACATGAATTAATGTTGCTCACGAAGGTCCAGTTGAAATTGGAAGGTTTTTCATAATGATGATCTCATCAACTATAAAACTTCTTTATGTCATCAACAAAGGAAGCCTGCGTGGACTTGACATTCGAGTTCATCTTATTGCAAGGTGTTTTCTTCATTGGGTTAGAAGACCTTGCCATTGGATCTCTGTAGAAAAGGACAATGTTAGAGTCTCAGATGTGATTAGACATTTTAGATATAAATGCATTGAGATTTAGGAAGTAGTTTAGTTCAAGCAATTGACGCAAAGCAATGAAGCCTAAAGAACACACAACCATTTACCAATAAGGACCAATGCATTTTCTCTGAATCCATTCACCCAGAACATTCCCTCTTATTTATATCTAGATACTTTGAAGGATCCTTATCCAAAGCTCTAACTGAGCCTAACAACGTTTGGAGCAGCCCTTAGTAGATTCTTTGGAGATTTTCCTATTCCTAATGAAGCCAGACAATAACAGCAAGGCAGCAATCAACCAATAACACAATGCCAATCCAGAGTGGTGTATTTGCACACACTTATACACTCACCAATTTATAGTCATCACTCTTTCCTTAGAAAGTGGTGAAAGAAGTAAAAACATAGACACACGGAAAAAGTGCAAACTTCACACAGTCAGTGACTAGACTGGCATTAAGCTCAGGTTCTTGACACTGTCTGGTAGCTCTATATGTTTTCTTGTTTTCCTGATGATTCATTTTCTTTTGATCTTTAGAGCATTTTTCAGCTTTATAGCTCAATTTTCCCTGCATCTGTGGGCCTTATTTGCCCTTCTACATTCAATATGTAATTTACTACTTGGCACAACTATCACTTTGTCTTGCTTTTGGATATTTATCTTGGGGTTTCATTTTAACCACGAGAATCAATAATTATATAATGTGTGACGAAATGGCAAAAGATGCTGTACTCTTGCTTTGCTTACATACAAAATTTTCTGTCTACGTTTACTTATACTTCACTACATTTTCATATGGAAATGGCTACTTTTACTCAGATGCAATTTTGTAAGACACATTTGTTATTGCAATATTACACTTGAAAACAAATAGGCTGTTGCCTCCAGTAGGGGGCACTTGCTCCCAGGGAATGAGTTTGTTAGTGATTATAGCATGTTATACTTAACATGAATCTATAAGGATATAACATAAAAGACAATATCCCTCCCTAGTGATACAGCGGTAATCAAGTAGGTAAAATACACTTATCTTTTGTTTAATGTTAGCTTACACTGCAAATAATTACTCGAAGGTAGCTGTTGACAAAACCCGGTACTGGAGTGGAAGCCCAAGAAATGGATTTCATCAATTTCGGCAATATGGAAGGCATTCTTAGAAACAGGCAGCGGTTGTCCATCCATCTGGAGATGAACTTCAAAGTTCAGGGCTTTTTTACACAGTTTCTACAGTTCAAAGGTCTCACACTGAGAAACATGTCATAACCAATGATGGAAACAATCTTTTTCTAGCAGAGCATAACTGAAATAGCACATCAAAAGATGAGCATGCAACCATTAAACATGGAAACAATCGTGAACTGAGCATGAATAAAAAATAGCACCCACTTGGTGTAAGACATAAAGTGACACCAGTTCTCCTTTAATAGCCTGCTCTAAAAATTCCCACTTGTCGTTTTTCATCTCTTTGTTAAGTTGCTTGTATGGCAGCGTCACTGTCTCTGTCTCTGTCAGCTGGCTTGCATAGTTTGGATGGTTTCTGCTATACCAGTGCATAGTTGTTAATTAGAGGAACATTGGGTTTTATGAGACACACTTCACAGTTCACAGTGACATATTTCAAACTTTTTTTGCTACAGCAAATACACATAATGATTTACTCAGTCAATTAGCTAAAACACAGAATAGACCCACTTTAGGAACAGCCGCTTTACAAAAATTCACATATATGAAAAATCTGGGATGATTTGCAAATGTATGCTGATGGTGCTTACACATAATCATTCCAAGTATGCCTCAGTACAGTCTATAGAACAGGATGGGGCTGGATGTTTGGGGCAGGGCTGGATGTTGGAGACACCCAATACCAGTCTCAATCATTTCCACAGCTGAAGCAGCTGTGTGATGCTGTCGTCATCTGCAGCGAGGTGCACTTGTGCATCAACATGCTGTAGGTCCTTCCTTGTCACATTGCTCATACGTCTTCTCATATTTTCCAGGGCATCACGGCTCCGAAGCAGATCCCAAAAAATTGGGAAAGGCCATACCTTTGAATGTGAAACTGCAAGTGCTAAAATCTAGGCAAGCAATTTCTTAAACATTATTTCATAAAGGGCAAAAGCCTTATTAAGTATTTCAGAGTTATTTGAACTAAAACGGAGTGCATTTATGTTGCCAAGTAACTCCTAAAATGTTTTCTATTTAAATTAATTGCAATTAGGTTAAGAAAGTTCACTTTTTGAAAGGGCTTTCAGGAATAGATTCACTATTTCCTAAAGCGGGGGAAGCCTGCACATCTTTCTTATTAACACCATGCCCAGTGAATTAGGATACAATCATTAAGATGTCCGCCCACACTGAACGTTACTGATTCAAGTTGCAGTTACTTTGGTTCATACTTTAGTGATTGCAATACGACTCACACATAAAAAAGGCAACCTGAATTATTATATATTTGTAAGAGCTTTTTTGACTTTTTTGAGAGCCTACGTTTACTTGTACTTTTGATAGCTATGTACACTTAATATCAAATACTTAAAAACTTATACATAAGTACATTTGTCACGGGCAAGTTTTACTTTACTTTCCAGAAATGCACCTCTACTTTTACTCAGGTTTAGTTCTTGCGTACTTTATTAAACACCGATGGAGAACTTTTCATAAGCAATCACTGAGAGTAGGATAAGAAAAAATATAGGTCATCAGAAACATCAGAGAGCAAGACGGGCTTGTGACAAAAATAGTAGCCAGGTACAAAGGTGTTTGGGTCTGTGAGACCTATTTCATTTTCAGCGTTAACTAAAAAAAAAAAAAAAAAAAAGATACAGCAAATTAATTTTTCAACCTGACAATGCAAGTGTGGAAACTGCTTATAAAACAACAATAAAGAAATTGTTCCAAATATCCAAAACCTAATCCTATCAGACCAATGAACACCTCCATCTGTTCCTCCATACCCATCCGACTTCCAACAATCCCTTTCCCTTTCACACACAATGCCTAATCCCATCAGACCAATCATTCCAGTTTCTTTTCAAAATGGAATTGGAGGGGGACATGGCAAATCAATATCTTGGTGTATGTGGCTTCTTTCCAAGAACAAACCAGGATGGCACAGAATTTAGAAAAGAGAAAAGCACTCATTTTGGAAGATGAAGAATTTTCAGAAAACGAGGATCATGTTTCTGTTGATTTGGAGTCTGACAATGAGTTTGCAGAAGAGCATAGGATTGACTCTAAGGCAGGAGTAGAAATATGGATGTCAGAAAGTTATGAAATTCTTGCCCGATGTAATAGAGAGGCAAACAGGTGCAATATGAATGGCAGTTACTCAGGTGGAAGACACCAGATCTCATTTTGAACTTTTTTATTCCAGTCTTTATCCAGAGAAACATTCTGGACTGCACTTATTTGAAGGGGAGGTGTGTTTTTAGATATATGTAGAAGGGAATTGACCAAACCAATTTACATGCATACACTTGCTGGTGTTTTCAGATGCAATGAGGAATCCACTGAATAATATTTCCACGATTAGTCACCAGAGAGACACCAGACACCCAGACCAGATTGACGATAGACAGGCAAGCTAGCTGCAATCAGGTCTATGTGGAACAAGTGGCTGGAACACCTTCTCATGTGCTACAACTCTGGGCCGAATGTTACTGTCAATGTAGAGCTTATGCTGTTCATGCTGTACATGCTGTCTAAACCAGCAAAATATGGAATGAAAATCTGGGCTGCCTGTGATGCTGCTTTATCATATGCATGTAATATGCAGAAACAGCTATATACTGGGAAGCCTGACAGAGGAACACCCTGAGAAAAACCATGTCATGACACAGAGACTCAGTCACAACATCACATGTGACAATTTTTTACTTGGTACAATTTGGGACAGGAATTCCTGAAGAGAAAGCTGACAATGGTTTGAACAATTAGAAAATAAACAAGCTAGAGCTCCCACCTCAACTGATGAGTACAAAGAACAGGCCTATCAATTCAAGAAAGTTTCTATTCAAGACCAAAACATCCCTGTTGAGTTACATCCCAAAAAAAGTGATAAATGTGCTACTCATGAGCAAGCTGTGTTGGGGAGCATCACAAACTGGAAATCACTATGGATTACAGAGCTACAAAGGGAGGAGAAAATAACTTGTATAAGCTGGTGAGCCACTCAAAATATTTTTCAATATCTTGGATGTCTCTGCTTACAAGGCATGTGTTATTTGGATAGCACTGAATCCAAATTAAAGCACAGGAAAGCAACAGCGGAGACAACTCTTTTTTTAAAGAGATGGGTAAAGATTTGGTGAGACCTCAATTCCAAAGGACACAACCCATCCCAACAACCCCTGCCTTTGCAAGCATCTTGAGGAGGATTCAGGAGGAGCATGCTGGAGCTATAGGACCACCAGCTCCAGAAGGAATTCCTCTCTGTGAGAAATAGAGACACTTAGAGATGCTTTAGTGGACTTTTAGAACTAACCCGCATTTTCATTATTGCAAGCTGCTACCAGTAGCAACAAGAGGAAGTGCTACAATGTCTGTGGACCCAGGAAGGAGAGGAAGACACAGTCTGTATGCACAAAATACATTTACAATGCACCCACAATAAAACTCGGTCCTTCATGTGATGTGAAGATACTATAAATTTGTATTCAACATGGCCCATTATATCATTTCAATGTAAAACTGTTTGTAAACTTTCCCCTTTTAATTTGTTCAGTTGAAAACAATAAACATCAATAGCTCTGGAAACCTTGCCTCATTTATATTTGCTCAAGATTAATATGTCTTAATTGTTATTGATTTACGCATAAAAAATCACATTTGATCATGAGACTCAAATTGCACTTTCATTGTTAAATGTGATCTTGCAGAGGTAAACAGTATATATTAAACATCTTTGCTGTCTAATGTTAATGAGATAAAGTCAACATCTGCTAAGTAGTATAACATAAGAATGTGTGTTTTTATTGTTTTAAAAGAACAGTAATGTTACGGGTCTACCAGAACCATAAACACCAGGTGAGTAACAAAAATATGAACAAACACCACACAAGGGTTAGAAACCCTCCAGAAAGTAATTACCTGGGAAGAGAGTGTCTCCTCACTAATAAAATGTCATTGTTAAGTGCCAACATGTTCTGAACATGTAAAGCACCCTTAAATATAATGGCTGCCGTGACGTCACATGCAGACATAAGACATAGCTGCGCCCCCTAGTGACTCACAGCATTTCAAAAGCAAAATGGTTGTACTTGACAACATTAAAAGCATTTGGCAAAAATATGCAAATCCTCAAAAATAAAAGAAAAGATAGAAATCTAAAACTTACTTTTAATTCCTGACACCAGCATTGTGGAATATTTTCGAACCAGTTTAGATCATGACTGAGAAGAGCTTTGACAATCCTATTGTCACGCCTCCTACTCACATGTCTGTTATGCTGCTCTGTACTTAAACCCTACACTGCATGTTCAGTTCATTATAATTTCCACTTAGTAAATGTATATTTATGAATTCATTTCTTTAACTTCACTGGACCATATTTATAGTTTAGTTGACGTTCTTCTCTTCAGGCTGAAAAAAAATCAATGTAGGCAAGTAGCCACCAAAGATGTATGTTTTCCATTCCACCTCCGCAGTGAGTTTTTAATTATTTGCTTGAAGAAAGCGAGACCAAACAAGCACTCTCCATTGCACCTTAATTAGAATACTTCACAGTACATAAGGCTTACACAATACCATTCGGCAAAACCAGCACACCCTGCTGCTTTTGAAACAACATTAGCTTGTCTAATCAGAGTAGGATTGTTCTGAAACTCGACAGTGATCTTTATGGGCAATCCAATAACACTTGGTAGAAATAACTGCCAGCTAAAAAGCAAGAATGGATTGATAGGCTTCATAATAAGAGGATCATTTCATTCCAATTGACTGTCATTCTGACAGCAGACATCAGTCAGTCTAAGCAAAGCTCAGCTTGCATCAGCTCACTCAGTCAACTGTTTACTTGCTAATGGGATAATTCTTCCTTTTTTCATTGCCCTTCTTTACATGTTGTATAGACTCGAGGTCACCAGCTCCCTTTGTAAATCTTTCAATTAACAGAACAGATTTAATTACTTGTCTTTTTGCACTCATATATTTTTTCTCACTCATTTGTGCTGTATACTGTGTTAGGCTAATTAGTTCCATTTCTTTTATGAATGTCTTTTGCTCTTCTTTTTAATGGTGTATATTGGAATTAATACAGCCTTCTTGTGCAAATAATGGTCTACTCATCTGGCCACTGGTGGTCATAAGGGGTTTAATGTTAGGTTGAAATGTCATTTTTGTCATTGGAGGTCTTAGGAGGTACAGCTTCAGGTTGAAATCCTGGCCACTATCTGTGTAGGATTTCTGCAGGTACTGCACTTTGTTCCAATATTCCAAAGTCTTCAGAATTCAGACAATTTGGCTCCCTGTGATTGAGTGTGTGAGAGTGTATCTCATTTCAAGTTAATACCCTCAGCTTTAAGTTAAAAGTTACTGACACCCAAGAGCTGGAAATCATCAGTTAGATTAAGTCAGCCTTTCAGAGAAGAATCAGCTGTTTAAATATAATAAGACAATGCTTAATAAATTTTTTGTTTAGTATCTCATGGTAACTTTAATTGTCATCAGAATCACACAGTACACAAAACAAAAATGCTATACTCCTCTCCCATTAAGATGACTCTAATATCTCCCATCCTTTTCAGATCTTCCAAAGTGCTAAGCAGGGATGCCCTCTTTCTCCTCTGTTTTTACTCTTGCTGTTGAACCCCTAGCTATTACTTTCCCTTTGTATAAGTTAATTTCTCTTATCTGGGTATAAAATCAACTGGAAAAAATCTGCCCTTTTATCATTAAAGGTTTGCTGCAAAAGTTGTGAATTTCCCCCTTTATCACTTTGAGCAGTTCCTTTAAGTATTTAGGTTTTGACGTTTTTCCTCTTTTCCACACTATATCCTTTAACTACTGTCACACTTTTAAAAGCATTAAGGAATTCCTGTTTTCCTGAAACTCCCCTTCCCCAACATTCCATACCAGATTGGCTATAATTAAATTGAAAATAGTTCCTAAAGTTCATTTCATTTCATAAGTGCCATGCTTCCTTTATGACCCCCATTAGTATTTGACTAATGCAAGATCTGCAATTTAAATGTTGCTTTGTAACAGTAAACAATCATTAAGTAAGCATTCTGTTCTGATACAAAATGGATTGGGGTGGTGGTGTCTATGCCAACTTCAAGTTATACTATTGGTTTTATATCTTAGGCCCAATCTGGTGATGATTTATCCCCTCTTTGAATCTCTTGATTTACTACTGAATCTAGTATTGTGGCTTCTCATTTGAGCCTTTCACTTCAGCGAAACTAAAATCCATCTCCTATAGCCCTTTGTTCTTTCATGCCTTGAATATTTGACATAAAGTTGAAAACCCCTTGGGTCTTGGTCTGTCATACTATAGATCTTTTAATAATGCCAATCTTTTAATATTCCTGCCTCATGCACCAATTGTATCCCTATTTCCTTGTCTCTTTGGTTTTCGTGAGACATTCTAACTCTTAGGGTATTTTTCAAAACCTGGGACCCCATGCACTTTTAATCTTTTAGAGAACCTTAAAGACTCTCATTAATTCAGTCTGTTTGACAAAATTAACTGTTTCCTACAAAAAAACTGATTTTTAAAACATTTGTGTCTCTTCCATGCCATAGATCTGAACTCAGGTTCAAACTATCATTACTGTCAGGCCTGGTACATTTTCTACCCCTTTTTTGGGAATGTGAACCAGTTTCTGTATTTTTTTCTTCTGTTTCCAGTTTTCTCTCGGCTGTCCTTTCTACCATTATCTATTTTTTCCCCAAACCTACCTTCTTTTGAAGCCCTCCTCTCTATCTCTTTTTCCCTTTCGCTCTCCCTCTACACCCTAGTGAAGTTGATTTTCCCTGGGCAAGTTGATTCCACCCTCTCTATCTGGAAATAAACTAATACAATTCTTCTTCTTCTTCCTTCATTTGGAAAGCATCTCTACTTAATCAAAACCTTCAGCCAGCAATTTGGATTGATGTGCATTAGTTCTAACATTGCTAAAAGGGGCTATATGTTGAAGTTAATCCAGGGATGGGTATCATGTGATCGTCCACGCTACTCTCATTCTGTCACAGAAAAATTGCGACAAGAACAGGCCATTCAACACAACACAAATTGCCAATCCTATGCACCTAAATAATCCAGAAAACATCAAGTCTAGTTTTGAAGGGCTCTAAAGACCTACTCTCTAACACACTACTTGTCAACTTAATACATGTGTCTATGGATCTTCTTATGAAGGAAACCTTACTAATGTTTGTGCAAAATTTACCCTTAATAAGTTTCCAACTATGTCCAGGTGTTCTTGTACTTATTTTCAAGTAACAGCCTAGATCCACTGTACTAATTTCTTGCAGAATTTCTAAAACTTCAGTCACATCACTCATTTACCTCCTCATCTCCTTCAGTCTCTCACAGCTCATATCTTTCAGTCCCAAAATCAGCCTATTTGCTCTCCACTAGACTTTCTCCATTGCTGCTATGTCTTTTTTTGTAAAACTGCATGCAATACTCCAAGCAAAGCCTTACTAGTTCAATATGTAACTTAAGCATAACCTTCTTGGTCTTGTACTCTACACATTCTACTACATAACCTAACATCATATCACCAATCTTAAGGCTTCTCCTTAATCTTCTCATATTTGGAGTTTGCTGTTTGGGTTGTACTGCTCTTTTTGGTATGTCTAGGATCCATTAGACTATTTATATTCTATGCCCACTTTCAGGGATGCCATAAGGGTGGGTTATACAGTTGGATGGGTAGGCACCTTTTATTTTTTGATAGTTTAATTAGTATAATTTTATATTAATTTCTGAAAATTGTGCATTTTTTGTTACTAAACTTCAACAAGTCAGGTTACAAAATAAAAAGGTCTACTTCTGTGCCAGTGTGCCTTTGTACACTGTATAGTTTTGTTTTTCTACTTTTAAAGATATGTGATTGGAGCAGGTATTTTTTTTTTAGATTTATAAATTAACATTCTCCAGCCTGCCTAATTGAATTCAGGGCAGTGTAGGGCTAGATCCCATGACACAAACATCAGGCACAGGGCTGGAATCGGTTCATTGCTGGCTCCACTAATGAACACACTCATACACTCATACAGGGTCAATTTCAAATTACCATTTACCCTAAGTACATATCTTTGAGGATGTGGGAAGAAAAATGGAGCATTTGGAAAAACATCCAAACAGACAAAGAAAGAGCAAATGCTACACTGACAAAGAGAAAACTGAGGAATCAAATAAAAGTCACAAAAATTGTGTGGCAGCTGCTGAATCAATGCTGGCTCTGTGAGGCAGCAATTCTAACCACTGCACCACCATGTATCCTTCTACAGCATACATATATAATTTCAAAAAGTCTTTTGATGAGCAGTTCTTATTTATGTATTTAGAGCTTTCTTTCTATATTTTTTCTAAATATCTGAACAGACATTCTCCATGTACACTGACTGGATTATCATTTTTATTCAGATCAGAAATAATTGATGCATTAGCTCAGAATTGTTAGTAGGCAGTGACATGCAGTTTTCTCTTTCTTCAGTAAGACCTAGTAGAGGAATTGTCGTAAATGTTTTGCTATGGCATGTGCTCCTGTAATAGGTAACTCCTCGCTATGTTGCATAGAACATCAATTCCCTTTTATGTATAGGCTTTGGTCACTTACATTATAATTTAAAGCAAGCCCATTCACATAGCCAGCCATCTGTAAAGATGTTCCCCTCTTCCATAAAAGATGCTTTTCCAATCTCAGCTGAGCACTACTCTGAGCGGTGTTTTTGATAATACTCTGTTCATATTAGTGAGGTCAGCACCCTCCATAGCAACCAGCATATTTTTCAGTTGTGGTCTTAGCTTTTAAATGAAAGCAGAAGATTCACACTTCTAGTCTGGGGTACCCTTGTTATTTTTCTAAATATGTTGTTGGCTCATTATTTAAAGGATTTACAAACTTAGGACACATTATACATTTTATATCATTTTCTTAATAGATGTAGCAAAGGAAAAACTGAATGCTTTGTTCTGGGTCACATGGTGCTTTAGAGGTCACAAAGGAGCCTGCAGACCTGTGCTTTAAGTCCCGTGCCTTAGCCTCTACGCTGTACTGTCTGATTACAGCCACAATGAACCGCTGATTGGACTGCTGATATTGCATTAAAGTCTGTTTTTTTTCTTCTTAAATAAGTATATCACTCATCACCAAACCCTATCGTATTCTGTTGTATCAGCATTCTACTGTTGCATTTTATATAACTGTTACCCTGACCAGACCACTACACAGCACTCCAAGGAATGAGACATCAATGTGGTTGGAAATCTTAGGCATCAAAAGTCCTTGACAGAGCACCATGAACATTATGGACTTCTTCAAAGTATAATATGACATGTTAGGATGGATGGATGCACCAGTCTTAAATTAATGCTTAAAAGTTAGGTTTCCACGCATACATATTTAAGGGCTGAAGTAACATAAATTAATTTTTAAGGCTTTTGCTTTATGCTGTCCTAGATTAGCTCAGCTCTGATTTTGTTTGTTTTAGAGCCCCGTTACCCTTTACAAAGGTTTATTTTCTCAAAGAAGGCTATGCGTTAGTTTTTTTGTTTTCTTCTCCTTTGCAGAAAACTGGCCAGATCTTTGTTCAGTTGCACTTACTGTTAGCATGACTACAGCTCAGCTCAGTTTACTTCATTCATGTACACAATCCAATGCATTCACAATCCTGTTGACTCCAATTCAGTGTCCTTGAGGCAGAGTCTATCCTGGAAGCAGTGGATGCAAGACAGGAACCAACCCAGGATAAGTTGTCTATTCTTAACAGTTAATTCAACTCAATTCAGTTTACACTTGTCAGAATAATGACCAAAAGACATCAGGAAGGTTTGGGGCAGCCACCTGTATAATATTCCCAGGCTGCAATATAGGTTTAAAGAATTGTGATATGTTCACAAGTCAGAGTCCAAAACAGAACTGAAGTCTTTGAGTTAAGGTGGCACCTTTAAAGGCCGGTTAAGGAAGTGGCATCATCTCTGGGGTCGGAACCGGAATTGATGTCATCTTCTGGGGTCAACACCAAAAGTGATGTCATCTCTGGGTGCAGAAGCTAATGGGCTTTCTTGAGAGTGGTCTGCAAGGAATCAAGAGAGACAGTCAGTGCACCCTGCCTCCCCCTGGTCTCTCATGGCATTACTATTACATAGGCCCTTTAGCTACCTCCTCCTATTCGCATGTGTGTGAGACACTCTTTATGAAGTGCTACTTCTACTGAAAAACCTGACATTCTATGAAATAACAATTCAATTACATTTTGACCAAAGCTGAGGAAGCCCTCTATTGCAGTTCTTTTAAATTCATGCTCACTAGTGATGAGTTAAATGATTCGCATAAAACTGAATTTGTGCAAACCTCAGTATTTTATAGAGCCCTAAACACACATAACACATAACTTTTAATTTCTCATGCGCAGAAGAAAGTTTTGCATGTTCACAAGAATGTTTCTCAAGTGCACTAGAATTTTTAAAATGCCATGAGCATCTGGAAGTTTTCTGTGTGAACACAAAAATACCTTGTGCACACGACAAATAAGAAGTGTTTGTTTTTTTTATTTATGTCACTTCACTGGCTCCGTAGTACTTTGCTTCGCAAAAAAATAAATTGTATTTCACTGTTTGCCATTTACTGTACAGAATAAAAAGCCATTTAGTTCCTGTGTGGTGGCATTTTTATGCATAAACTCCATTATGCAGGTCATTTGCCTGTCATTTAGTATTTAAATCAAGATCTGAAGTAAGTTAAAAAAATCACCCGAAGTATGCATGTCCTCAATGGTGGAAAAAAACCCAGTGATGTTCACAATAGTGTATTTTAGTGTGTCTTCATGTGAAAAATATAGCAGCATGTCACATTTTCATATAAAAGCACTGCATTCCTCTTTGATAATGTGAATGAGGAGCTGGGTTAGAACAGAACTTACCGGTGTGGCGCGGATTGCTTGCCTTATGCAACTGCAGAAAATTACACAGGCAAAAGCAGAAGGTGTGAACAAAACTTTAGGGAGTAGTATTTCTTATTTTCCATTACAAAAAAGCTCTATATGTTTGTTCCAGTGTGGTGCTGAGGTGTCACATGTCTCATGGCTGCTCTCGTGTCTCAATCTTGGTGGTTCGTCATGTAGTGAGTATGGAAAGGTGCTGTAATCAGCACACACTCCCAACCTCCTCCTCATTATGTTTTGCAATTGTGAAACCGCCTGCAAAAAATGAATTAACTTTAGTGTCAGTTTTTTGAAACTGTATGTGAATCAGAACTTGCCTGTTTTGCTCATCTCTAGTTTTCAGATTGCAAAAATGTTAAGGTTATCAATTTTAGTGCTGCTGTATTTTGTAAAAGATCTGAGCCTGTCCTTAGTGAACAGTATGAAATAAAATGAACTAAATTGACCCATCCTTTCATTTAAACATTTTCAGCTTTCTGTAGTTCAGCATAATAGGAAAATTGCATTTCATTGAAATTCATTTCTTTCTTTCTTCACACTTTTTTTTTTTTAAAGAAAGTCAAGCAGCCAAGGCCACTGTCATCTAATTATTCAGTTATTTAACTAAAGGCCTATTGCTAGCTGCTGCTCGGCATAGTTATGTTTGATGTTATCTAAGGTGTGGATTTTATTTCCATAGTTTCATTTGTTAATGAACTGGTATGGAACTGAACTGGTTATGGATTTGAAAAGGGATACCGCTGATAATTGCATGTCATCTTCAAAACAGTTTCCTCTTTATACTTTGTTTTCCACAGGAACTATTTTTACTGATACCTGAGCTCTCATTTGTACATTTTAATTTCCCCTAGAATGAACAGGGTCTGGAGCCCCATTCAGGGTAGGTTGCTGCCTTATGTTCAGTGCTGTTGAGATGGGTAGTGACTCTTGTGACCCTGAACTAGATTGATAATGGATCGCTGATTCTCTTTGATATAAAGTATTTCAATTTTCTTCTTTCTGTATTGTCACTGGAGAAGGATATTACATTCAGTGCTGCTATTCTTTGCTTTCTGAAATGTTTGCTTTAATTTGTGAATGACAGAAGGCACTGCCATATCAGCCTGAACTCTGAAGTGTAAACAAGGAGTGTTCCAAAGAGATGTGTTTATTAAGCAGATCAAACACATATGGGAAAGACAAACACGGGGGCAAGAAAAGGACAAATAAACAAAAGAAAATCAAACCCCAAATGACAAAGCTGCACATCTTCTCTCTGACACACAGTAATGAGTGCTTTTATCCAACAAGTGTTTCAAGAAATGCTACTGGGGCTCCTTCATATCTACAGCAATGCATCTTTATAACGCTTCACTGTGACTGCTCTCTTATCTTTAGCCAGGTCTGAATTTTGAGGGGGTATGTTGGTGTCTGTTTGTTATAATAATAATTCTTGAGTTTCTGAAAAAAATGCAGTATTATCTGTCTGTTTACTGCTTACTTGGGGTTATTTGAACATTCCCTGTCTATAAGGTGGGATAGCTTTCCCACCTGCCCTTCTAGGAGTACCAACACCATAACACTCTCTTTACCTTTGCTTTATCTCTCGCTCCTTCTTTTACCTGGGCTCTGTTTCTACTGCCTGCAAAGTGTCAAACTCCAGAGTCAATGAGCCTGCAGGTGCCTTTCTTCCCTTAATTCCAAGATCACTTCTGACAAGTCCTTGAAATTTCCAATAAGGACATCAGATTAGAGCTCTTTCCAGTGTCCTCTGGTATCCTTGCACCCCTGAGCCATCAGTTTGCTTAAGAGAGCCAAGTCTTTATGACAGCCTTCTCACTTTCCAAATTCACAGAAGGATTTCAGTATGTACTGCCCTCAGTTGTCATGGAAGTCCTTTAAGCCTTCCAAAGCCTTCTATGATCTCACTCTCTTTTTCTAAGACCAAAAGGACTATGTGGAACCATTGCCTATTTTCTCACTGGGTGCACTTGCCTCTTATCCTTTTGTCCTCTGGTGATTCATTTCTTCCTGCACTAGCATGCTGCCTGTTTTTCAAGGCCTTAATGGGCCCCATTCTTTCTTTTCTCAACATGTTCCTGTTTATAATCACCTGCTCCAGCAGGCCACCCATTACAAATGTTATGTAAAAGAACCAGGATCACTTTGATTTTTTAGCTTTTCATTTTCTGGTTTGTCTTAGCTCTGCAGGACCTGGTTTTGAAATACTTTTTAAAAATTCTTCTATCATTTGCTGCCTATCCATACTTACACAGCAGATGACCACCTGATGTGCATTTATCCATTCTTTGCAGCTGCAAATGTAACAATACATTATTACTCCTTTGCTTCTCTTGGGGTCTACACAGATTCAAAAGTGGATCCTTTAGACACTGCGTTAGATTTCCAATTAATAGTCAGTTGCTGATCTGATGGACAAGTTTGGCAGACATAGCCTCTCTAGGACCAATTCATTACAGAGCCTTGCTCGATGACTTTCCACGGGACAGATAATAGGCACCTGACAGCACTTGTGAAAGGGAAATCAAAGCTGTACAGAACAGCATCTGGCAGGTGATCTGAGGAGGTGTGCTGGAAGCGCAAAGCGTGAAGAGCCTTGTTAAGGAGGCCTGATCCATGTGAGAGCGGGCGGAAGGCGGCATGTCTTTGTTTAATGATGAACTCATTAGACACATCTGTGCCCTTTTCTTCTTTCCTACAGAAACTGCACATTTATTAGACAAGCAAACCATAGCAGAATACATTTCTTTCAAAGCAATTTAGAAGGCACCCAGACAGATAGGAGAATGTATTTTCTAGGTTGAGCCCATCACATCTTTTAATGGGCATCCAATGCAACCATCTCTGCAGTTGCGTCTTGCATTTCTGGTACAATGATTGGAAGTGGTAATTGCAAAAGTACTAAGTAGCTGTTTTCATAGTTGTCATTAAAAATCTTTGCCTGTATCAATATATATATAAAATCCAACGTCTGTCTGTATGACTGTCCGCTTTTCACGAGAGAAATGCTTAATGGATTTAGATCAGTTTTTTTTTTTAGAATTTGCTTGAATATTCCAGTTGATTTTCCAACTTCTCTCATTGCGCTTTGTATCAAAGTTTGCTTGCAGTAACTATTTATTTGCGCAAATCCGAGAGACATGCAGTGGGCTGAAGGTAGGAGGGTGAAGCCCTCCTCACTCATGTGCCAGCCTCAGGGCATTCTTGACCTTCGCTTCTCTCATCGCGCTAAGAAGCAAAGTTCGCTTGCAGGAGTGATATATTTGTGCTAATCCAAGACAAAGGCTGCGGCCCAAGGGAAGGGGGAAGCATGACGTCAGGAATAGGGAGTAGGGCAGGGTCTTCCTCGCTGTCCTTTTTCACTACTACACAGTAGAAGGCTAGTACTGTATAAACTGGTGTAAAGAAAGTTTGTGCATAATACTGTCATGTTTGTTGGAAGGGGACCCATGATATCTGTTTACAGATTTTTTTTATTGTATCTGTTAAGTTTTCATAACACTTGGTTTTATGTGACATCTACACAGGAGCTAAACTTGAATGTGTAAGAGATACTTTTTTATGAATTTATATTGTATAATTGAGCAACGCTTGGCAGCAAGAAGGAGAATGCGGAAGCATCTGAGTCAGCAGTAGAAGGTGAAACTGTGAGCTAATTACCTTAATTTAAATTCTCAAGAGTTACAATACAAGACAGAAGAAAATAAATTAGAGGAACTAGGCAAAGAAGATGATTGACATAGTCAAGCAGTTCAAACAGTTCAAGGCAGTGCAAGTGGCTTTCTGGGCTAGAAAGAGCCGAAAGTTTGGCCTAAAGGCAACAGGAAGAATTAATTTACATAGTTACCCATTGACAGGACTTTCAAAATATCCTTGCTCTAAAGACTTATATCCATGGCGAAGTGTAATTGAAGGGGGAAGCATTTATCTCCTTGACAAAGTTCAGTGAACTTCGCTCCATCTCCAGTTTACCTCTTTTATACTGTTGTGGGATAGTGTAACCAGAAGAGGTGCTCCTACTTCTCTTATGAGCTCCCTGGGTGCTGTCAATATGCAGCAAGACTCACATGGAACATGAGTGTTCTTGGCAATAATGAAACCTCTCATATGGTAATCAGGACTGGAGAGTACCAGTAGATCACCTCTGAAGAGTTCATTCAAGGTATAAAGGAGACTCAGTGAATATTCCTAAGACAATTCTAATAACATTAAGTTCCATACAATTGACTGCATGCCTAGTGCCCACGTAGGGGACATCCATAAATATGAAGATAAGCTCCTGGCCAGTTAATCCAATTATTTTTGTTCACTGTGGGTGAAATGATTTAGATGAAAGAATACTGTGCCGTTGCACAAGACACATTTAGAGAGTGAGGTGATAAGCATAGGAGTAGACCAGACAGATGGAAATAATGGTATAATATTGTAGGAAATGCTTTTTACACTAACATTAAACCTTAGGTTCTTCTAGTTGGTTGGGGCTACAGCCTCTAAGGTATATCCTTACCTCAGGTGCTGTTTCACCTAAGACTATACTATGCCCAGGCTATCTATTACAACAACAACATTTATTTATATAGCACATTTTCATACAAAAAATATAGCTCAAAGTGCTTTACAAAATGAAGAATAGAAAAATAAAAGACACAGTAAGAAAATAAAATAAGTCAACATTAAATAACATAGAATAAGTAAGGTCTGATGGCCAGGGTGGACAGAAAAAACAAAAAAAAAACTCCAGACGGCTGCAGAAAAAAAATAAAATCTGCAGGGATTCCAGACCGTGAGACCGCCAAGTCCCCTCTGGGCATTCTACCTAACATAAATGAAACAGTCCTGTTTGTAGTTAGGGTTCTCATGGAAGGATTTGATGATGATGGTCACGTAGACTTCTGGCTTTCAGTCCATCAATGTTGGAGCATCATGATGCTTTGAGTAGAAACTGGAAAAAGACACAGAACAGAGAGCAGGGGTCAGTACGGATTTTAGAGCCACTATGAATAGTTATTATGATGAATTGAACATGCAGAGTATCAGTATTCAGTTAAAGTGAAGTTATGAGAAGGCCATGTTAAAGTAAGGTGTTTTCAGCAGTTTTTTAAAGTGCTCTACCGTATTAGCCTGGCGAATTCCTATTGGCAGGCTATTCCAGATTTTAGGTGCATAACAGCAGAAGGCCGCCTCACCACTTCTTTTAAGTTTAGCTTTTGGAATTGTAAGGAGACATTCATTTGAGGATCTAAGGTTACGATTTGGAATATAGGGTGTCAGACATTCCGATATATAAGATGGGGTGAGATTATTTAAGGCTTTTTAAACCATAAGCAGTATTTTAAAGTCAATTCTGAATGACACTGGTAACCATTAAACCTGTGTCCTCATTTTTCTTCTTTCCAGACTCGAGGATTGTCAGGCATAGGGTTCCCACTATGTGGATGGGGTTTCAGCCACTAAGATATACCTTTGCTCACAGAACCTATAGAAAATGTCTTCTCTTATTCCTGGGGAAGAAACCTTAGGCAAAATAGCAGTGAAGTCAAACTGTTTGCATATTCAATCTAAATGTAATAACATAAGCAGAAGCGTAGGCAAAAGTACTACATAAAGGAAACAACCTGTAGCTGCAAGCACTTTTAAAATGGTCTTCATTTTCTGTTCAGGCTGCACATTTCTTAGTTACAGAGCCTCTCCAGAGGCAGACTCACAGCAGCTTATAACATTTTTAGATGGAAAAGAAGACTTTAGTCTGGTTTATATTTCATGTCTATTAGGTATGCCTGTCCTGCAAGTGCTGAGTAATGCCTCCCTGTCATGCCTAAATACAATTTTAAAAACACTTAATAAATAATTAATATTCAAATACACCATTTGGATGATCAAATGTTTTGTCAAATAGAAAAGCAAACAATCAATTGTTAAAGCATAGCCCAAACAAAGAAGGATGCTAGAGCAAAGACCACTGGTTAAATATTAACTAAGTTAAGCAAGTTAAGACAGTTCAGCATTTCAGTATACTGTATATAACAAAGTCCATGTAATCTCTTCTGTGGGCACACCTCCATCATCAAAATAGCACAGAAGAAATTTAAACATAATTTAGTTAATAAGTATGAACATTTTGAGAGTTCCAACATTTTCATCCACATAATCAAAAGGCAGACATGGAGGTTAATGAAAAAAACTTGGAAAAGTGGACGTGGGAGACCGACATGACCTCAGGCCATAGTTAACAGTTTATATAAAGCATTAGATAATATTGGAGATGTACAAAACTGTAAACCTGAAAATGAAATAAACTATAATTTAAAATTATACAAGCATAAAAACAATCATAGACTAAGATGCTACCCTCTCCACCACCAACTGTCACCTAAAACACCAAACTTCCAGTTTTTTGGTGCTTATCTCTGCAACTCAAAGATACATTTAAGTGTCTGGTCCGCTGAACAAAATTTTACAGCAGTCAGTCAGGTCTTGTGAATATCTCCAAAACTGCTTGGAGCCTTTGCTAAGGGGCAACTCCAACGTAAGACAGAGACCAATCTTGATTGAGAAGTCTGGATTCATTGAGGTTCATCAGGCTACAAGTGAATCCCCCTGGTATTTTTCAGCCTCTAATACAAGTCTCTAGCCCCCGAACCAACATAAAAGGTTATGTTACACATTCGAAAATGCAGTTTCCATTTCCAAGGTCTAGTATACCTGGTTCCATCCCACCCTTGTCTGCCACGCAAATGGCATTGCATTTGACCCTCAACCATCAATTTGGTTATACATTGCAGTAGGTAAAAATGTAAATGTGACAGAAAAACAAATTAAGTGACTCAGAGAGGTGATGAAAATACTGTAGGGAAGAGAGCCCTTTGGGTTTAAAGAATGTACAGGGGTCTATAATGAACAACAGGCAGCTAATTTTGGTTGAGCCCTCCAGGAATACATTGGTCTCCAGACCACCAGGAGCTTACCAGCAAATGCCACCTCTCAGCCTTGGCTCCAGTAGTAGGTCCCAGTATCACTACGTTGGGTTAGGATTTCTATTTAGTTTTAATTAGAGCATTCATTAAGTTCAGTTACAGATTTTGCTTTGGGTAATACTAACAACAGCACATACCTCCAGACTCCATAGATCTAAGGGTTACTAAGGTGCACAAGCCCCTCCATCATTCCAAGGTCACACTCCACTAACATTTTTTGCATCTGAACATCAGAATGTTCATGAATTCAATTCATTTGACAGAAACTAAACTGAACATAATATAAATAGGGAATACGGTCATTTTGACAGCAAATCAGCAATGGAAACATCTGAATAGCTGCAAAGTTTAGCTGTGTCTCATCATTCTAATTAGCCATTAAGATGTTGTTTGGCTTGTTGGATGAGTGTACTATTAATTTAGCTTTGTTAGAGAAAATGTAAACAAGCCACAGCACAATGAGTCACAGTGAATCTTCTCATCCGTGTCACTAGCAGAAGGAAACTGAAATTTAAATTGAGTTTTTTGAGAAATGCTTTTTCATCAGCATAAAGGTAACAGTGTTTATTCTGGTTAAGTGAAAATAAATTGCTCTGGCAACTTAAGCAAAGTGATGAATACACTCTTTTTCTGCTTAAATGTAGAAACTACTGGTATGCTATTATTGTACAAGAAATGTGAAGTATACACTCTTCTTCTGCTTAATTGTAGAAACTACTGGTATGCTATCATTGTGTAAGA
Source organism: Polypterus senegalus (assembly GCF_016835505.1). NCBI lineage: Eukaryota > Metazoa > Chordata > Cladistia > Polypteriformes > Polypteridae > Polypterus > Polypterus senegalus. The sequence goes on along the minus strand of NC_053159.1, from coordinate 98,711,762 downwards.
AATTTCTGCCTCTAAACTTAAGTTTTTGTCACATTGTGCAAAGGCCAGACCTGAAGCAATGGCTGCTGAGATGAAGGTTGGCAGCTCACACAGATCAGGGAATGGCCTTTATTTACATTAAATTCCAGCTTTTTTCACTGCCTGTTGTTCACTATTGACCTGTACATTCTTTAAACCCAAAGGGCTCTCTTCTCTACAGTATTTTCATCACCTCTCTGAGTCACTTAATTTGTTTTTCTGTCACATTTACATTTTTACCTACTGCAATGTATAACCTGCATTTTATTCTACTCCTTTGCAAAATCAACTCATTTTCTTAAATTTGGTTGTGTGATATTGCTTTTAGTGGCTTTCTTGTAGATGTTATACTTATCCTCCTTTCTTCTAGCACCCCATCCTCCTACCCAAGGTCTGAGTTATTTTTTAACTTCAAATTGTTTGGTAGCATCTCCTCAATTTTTAATCAATTCACTTCTCTATTTAGATTGACCCAGGTGGGTGACTTGAACATTAGTGGGAGAATATACCAGGCATGAAGTGGCATACAAAAAACTCGATTGCAATATTTAATTTTCACATTCAACCAGATGACGTGGGCTCCTTTTCATTGAATTTAGTGATTCATTGACAAAGGGATTCACTTCTTATGAGACTGTTATGAGAGTGCCCAGGGGAGTGAGGACAATCAGCTGTCCTAGGTCATCAGAATCTGGACTTGATCTGCTCTAACAGGGACACTCAGAGACTTATTCTCTGCAGGAATTCTGTTAGCTGGCATTTGTGGTCCAGTCCTCCAATGACTAGCTAAACCTCAATAATAACATTAATGGCCTTTATATTGTCATATTTTTGCGTTGATGCTTATAACTAATTCTGTCTCACTGTGTGTTTAATATAATTTGTATGCTTATGCATATAAATGTTGCATGATGGAATGATATGCTTTTATTGCATTATACTTGTAAATCTAGTATGTACAGTATAAGCATCTGAACCTTTTACTTGTTGAAGAGCGCTATACAAAAACAGTATAAACTTAATGGTGAGTTGAATCCATTGGCAAATATTGGCAGAAGTAGAGACTCAAGATTGAAAATGGTGTTGATTTTAAAATCTGAGATCTGTGTTTGGCCTTTCTATTCAGACATATAGTGTGGTCTAATCAGATCGTTCCTATCCCTTACTAAAAGCATCAACCAGCTTTCGTTAAATGCAGTGTTGTGATGGAGCAACTGCCTGGGTGGAAGAAACGCATTGTAGTAGTAGTAGTAGTAGTAGTAGTAGTAGTAGTAGTAGTATTAGCATTGTCAAATGTGAGAAAGTACAGTCAAATTCTTACTTGCATGTCTAACCAGTCCCATTATAAACACAAATGTGTTAAAATACAGGTAGTCCCCAAGTTACGGACATCTGACATATGACTTACGAACGGGGCCGCAGCTGCTCCTTCATCTGTCTAGGGGACATGACGCAGGCTCCTTGGTAACTGCCACTCCATCATCTCCGGCCTGGGGACGCAGCAAGAAGTGGCTGGAGGGGGGCAATTTCGCTGCTCGCGCAGTGTAGTGTCCCTCAGGCGGCTCTGGTTGATGAATGGGGAAGTGGGGGCCGCACCCCATTCATTCTCAGTGGGTGGCTGGGTGCGCGGCAAGTGCTTGTGTGCAGAATGGAAGCTGGATTGTGCAGAGGGGAATGTTTCACTGCCCACCCACCAAACAGCCTTGCAGTGGCCCACGAAAAGGCTGCCCCATTCGTTCTCAGTGGGTGGCTGGTGATGCTGCAAGCGGTGACCCAGTTGTGGCTGAACAGAGGCCATTGAGGGTGAATGGGGCAGCGGTGGGCAGCATTGTAGTGTGCCTCAGGTGGCTGCCTGTTGAATGGGGGTGGTGGTGGGCAATTCACTACCCCCCTTTGGTCGCACCCTGTTCACTCTCTATGGGCTGAAGCTGCAGGCAGCATACTGTACTGTGTACTATGTGGTGGGTGAATGGTGAATTGCCCATCACCACCCCCATTCATTCTCAATAGAAAGCCTGCGTGTACTGTTGTACGTAGCAGGAAGTTGTCTCTTGTCAGTACATTAGACGTGTTGACGACGGGTGCCTTCCTGCTGTGATAGCATGTACAGTGTTGTGCAGAAGAGATCATCTTAACCTTTTGTCTTCTCCCTTGAAGAATGTCTCTGAAACACAAATCTGATGCAAATGATGGTGATACAGTAAAGAAGAGAAACACCATCACCATGGAAAATAAAGTAGAAATAATAAAAAAGTCAGAGAGAGGTGAAACTCCATCATTCATTGGCAGAACACTTGGTTACAGTCGGTCAACAATAGCATTTATTACAATAATGTACCTGTTCCAACTTACATACAAATTCAACTTAAGTACAAACCTACAGTCCCTATCTCGTATGTAACCCGGGGACTGCCTGTACAGAACTTAATTATGTTTAATAGAAAAGACAAATTGGCTCCTCTGATGTATTCCCTTACTTCTCTTTCCAAACAACTTCTCAAGCATTTATGTTGGCCTGTCATACTAATCGTCTTTACTTTATTATTTTTTTATGTTTCAGATACACTGCCTATAAAAAAGTATTCAGCAGCATGTAGGTTTTCACAAATTATTGTTAAGTAACATTGAATCCCAATGGATTTAATTTGGCTTTTTTGACACTAATCTAGAAAAAAAGACTCTTTAGTGGCAATGTTAAAACAGATCTCTGCAATGTGCTGTAAATGAAATACAAATACAAAACACAAAATAATTGATCAAATCAGTATTCACTCCTTGAATATGACACCCCTAAACCATCACTGGGGCAGCCAATTGGTTTTACAAATCACATAATTAGTTCAATGGCAATTATCCGTCTGGGGTTTTAGCTGATTGTAGTCTAAAGGCACCTTATCTGGAAGGTCCAACTTGTGGTGAATTAGTGTCATTACCTCACCTAAACAATTAAAGCACAAGTCACAGGATAGAGACAAAAAAAAATCCACATCACTGAATATCCCTTGAAGTTCAGTTAAATCAATCATTAAAGAGAGTATGGCAGATCTGTAAATCTGCCCAGAGCAGGCCATCCACAAAAACTATGTGATCATGAAAGGAGAATAGTGAGGGAGACCTGTGATAATTCTGAAGCTGTTACAAGTTACATTTGACAACATTGGACAGACTGTAAAACTGTTGCCTGGGTGCTTCACCAGTCGCAACTTTATGGAGGACTGAGAGAGAGAAAACAACTGTTAAAAAATGTACAGGACATCTTTGGCTAGAGTGTGCCAGAAGGTATATGGGAGATTCTGGAGTCATCTGGAAAATGGTTTTATGGTCTGCTGAGAACAAAATGGAGCTTTTAGGACATCATATGAAACACCATGTTTGGTGTAAGCCACACACTGCAATTATCAAAAACACACTATCCCTACGTAAGCATGTTAGTGGTAACATTAGGATGTGGAGATGCTTCTCTGCAGCAGACTCTTATGAGGCTTATTAGGGTAGAGGGAATGAATAAAGCAAAATACAGGGTGAATCCTAGAGGAAAACCCAATGCAGTCTGCAAGAAATCTGCACCTTGGGAGACGACTTGTTCTCCAGCAAGACAACAAACCAAAGCATAAAGCCAAATCTACAGAGGAATGGCTTAAAAATAACAATGTTAATGTCCTGGAGCGGCCAAACCAGAGTCCAGGTTTCAATCCAATTGAGAATTTGTTCCTGGATTTGAAAAAAGCTGTTCACTCCTGATCTCCAGGCAACCCAAGAAAGCTTGAGCTGTTTAACAAAGAAGAATGGGGGAAAAAGTACGGTGTCCAGATGTGCAAAGCATAAACAGAGCTGTGCACACAGACTCAAGACCGTCATGGTTGTCACATATGCATCTACTAAATACTGACTTGAATGGGGTGAACACTTAAAGCAATCAATTATTTTGCAGAGGTCTGTTTTCACTTTGATATTTAAGAGCCTTTTTCTGTTGATCAGTGTCAAAATAAAAATTATACCCAATGTGATTCAACATTGTATAATAACATCCAAGGGTGTAAAAACTTTTTATAGACATTGTGCTAGTCATAATGCTCCAATATAACAAGATGAATTGTTTTTAAAATAATGTGCTAAATAAGTCAGACATCAAAGGTGAAATTGTGGGTTTATAATGTGAATGAAATGAAACTGAGGTTTAAAGATGTGTGACTTGCTGGGATGTACTGCTATGGCAGGAGACTAACTAACTGAACTTAATTCCATTTTTAAAAGAGTCACTGGTGTTTCACCCTCATCTAATAAACTGTCCTACAGTTGCACTGTGTTCTAATGAAGTTACCACACTTCAAAGCCATGTGAGTGACCAAATTATCATGGATGAACATCTTTCTATATTTTCAGGCACATACTTCATTTTCTGCAAACAAAGGCATTTGCGCAGAGGAATGACACTTTCCATCCTATATACTCTCTTTGAAAGAGTTCAGAAAAACTGTGTAGGAGGAGAGTGAACAAAAAGGCCATAATGGCTTACAGCAGAAATCAGAGTTGAAATGAACTGAAAGAAACAAACAACAATGCCTTCTGTCCTTGAGCGGCATGCCTTCTAAACAGGCTATGCCATTTTCATCTAGCACAAATGAATTTTTCCATCAGTGATTTGCTTCCATGTGCTAATTTGGCCCCAGGACACAGCTCAATCACTTTGCCACATGCCTTTCTTATCGTTTGCGTTATCACCTCACTCTACAATCAAAACTGGTGGTAACCTGACCACAAGATGGTTGATGTAACCTGTTTCAATCTGTATATTGTTCTTACTTATTGGGAACTGGCATAGTGCATTTTCTTGAAAGCAAGCTACTCAACAATTGGAAGCAGGCACTGATACAGTGCATTGCCGCACCCATCACACACGACAGACAACCAGGATCCCCAATCTGTACATGAGTGCAGTCATGCAATGGGTGACACCTCAGCACCAAATTAATTTGAATAGAATGGATTTTTTTTGCAGTGGCTAGAATTCCAATCTTGCCACCAAACCCAGAGTTTTCTTAGCACGTTGGAGGACCTACTTGCAGGGCTGGATGCAGGTTAAAGATATCCCTAGGATGGAACAATTGCAGGTTAAGGGTCTTACTCAAGAGCCCCACAGAGTGTAATCACTTGGTTTGGAAAATGAATGAGTTCAGGTGCACTTTCTTTTTTTTAGGTCAATGTATGTTTAGTTTAGCATTCTTTAGGGACTGATTTCATCTATATATTAAGTATGCAGGCTTGAGGTACACTCTAACCTGACAGCATTACTTTATTTATATTTTATTTAATTTTTCAATTGTCCTGCATTGTTATCAATGCCTTCTGGAACACTCTAGCCAAAGATATCCTGGACAGTTTTTAACAGTTGTTTTCACTTTGCCAATCCCCCATAAAGTTGCGACTGGTCAAGCACCCAGGCAACAGTTGTTACAGTCTGTCCAATGTTATCAACTGTAACTTGTAACAGCTTCAGAATTATCACAGGTCTCTCTGTGAACAAAAGGCCATGATGGCTTACAGCAGAAAACAGAGTTGAAATGAACAGAAAGAAACAATCACATTTTAATGCTTTTGGTAAGGCTTCTTATGACTACTGAGCAGGTGTCAGCCTAAAAGCCTAACCCCAAGAGGGAAGCACCCAATAAAGAAATTAGTGGTCAGAATTGTTATTTTTAGTAAGCATTAGAGGAAAAAATACAGAAGGTGGAATGTACCAAAAGGGGAAAGGCAAGCTTGATGTATGAGAACAGGCAAGAAGTTAAAAACAACAGGAAATCTGAACAAAACCCAAGAATGCAAACAGCTGTAGACAAACTGAGTTTTCAAACCCGAGTACCAAATAATAACTTGGGCTATTTTCCTTGTAACTAGAGCTACTACACTGTATTACTACAATGTACAATACAATGTGCTACAATGTATTTGTTTTTATTTTAACAAGATTCCACTCTGTGATACGGACTACAGTGTGCCTCAATCTTATATGGGTGGAGCATAATGAGGTCATGCATCACATGACCAAATGGTCATATGGCTAGAAATGTGCACTGTTGTTATAAACAGTATGACCACATTCAGTAAACCCCAGAAACCCATCAAAAATGGCAGTGTGGTGACAGCACCATCATAATAATACAGAATAGTACAAATTAGTTACCCTATAAGTCATAACACAGAATTATTACAGCAGTTTGATCTCACCAATCAGAAGAACAAGTGGATCCTGGGAAGGGAACACAGGGCTTGAGATGCCTGTCACTAAAGTAGCAGAGGAAGTGTGGAATATTTTGATGTTTTCATATATGGTTTGGGTTTTGGGGCTTTTGTACAGGGAGATTTAAATTTTGACATTACTTTCATTACTAGCTAACAGTAATTCTAGTAATCACAATAACTCAAGCAAGTCATGCCAAGCTGTCAGCCTGATTTAACAACAGAAGCTCATCACCACACTTAATTACAAAATTGATTCTTCTTTCATCCTCACCCTCCAAACCAACTGGGTACAATATGACACACAATTATTATGCAAACGTTAAAAAATATTTAAAATTGGAAGGTTTGATAATCAGACTGAGACAGGAGACTAAGGGCATGATCAATTATATGAAGAATACAGAGCATTGAATGGCATCTAAGATGAACAAGATGGAGCATAAAGTGACATCTAAAACAAACATGATAATTGATCTGTTGGAAGATGAAAAACGTGTTAACATTTACCGATCAAAGAATTGGAAAAGACTACTTTAGACATAAAAAAGGCTATGTGAAATTGATTAACAGATTTTGAAAGTAGTGCTCTCCTGAAGAGCCTAAGAATAATCAGAAGAGATTGAAGTGGAAACCCCATTAAGTTCATGTTAGAGTTGTTTGCCAAAAAAAACGGCAGTAAGGAAAGATCGTAAACTGAAACAGAACAATGCTTACCTGGTTAACGTTTCCCAGGAGTATTAAATTTATGAAATTTAATGAAAAAAGAATGTGCTTTGCTGCAACAAAGGAAAGATGCATGTTTAATCAAAGACATTTGTATTTTTCCGTACTCTCAATTTAGAATAATGAACACATGTTGATAGCATTAAACATGAATCATGTAAGTCAAAAATGTGCTTTTGTCTTATATATTGCAATAAAAAAAACATCATTTGGAAGAAACATACAATATTACATTTTACAATATATCTCTCAATAGGGCAGAGTGGTGGCTCTGAAGCTAGGGATCTGCACTGGCAATCAGAGGGGTTGCCGGTTTGAATCCTGTAAAATGCCAAAAGGGACTCTGCTCTGTTGGGCCCTTGAGCAAGGCCCTTAACCTGCAATTGCTCAGTTATGGGTATGACATTAATCTGCCTCCAACCTGCATTGAAAACTTGGGGGTTGGTGGCAGAACTGGCACTACAGCCACCATAAAAAAAATCCTCACACTGTTCCACTCCATCTGAACTAATGTGGTGCTGAGGTATCACCCGTTGCATGGCTGCACTCAGGTCCTAATCTGGATCCTGAGTTGGTTTGTCATGTGGTGGGAGCGGCAGTGCACTGTATCAGTGTGTGCTCCTGACCTCTCTTTCTCTCAATATTGTGTAAGCTGTATCAATCCTACTTAAGCCAATCACTTGTTTGGCATGTCATCCCAATCCCCAATCTTTACCATACGGATGGTGAGCACTTTAATTATTCTTTAATTTAAGCACATTGATGAACATCACCATCTGGCCTTGCTCCTGGAATGAGTACTGATTCGGGGCAAGGTCTAACATTAAAAAGCTTTGATGGTGCAACTAACCAGTGAACATCCATATTTTGATGTAAGAAAGAAGTATAACATGCAGAAGTCATATCTACAAGTCCAACTAACTCTCAAGGGAAGATTGTGCACTTTTCCATCATGTATGATTCCCTTTTCATGCCAGTATCTACAATTTGCTGTCAGCAAACAGCAGACCTGTTGGTTCAGCTCTCATGCAAAAATCTTTAGCCATTTGGGGCTACCCAGGATTAAATTTGGGAACAGCTGCTATCCAATATCCTTCACAACAATACAAACCTACCTACTTTACTATGTTGGTAAAATAAGGTTCCATACTGGTTGTGGCAGTAGGGGGCAGTAGCGCACCCTTGAACCCTCAGGTACAACTCCGGAGACCAGGTAACAGTCCAAGACTCTTTATTGTTTCTTCCAGTGCACCAAGCACCTTCCACACTACTCACAAATCTCTACAAATAAACACAATAACCTCTCCTCCTCGCCCAGACACTTTGCTCCTCTCCCACCCAGCACAGCTCAGTGTCTGGACTGAGGCACCGTCCTTTTATAGCCCCTGACCCGGAGGTGTTCCTGTCCCAGCAGTCCACAGTTCCTTATTCCTTCCGGGTCAGGGCAATCAGTCTTTTACATCACCCCGGGAGCACGCCATTCCTTCCCGTCACGTGACTGTGATGTACTCCCGGGTCATAAGGCACAACAGAACCCAGAAGTCCCCCCACAGCGACTCCTGGTGGTCCCCAAGGTATCCAGCAGGGCTGTGTATAAACACTACAGAGTCCATAAGGCCCTGCTGGACCTTGGGGCACGATCCTGCTGTCGGGAGAGCTCCTCCTGTCGGCCTGGGGGTGCGGACCGGCCTGGGAAGCCGGCAGTCTTCCACATGGTATAATAACTTAAGAAAATTAACTTCAATCCCTGAAGATCAATTCAATTGTTTTTCAATATATCAATGCTGTCAGTATAGAACAAATAAAACTTAATTTTTGTTTTATAATTCTTTCACTATTTTCCCCATCAATTCCAGTGACATGATTGTGTTGCAATTTTTTACAATTGTGTGCATTAGGTTTGCATCAGCACTGCAACTACGTGTTTCTAGTGTCATCTTTTTGTGTGCTTGATTGGTAGGAATAAGGCACATGCCTCATGACCCATGACATTATACCTGAGCCATGCCAGGTTCTCAGTCTACATTTGCTCATGTGTGCATTTGTGCAGCCTGATCTTTTCAGTTCCGCCTGTGGGCTTGTTTAATAGAGCCTTTTGAAGTGACCCAATGATTGATTTCTTGTTACCCAATTTAAAGAACACATGAACTTCATCTCACTGTTTTGGTGTAGTTGTCATCATTATCATGATTCATGTTGATTTCTTATATCAAGAATGATTTTACCCTTTGACCACTGAACAAATATTCAAACATTTTCAGTATTAATTTATGTTTCTGATTTCAGTATTGTGTATTTGATGATGATACTGAAATACCGTTTAATACTGTCCTTTGGTGGTCATACTGTATGACAAAACAATATGTCGATAGATCATCTTTTTGTGTAATGTTTTTATAGCATTATTTGGATGAAATTTTATCCTTCCTGGTGCTGCTGGTAGCCTAATACATTATGAAATGCAGTGTCTCACCCATATGCAAACTGGAGGCCATCTCCTTCCTCAGCTGCTCTTTAATGCTTCTGCTGCCACTCAGATTTTCAACAGCTCTCTCCATGCTACTCTAATGATCTTTTTGCTGCCTAAACCACTGCCTGCACATTCACACTGATGGCTATGCCTGACAATGCACACTTTTCGTCAGAGGCAACATCATCTGAAACTCACTTTCCCCAACTCAATGAGCTGATCCAGATAAGGATCATTCTCAAGGTTCACCAGGAGGCATGTATCCAGGTTAAAGTATTTAAGCATTTGGGCAGGTCTTGTAAGTGTTGTTCTTTACTGTTTGTATTTGAACATCTCTCTCCCTCTCACTATCTGTCTCACACAAACACATACACTCACTTAACCTCACACTTGTACACCCTCTGCATGGTCTCCTTTAATAGCCAGATTGTCAGGATGGCTCTGTCCTTTCTGACCATATCTGTCTCCCAGCAATTTCATGCCAAAAACACCACTACCTGTGAGTAAATGTACCTATTTATATGCAGGTGTTTACGTATTAATCTATTGACTAAATATTTTTGGAGCTTGGGAAATGACTGGTTGTGTGGCTCATTCACATGCCAACTTAACTTCAGCAGCTACCTTGAACTTTATAGTTCAACCACTTAACCACTAGGGCACACTATCACATAACTGTTACACAGTTATCTAGAATAGTAATACCAAACCCACCACCATCCATCTAGGGCGTGATGAGTGTATTAAGTTTAACTACTATAATATTTATGAGGCACCATTTAGAAATGTTTATATAATTATTGTTTACATCCATCCATTCATCTGTTAAACCCACATACTCCAAATGAAGTGTGGCACGGAGCCAGAGCATACCCAGTACTTATACTGAAGCGCTCCTATAGGTATTGAATCGCAAAGAAGCATTGTGGTTTGATGGAAAATGCTTACATTTTTCAGTACAACACTATTGATTTCCTGACAAAGCTATTAGTTAAAGTGAGTTATGGTGTATCTTTATTGATCATCATTTATTTTAAATATCCCTTTGCTCATAATGTTATTTATTCCCTGGCATACAGCATACTGTATATTGCTTTTAGTCTTATTTCTCTTTGTTGGTTCATAGCTGTTTTGGTATGCAGGCATGGAACCTTGTTATTTATTTAAACAAGTTCAGTTCAATTTATTCCTGTTGTATTTTACAATGCTTATAATGTAAATAATTTGTTATTACTCTCCCTGATGCAGAAACACGCAGTGGAAATAAAATATGCACAATTTACTAAATAGAGCAATGAAACTTAAAATGAATAAACAAATATTAGACATAAACATACTGTACAAAATATATCATACAGAACAAGCAATAATAAGAAAATAAAAGAGAATCTCAATTGCTAACTGACTGTTAGTGCTGGTGGTTGCATAATTGCGTCTTGGTCACTAGCAGATGACTGCATGGGAGTAAACAGATTAATGGCAAAAGCAGGAACAGTTTGCAAGACTGCCTGTTTTTAAATTCTACAATATTCCATCTTGGTAGATGGCAGGTGCAAAAGGTTTCTGAGGAGAGTTGGGTTTGAGATAATGGAAAGTGCTGTCTTCAGGCATGTTTTCTAATAAATGTCCTACCTTGACGGAAGAGGCTCAAGTGATGAATTGGTCTGTTTTGACCACCTTCTGTTGGTCCTAGCAGTCTGCCACAGTGCAGTTGCCATATCAGATACAGCTCGTTGGTGTGCTCTGCACAGTGCATCAGTATTTATTAGTGAGGATTCTGGGATAGAGATAGATATTCTTTAGCATTTACAGAACTATAATGTTACTGAATCAGAAGCATATATTTAGCCTGTTCTTGGTTCTCTGACATTTTATCAATCCAGTTACAGACTTATTGCCTTCTTTGCATATGTATTGATTTATTCATAGCATTGTTGGACTACTATCAAATATATATGTTAACTTGTTTAAAATTCGCAATGTACTCCATGCACACATTACAATAGATTCATTATAAATATTAGGATTAGGGTGAACCTTCAGATGAAACAATGCATAATTTACTGACGCGCTTTGTTTAGTAATCTATTTCTTGTGTACTTTGTCATTTTATTGTCTCTGCCTTTATAAAGTATCTGTGCTGGGAACGAGCAACAAGTACTGTTTATCTAACTGTGTGGTATAAGGACAATAAATTAAATTGAACTAATATGATATATGTTGTAAAAAAAACACATAAAAGACAATGGAAGTTGGGGTTTCAAGTAGGAAAAATAAAATTAATAAAGGAAAATTGTAGAGAGAATGATTTACTCAAAGCTTAGTTTTCTGTATCCCTTCTTCATTAGTTCAATTGACAAAAATGCAGATGATAGTGCTGGAGACATTAACTACAGTATATTGGCCAAGGAGGACTCTGGGAAGGTCAAAAAATAGAACAAACTGTAAATGGGCAGAGTCATGAAAAACTGAAAAGTGCTGTAGTGGGTTCAAAGATCAATACTCAACAAACCAAAACATCAAATAAAAATCAAAGCTGAAATAAAGCAATCATATGGTCTTATATATCATATATTAACTATAACCTAGTTCCCTAACTGCTATTTTAATATTTAAATGGTTTATACGCTCTGACATAGCAAAGATTCTAAGGTTTAGGGTCAATGTGAAAAGAAAAGCATTTACATATTACAGTTCCTCTCTCCCTTTCTGTGTTTTTGAATTTAGATGTCTTGACCCCTTTTCTGTGAGGCTTGCTCCATCAGTTTGAGGTAACACTCACTTGGTCTCATTGGAGGGCTGAGGCTTAACTTTGGAGGTAATGCTTCATTTTGAAGCAATTCGTAACAAATATAAAAGCAGATTACAGTTAAGAAATTGAAAATGTGTAAGACAACACTCTCCATTTTCAAACATGGTTGATCCAGTTCAGATGTAGTAACCATTGCAACACAGTGTCATGCAGTGCAATAAGGTATATAACATTATTATCTGTAGGCAGAGACAGGATCAGAAGTAAACAATGACCACAAATCTGAAAACAGAGAAGACAGAATAAGTATCCAGGATAACAGGCAAAAAACATACAAAAAGAAAAAAAAATCCAAAACACTAAGACCGATGGTGTACAAACTCGGGTCCTGAGGACCAACTGTGGCTGCAGGTTTTTGTTTCAACAAGATTCACAATCAGTGATAGCAATTGATAATGATCTCATTTAATTAACTGGTGTTTTATCTCTTTTCTTATTCTCCATTCAGAAAAGCACAGCAGTATGATTTGTATACTTACAAGACATTTAGAAATATTTGCTTTTTCCGATATCTTTTAATCCATAGCTCTCTTTTGCCGTTTCATGTGTTTTGCCTTTTTCTGTGTAGTGTGTTTCCTTCATTGATTCCTAATAATGTCAATTAAAAAAACAGCAGAGCAGACACAGAGGCAAATAACACTGAATTATGAAAGCTTGTAACTACTTCAGCAGCAGACCTACTGTTTAGTAAATAATGGACTAAATAACCACAAGACATGGAAAAAAATAAAAATCAGCATGAAAATATTGGTAAAATGCAAGAAAAAACAACATTATCCCCATATAATTGTTTAGTACACTTAAAAACAAATTTACCAAATTTAGTTTTATAATTTCTACATTGACTTTAAAAAATTGAAACTGGGAAATAACAGCTCACTTAAGGCTAGGAGTCCAATTAAAAACAGAAGTTGGCAAAAACATGCAGCCACAATGGGTATCCAGGACCAGGTTTAGGAACCCCTGACTTTAACTAATAATATATAAACATAAGATAATAATAGGGCTGTATTACAGTAAAGCACGATGCTTGATCACATTATGACAGGCAGACTGCACTTTTACATTTCCTCATCTTCCTGTCATGGAATAACTGTCTGACATATGTTGACTAGCAATAGAAAAATATGGGCAGGGCATGTAGCAATTAAAAAGAGGAGCCATGGAAGATGCTCGGGACAGTAGCTGGCTACATATATTTATGATTGTCTACTTTTATAGTTTAAACAGATAGTTGCTGTAAAGAGACACTGGTAGAATACAGTTATTGACAGCACCTTGTTAGAATCAGCGGGTCTGGAATCCTTTGGACATTTGACATTTTGTCTAGATAAATATTATTGCATCTTCTCACAATTCCTTTAAAGGAATTCAAGTCATGCATTTCTAAAGTTTGGTATAGTGGCTGCCTAAAGTTCTAGTGGTCATAGCAAAAACAACCAAATGGGATTGCCATGAAAAATTTACATATTCAAACAGTAACATATTAGATGGCTCACTTTCTACAGTAAAGTAATTAAAAGTCAAGTCAGAACGACTTTATGTAATGTCACTGATGCCCATTAATGATTAGAAAAGCAATTGGATTCTATTGTAATAAGCTGTCAAAGTGCTGAGATGTAAACAAAAGAATCCTAAAAGTAATTGGTCCCACATGAAAAGAAAAGGAAATAAAACATGAGAGTCGGGATGCTCTCAGCCGTACTGGCCATGCTGATCACATTGATAGCTAGCTCCGGTCACTGTCACAGCCTCATCTCCCGCTGCCTTGGTTTCCATGGAAACGTTTTCATTGCATCTGGGTATGCAGTGGTTTGATATCCTGAGGCGTGGGGGGCTGGGAAAATGCACTCCTGGTTAAACAAGACCTGTATCATTACTGGTCAGCGATATCCAGGTAGCGATTAGGTGATGCACTCACTTCATTTCATCTCAAGTTAGGTCAAGTATATTACTTATCTAATGAACAGAATCTTCTGGGTGATGACACTTTATTATGCCCTGTATCATCTAGAGTTCTCCCAAACAGAAATCGAGTTCTCGAAATTTTTGTCTTCTGTCACCTGTATGGAGCTTCTGCCAGATGTTGTATCTCATTAACAAGTGAAGTTACAGCCATATCACTTTGACTTGAATGTCCCATATATATCGATTTCAATGTTACATGTTCGTGTCTAAAGTTAAAGGAACAAAATCTGAAAACCCCTCATTCATTGGTTTTACCAGCCCTTTCTACATCAGTAGTTTGTGAAACTGAACCAGTGAGTTGACCTTCTGCTTGTTATAACATCTCTAATATGCACAACTACAAGACATACTTTCCATCAGTCAATGTTTTTACTTAGTTTTCCGTAACTTGTAATGATTAATTGTACAGCACTTTCAGACCATACTCTGCAATGTTAGCCATGTTAGCCAACGGGTGAGTCATAACTGGGCAGGACTCCTAGCCAATGAATGAGGAGGGAGGTGAGTCTCCAATTTAAAATTTTGATCTTTTTTGAACACAATTTTCCCTATTGTATACAAGATCATTTTCCTTAAATAGTTTTCGGTATTTAACAATATTTTAGCCAAAATACATGTGTTTGGAATGTTGTGAGCATTCTACTGGATACCTTATATTTGGATTATGTGATACAAGTAATCTGAGATTTTTTTTAAGTATCTTTTGATATTATTTAGTGTTGTTCAATCTGATTCTCCATTGAAGTCCACTGTATGATAAATTTTGTGATCTTTTACTCTCCATGAAAGCAAGACAGTAAACGTTCTGCTGTCACTACAAATAACACGGGGTGGAGTATTTAACTGGATAAATGCTAACTGGCAGATCTCTTAGCATCCATTATAAAATGCTATTGTTTATGTCTTGAAATTGGGCTTTACGCTTCACAGTTTGATTTCTTACATTGTTGCTGAGGTTTTCACTCCATGTGAGCCTCTATCATAATAAGAGACTATGGTCTGATTTGAAATAACAAAATCCTTCACAGAGTATTATCAAAGAGTTTTAGCAATGTAAATCCTTGACAAGTTATGTGAGCCATCACTGACAATGTATGTGGCATTGGTATTTATTAACATTTCATTGTATTGTGAGGAAAATTTACTTTACAATTGAGGCCATAAACAGTTAATTGCCTAAAGAAATAAGTCTAGTGTTAGTGCATTGGAGACAACTCTATGTAAAAATGACTTTGGAACCATTATGAACAAGAGAGTCTATCAGTAAGAAAGAACACAATGTTTTTGTTAACCAATGATACTCAATTAAGGCACAGCATAATGATTCTTACAAAATACAGCCACGGCCAGGAAATGCCTCCAGACTAGTCTGAAGGTAAAATGGAATTTACTAAGAAAGATAAAAAAAAGACATACTGTATATCAATTTTAACATTGCCCAAATTGCTAAATCCACTTCCGGGCTGCAGAGTCCTGTTAGCACTGGGCACAATGCTAGAGCCATCCCTGGACAGGGTACTTGTTCAATTTGAGCACAGTCACGCACACAAAACCACTTGGCTATGTTGTAGTTGAATGCAAAATGAGTGATATCTAGCATATACAGTAAGTTGATAAATATTTTGTATATCTTTATTTGTAATGTTAATGAGTCAGAAAGCTGTGAAAACCAAATGTAACATTAGTGTTTCAGGAGGCATATTTTACTTTACTGATAAGAACAGCTGTGTTTTGATGTTTACCTCACCAACCTTAGACTTTTTAGGAGATCGTATTAAATACAAACTCCAGATGTGAAATTTATGGTGGGAGGTATGGGAGGTATGGGAGGAAGCATCAAACTGGTCTGGGCTTTGTTATCACTTTGTTTGGACATTACCTAAACCTAAAGCCATCCCCTAGAGGAAGGCCATAACCTGCCTAACAGGCTACAGCTAAACAAAGCAACCGGGAGATGTGTTGTACCTGAGCACTTTCATTGGCGAGGAAGGGACAAGTAGATTTATTATAGTGGCATGCCAAAATACGCTGTACCAGTATAAAACAAGGGTCACCCTCCCCTTCAGTCTCTTCTCTCTTCTCCTCTCTTTCTCTCACCATCTTACCATTTCTCCATTATAAAGACAGTGTTATCACGGCAGCCATACTGAGGTTGTTTCAGTACTCCATTCCTAGGCCATATGGCAGCAAAGACCAAGCTAGACTGAAGATAAGCTGATAGCCTAAGGATACGAGAGGCACTGATACCTGAGCTGTAATGGTATTTTTGTCACACCCATTTTATTTTGCTTTTTATTTAGGCGGATTACCTATAATACATGATTATTAAATGTGTACCTCTTTCTCTTGCCTGTTCCTTCACTCTATTTGCCTGAGGTTTTAGATAAAAAACGGAAGGAGAAGGAAGTGCCAAAGTACAGTACCTGAGTCCAGAGTTGAAAGTGTATGGGATTTAAGGCATTTTGGACTTGAGTTTTCATGGTCATTCTTATTTCTTTCCCCTGGGATTTCTGATCCTTGCAAGTTTTCTCACTTAAAGTATGTCTGCTATAATTCTTAACATTTAGTCCCCTGGACTTCCTACTCCTGTTTTCCCTTTGGGCACTCATTTATTTCCCTATGTTCATAACAAGAATCACCAATCCACCTAACAAGTCTTTGGGGAGATTGGTGGAAAATGCAGTGCAATGGGCATTGTTAATCAGTCCCCACAATAAACACATCACAGAGAAATAACTGTTTTAGTAGGCGAATGAAAAGGTTAGAAATCTCCATTCGCACAAAATGATAGGACAGTGATTGAATTTAGAAATTGAACTTTAGATTGTGTAGCACCTTCCATGACTTCTAATTGTGCCAATCTAAAAATAAAAAATAGTATTGTTAAATTAAAGTAACATGGAGTGCCACCTTCAATCACGTTTTTATACACGGAATATCGCTAAAACTATTTCCTCCTGTCTATTTTTTTTCAGTATTATAATATATATTTTTCAGTACTGTATTATATATATACTGTATATAATGCCTCGATAGCTTGCTTCGCTTGCTATTGGTCCACAGATATATTCCAACACGGTCAAAACTGTGGCCCTGAGATTTATTTCTAGTTATAGCAAATGCTAAAACTATTGAAAATTGTTGTCTCTGCAAGATGAATGGTAATCTACCTGCTGAGGTATCTCCAGTATCTAACTTAATACGCAGAAGGAATTCAACTTCTCCTGCATGATCAACAGTCATGATTTTGCTGGCAATTGAATGTTTATGCAGTTTTACAATATGTAAGCATGTGCCATTACATAGGCTTTATTTGTCAACTGCTAACATACAACTGAACTACTGCTGTTCTTAGCGGAGTGGATGTATGTAGGATATTTTGTTTGACATGAGAGTATCATTGTTGTATTCTCCTAATAAACACAAAAAGATGGTATGCTGTATAGATGTATACTATATGACATATTGTTTTAAAGAAAAATGAACATTGCACGAAGACATCACATTAAAACACAATTTCAAAAATCTCTTTATATATTATGTATATATATATAAAATTTTATAATATAAGATGTAAACGTTTGATGCTTCTGTCACAATTACAATATTCAAAACAAAAGCAAATTTGCCCCTCATTAAACTTAGCTCCATTAAAATGATATTTAACATCTTGATTTAGCGTCTTGACTAACAACTAGGCTTCATTAAGGGCCAGTCCTGCGAAAAGTAAATTTAAGTTACTTTGGTCCTTACCATCATAGTGAAGTTTTCAACCTCATTAAGCCACAATCTGAAGGAACCTGTCCACTGGCTGCTTGCGCACATGGGACTGCAATCCTCCTCTAGGAAGTCGAGATGCGTGCACGCTGGTAAACTCTACATCAGTAACAGTGTTTATCAGTGAATTCCACCAAAGAGCTATTTGCAGTGAAATTGTTGCGTTCTCCATTGTTCGTCGATTTATTTACAGATAATTTGTTCTGTTTAGGAGAATTTTTTTTTAACCAGCGCCCCATAATGCTTTGCGTGGCCAGAGCGACATCCCCCAAAGCTATACCAGCCAACATTGGATGGAACGGCCCCCAGGAACAGTATATCATGAAGATCATTTGCATTATAGACTGTGTGGGATGAGTTATTTGTGCTTGTAACTAAAAGTGCAGGTCAATCTTCAAGTTCCATGTTAACATAAGAGAAGGAGGCACGTGCCCTATGCATGCATGATAATTAGCCACGTTGTGCGGCAAGAATGAAAACAAACCTTCAAGGAGCCTGACATATTACCCCCAAACAAAGGAGACTCTATGAAATAATGATAACAAAAGATTTATTACTATTTACAAGTCGTTTTCATCTTTTTGAATGAAAAGTGCAAAGCATCAGCACAGACAGTTTGGAGAGCCTTCAGCGCAACTTCACAAAATAGAACGAGCCAGCAGCTTCAATTATGACACACCACTTTGAATTTTCTGCCTTTAAAAGACCTACATGTTTTTTATGACTTTTGACTATGATTTCGGCATTTTCACTTGTTTTGACAAAATATATGATTGCACCTCTGTGACTGCATTCTTTCTTTTCTGATCTCATGGAAGCACAGTGGTCATTTGGTTTGCAATGTTGACACACAGCTCAGGCCACCTTTTATGGCCACAAAAATAAGTCCAGTATACTTGGCAGACATTTCCCATGCCCTCAGAGACACTTTAAAGATGATTGCACCATTATAATCCAGTCAAATCTAGTTCAGTTAGTCCTTGCCCTTTGACTTTAATGCATTTCACTAAGTTCAGCGATATCCGTGTGAGAAATATTCTGTTATTTCTCCATACTTGAGGTGAAGTGAACACGGTGGAATTTGCTCATCACTAATCCGTATGTTGTTTCTGCTTAACGAAGTCTTCCCAGTAGCTTGACCATAAGAAAAGAGAAGCAGTGCATCAGCATTTCAGTACTCCAGATGCTTTAATTCGTAAAAGGTAAGTGATGTTTGTAACCGTTAAAATATAAAATATAAGCACAGAAAACTAAAAAAATCTAAATATGAATAAAGTGCCCTGTGATGTGTAAGCCGCTGTGCACAGAGCAAAAAACATTTACTCTGAATTTACCTTACACTAAGCCAATCTTAGCTCCATTATCTTCAGTTCATAATGACTCCCTATTTCACTGTCAGTATAAATTAGAGTGACTCTGTTGTCAGAGACATTGGTGATTTTAGGATATGAGTCTTGATAAATAATTAAAGAATATCAAAATGTCGTGGTTTTAACAGACTGTCCATTTGCTGACACAAGAATCCTCACAATATATTTAGAAGTGCGCATATGAAACAAAACACAAAACGAATAATACATGAATGAACACACAGTCAAAACTGAGACGGGGAAAGGTTCATTAAAACATGTTAAATTTGAACAGCATCATGAGGACTGCAAGAAGCAGACAAAAACAGACAAAACTGCCATTTATTTGCTTCCACTTCAAGCACTGTGCAGTATTCTATATGTTCATTTGTGAAAGTGTTTTTTTTTTTTCCGTGCCCATCTCCTTCCCTAATGATGATGAAATAAAGTAACCATTAAACAAACAAGGATCGGACTTTGGGTAGCTGTTTGATTTGCCATCAAAATTTACCCTATATACATAATGGTCCGTCGCTGTAATAATATTTGCTTGCCTTTCACTTCTGTTATTCCCTAACATTTCTCATAACTGAATAGCTTTGCTTCGTAAGTCTCATTTTATGAATATTTAAACGGCCAGACATGCTCAACCACAGAAGGAATTAATTAGAAACACTTTTTTTAAGGTTATGTTGCCATTTTTTATGTGCACGTGTGTGTGTGTGTGAGGTCAGGTCAGGGTGGTTCTTGTGATGGACTAGCAGTCCATTGAGGGCTATAGTTCTCAAATGCACTTGAATGTTATGCCATGCATACATTTTCTAACTTGTTACACTTGAAATGTACACTATGAATTTAAGTGCTTGAGACTTCATTGTAATTGTGTAGTTCTACCCTTGTACAGACTTCAAAGTTTATAATTAAATCAGGTGAAATGGAATCTTCAAAACCACTGGATTTCAAATGAATCTGTCAGTGACCTCACCATCCATTTGCTATTAAAATCTCAATTGACTGTATGACTTTTAGTTGGTGTTGCCACCAGTTTACTGAAGTTCTCCCTTGTGATGATGAAAAAGGACTTCAGGGCCTGGGTTGTCCATACTGTAGATGAGAAGCCCACTGATTAAGTCTTATCGCGGGAAGAGTTTTACATGAATGAAGTTTGCATTTTGGAGAACTTTTTAATGTGAACTGGTGATTTTTTTAAATAATACAGAAATAAAATGTTTTTAAAAATTATTTTTATACTTTTGCTATTTTAAAAACATTTAAGTCATTGTACTGTACTTTATGTTTACAGTATCTGCAAATTTCTATTTAGAGTAAGATAAGAGGGGAGGAATGTGAAAAGTGAATATATATAATTTATATATCGTTTGTCTCTTATGCAGTGTTAAAAGGGAACAACAAATGTACCATATTTATAATGAAGCAACATACTGTACAGTTTGATTATTTATCGTTTGGAAAATAATGAAAAACATGATTACGGTGAACTAAATATCACTAATTGTCCACTTAATTTATATTTTTGACCTAAATATCAAAGTGAATACAGTATAATGCTGCCAACAATGATTACAGTCTTATAAATGTTTACAGCTAGCAGATGACAGTTTAAATTTCACAGATTTCAATCCTAAACATATGAATGCAGTGTGTAACACAGAGAAATGAATACAGTGAATAGACAGTGTAACAAAAATGACCATAAGACATAGCGAAGGTTTGTGGAAGCCACCCGTATAATTTTTCTCGACTGCAAAACTGATTCAAAATGACAGACATGTTCACAAGTCTGAGTCCAAAACAGAACTGCTTTAGTATCAACAAGATGACGGCTTTAAAGGCCATTAGGGGAAGTGATGTCATCGGGACCAGTACTGGAAGTGACATCGTTGACTGCCCCAGAGCCAGGTGGGATTTCCCTAGAATGGTCTGCAAGAAATTGAGAGAGAGAATTAGTGCACTTCGCCACCCCTTGGTCAAGCGTGGAATTACATGTATTCAAGCCATTTAGTTGCCTCCTAAACACGCATGTGTGATAACAGATACAGAAATAAACACACATCAGAAACTCCAATTCGGACAAATCGTGTAAAGAAAATAGATTTTAAGGCTGATACAGATGTGTTCATTTATAACCATATTACTCCATTTATTTCTGTACTACATTTCGGCATGCAAGCACATGTGCTCTTTCCTCCACCATCGCTTAGCAAATTTTAGATATTTTTAGCATTTATTTATTAACTCCAGTTTTTATACAACACCAAGAATATGTTACTTGCTCAAGAGCAACCTCAAGAGTAAAAGTTAAAGTTCTTGATAAAGAAAAGCAAGTAAAACTAATTCTCTATTAAGACAAAGCGTTTACTCAAAATATAGTTTATGAAGAAGTATTTTCTGCTTAAATATGTTATTAAATTAAATAAAGTGCTACATAAGCATACAACAGCCATTTAAGCATGTCAGGCTATAATTTAAGCATGTTACTTGCTTCTGCATAGAAGCATCTAAGTGTATAAGTTATTTATCCATTTTCTAACCCTTCTAATACTTTTGCTTCTTACAGCTGTAAGACTTGTGCTACCATCCAATATTACAGCCTACAGCTAGTTTTAAAAATAAATGATAGTTAATGAATCTGTTAACATATGCACTCTCTCTCACAACATCACTGAGTACAGTAATCCCTCGCTATATCGTGCTTCGACTTTCGTGGCTTCACTCTATCGCGGATTTTATATGTAAGCATAACTAAATATATAACGCGGATTTTTCGCTGCTTCGCGGGTTCTGCGGACAATGGGTCTTTTTACTTTCTGTACATGCTTCCTCAGTTGGTTTGCCCAGTTGATTTCATACAAGGGACGCTATTGGCAGATGACTGAGAAGCTAACCAATCAGAGAACGCAGTTAAGTTCTCCTGACTGAGAAGCTAACCAATCAGAGCACGCAGTTAAGTTCCTGTGTGCTGAATGCACTGTTAACCAGGAAGTCTCATCTCGCTCATTCAGCATCAACGTGTTTCGCTGTGTAAAGAGTTAACTTTTGTGCTATTTTGTGTTTATCTTTGTGCATAGTCAAGCCCTTCATTATGGCTCTAAAACGATCTACTCCTGCTGCTGCTTCAAGGGTTATGCCCCAGCGCCAACGGAAGATGTTAACAATTGCTGCAAAGGTAAACTTTTTGGATATGTTGAAGGAAGGGAAAAGCTACACTGCTGTAGGACGCCATTACAGCATCAATGAGGCTACGATTCTTTTTATTTAAAAAGTAGGAAAGGAATATAAGATCTACAGCCGCAGTGTCCTTTTAACCAGGGTGCAAAACGAGTTGTAAGTGGATGTAATAAGGCATTAGTCTGGATGGAATCTGCTTTAGGGATTTGGATTGAAGACTGCCGGAAAAAGAACAACGGCGGTGCTACACAATCGCCTGAAGAGGCTCCTTTAGAAGGGCTGTAACAATCTCCTTTGTTGTGTAGTAAAATTAAATTCATTGTTATCGGACAAGTCATCGTGTCATTGTTGGTGAGTAACCATAATTAATTTTCTACTTACAGTACTTAGTACATGTATGTACGTTTAGTGTCACTGTACACACATTTACTGTATACTATTTTTCTTGTATTGTACGTATTTATTGCTGGTGGCCTGTCTATCGTAATGGCTGTAACATATGTGATATCGGAGACACTCGATATCTTTAAAATAATATTTAGCTTTTTCTGTATATAAACAGTGTGTTTATATACATAATTTCAATGAATCTTACCTAATATCTAAGAGAATACAAAGGGATTATGCTGTATAACTGTGCGGGGAATATTTATAAACAGTGTGAGAGAGTTTATAAGGGCTTAAAATATATAAAAATAACCTGTCAGGGATGCCAGGGGCAACGACCCGGCCAGGACGCTGTGAGGGACCAGAAGAGGGTCAAAGCCCACCCTGGATCACGTGGGGGCCGCCTTCCTGGTTGTTCTGGGGGCCACAGGTTGAGGGCATGGAAGCCCTACCCTGTAGGGGCCGGTGGTCACTGCCAGGAGGCGCCCCAATGCCTTGGGGACCTGTTGCCCCAGCACTTCCACCACACCAGGAAGTGCTGGGGGGAAGACTTTGGGAGACACCCAGGGAGCTGCCGGGAGGACAGCCGGCACTTCCGCCACGCTGGGGCGTGGCCAAGCGAGGAATGCCAGGAACACCTGGTGCTCATCCAGGGACTGTATAAAAGGGGCCGTCTCCATTCATTCAGCGCTGGAGTCGGGAGGAGGCAGGACAAAACACAGTGGAGGTGTGAAGGCGGCCCGAAGAGAGGCATTGTGGCCAGGACTGAGTGTATTGGGGTGTTTTGTGCACTATTGGGTCTTAGTGACCATTATTTGGGTCTGTGTGACCAGTGAACTTATTTGTAAATATTGAAAATAAACGTGTGGTGGTTGAGTAACAACATGTCCGCCTGTCTGTGTCCGGGTTGAGTCCACAAACCATACAAACATATGGTTTCTACTTCGCAGAAAAAAAAAACAGCCAGGCTCGCAAAGGCACTGGACAGGCAATGTACAGAATATGTGTGATGACTTTCTGAGTAGTGAGATTTTCCTGCAAAACTCCTGTCAATCATGAAGAATCCACTGCATCCACTGAACAGTGTCATCTCCAGGCAGAGGAGTAGCTTCAGTGACAGACTTTTGGATTAATAAAGTATCTATCCTATCCTATCCTATCCTATCCCATCCTATCCCATCCCATCCATCCATCCATCTATCTATCCAAAATCAAAGCCAATAGTACTAAACAGTAGTAAAATATCTAAAATCTAATTAGATGCAATGAGAAGTCAAGCAAAATGACACATTTTATTGGCTAACTAAAAAGATTACAATATGCAATGTTTTGAGGCAATTCAGGATATAAGGGACCTGAGTTGCCTCAAAAGGTTGCATACTGTAATCTTTTCAGTTAGCCAATAAAATGTATCATTTTGCTTGACTTCTCACCACATCCATAATGGCTAACATGGTACAACACCCTACTACTAAAAACTAATTAGATAAAAGGGGAACTCTAGATGGGCTGTTGCAAAGATATTAAATACAATTAGTGCTAATGTTTGGTACAGGTCTTAGTTGTTATCAATATGGTGCTACATCTACAGAGGAAGCAAATACCCAGTGCATGTAATATTATTCTTTCAAACCTCATGACAACCAAGTCAGAAAAATGTAGAAATCAAGTAAAATTAAATCTCACTGCTGTAGTGCAGAATAATCTGTCTCCTGCAGGTTATATCATTAAACTTGCTTTCTGATGCATGCAATTTCTTAGGTGCAAATATGATGCAAGAAGTGTGAATATTTAATTCATAGTTGCTATGGTTACTTTGTTTTAATTGCAGAGAGAGCAAAGATCTAGTTTGTTTAACTTTATTTCTTCAAACCTTCTGACCAGTCTAGTAGCTCCATGTATGATTCCTTCTGCCCAATTAAATTAGTAAAGTAAACATGGAAATGAGTAAAATAAGGGAAAATAATCATTAATTCATAATTACGGGGCACTTTGTAATGGTAGCATTCAATTCTAATGAGTGAATCTCATTTTATACTGCAAATGTATACTCCTTAGTTGCTATGGTTACAGAGAATTACAGAGATAACAATCCTGTTGAGTGCCTCAGTTTTTATCTTCTCCAGGTAGTCTTTTTCTCCTCATATCCTTCAAATACGCCTTTCACATTGTCTTGGCGTTTGTGAGTGCTGGTAAACTCTGCAAGACTAACATCCTATCCAAGTTTGGCTCATGTCTGTGCCTGAGGATGCTGTGATGGACTTCACTTCCATATGAATTTCTTTATGGACTAAGCCGGTTCAGAAATTGACAGGATGGATTAAAAGAAAAATTAACATTGCATGTGGGCTTATAAATACATTTTTTCAAAGCAAAGAAATTAGATTTATTAGAAAAAACTCAGGAAGGAAAATAGTTTTTATTTTAATATACACATCTTAAAATAAACATCAACAGCAAAAAATGACATAATATTGCTAGTCTCATTTTAATCATTGTTCTGACTTGCTATGCTTATCATAAAGTGATACACAAACTAATAAATCAGAACATCTAGAAAAATGAAAGAAAGAAATAATATTTTCTGTACTGCATAATACGAGAAAATTATCTTACAAATTTTTCAAATATAATCGGCTACATATACTGATCTATTAATGTGCATAAATTACATCTGTGAATTATATTAAAACTACATACCTTTGAGAATCATTGTGTTAACTGGTGCATTTTGTTGACTATATGAAATGAAGCAAATTAAAAACAGCATTAATTAACGTTTGTCTAGCCCACTCTAATCACATCTTCACAATCCCATTTAGATTGTTGAGAGATTTCTAGTTTGTCCAATTGATCGACAGTGCACTGTTCAATGCCAGGCACATATTATGTTTTACAAAATGCTTTTATGTATTTGCCGCTAGTGATGAGCAAAATGATTTGCACAAAATTGAACTTCACTTTGCAAAACAATTGGCATTTCACTTCAAGTGAATTTTTTTTCCATTAACACAAGAAGAAAAGTGTTCAGTTCCTGTCTGAAACCATTTTAATGCATTAATTTCATGTGTCTACCAGTCATCTTTATATATATAAAATCCAATGTCTGCCTGCCTGTCTGTCTGTCCGTTTTTCACAAGAGAACTGTTTAACCAATTTAGATTGGATTTTTTCTATAATATGCTTGAACATTCCGGTTGATTTTGCGACTTCCCTCATCTTGGTAAGTATCATAGTTTGTTTGCAGGAGCGATTTATTCATGCAAATCAGAGAGAGAGAGAGGGGAGGGGGATGTCAGGAGTAGGGAGCCGGGCAGGGCCCTCCTCATTCACATACCAGTCTCCGTTCGAGTTGGTCTACCTATGGCTATGTTTTGGAGCATAACTTGTTTCTGCTTAGCTAGCGATACCTGTACATCTTTTAATGGGCATCCAATGCAAGTCTCTCTGTAGTTGCATCTTACATTTCTGGCGCAATGATTGGAAGTGGTAGCTGCAAAAGTATTTAGTAGCTGTTTTCATAGTTGTCATCACAAATCGTTGGCCTCTCCCTCTCTCTCTCTCTATCTATCTATCTATATATATATATATATATATATATAAATAATCCACTGTCTGTATGTCTGTCCACTTTTCACGAGAGAACTACTTAACGGATTTAGATCAGGTTTTTTTCTAGAATTTGCTTGAACATTCCGGTTGATTTTGCAACTTCTCTCATTGCGCTATGTATTATAGTTTGCTTGCGGTACTGATTTATTTGTGCAAATCCGAGAGACACATGGTGGGCTGAAGGGAGGGAGGGCAAAGCCCCCCTGACTCATGTGCCACCCTCGGGGTGTTACTTCTGCTTCTCTCATCGCGATGAGTCATAGTTCACTTGCAGGAGCGTTATATTCGCACAAATCCGAAAGAGAAGGGATGGGGACATCAGGAGTAGGGAGCCAGGCAGGGCCTTACTCACTCACACACCAGTCTCCATTCGAGTTGGTCTACCTGTCGCCATGTTTTGGAGCATAACTTGTCTCCACTTAGCTAGCGATACCTATTTTTAAGGTTTGTCCTGTTTCACTACTACGGGACAGCTAGTTTAGTATATAAATACAAATCTTTAGTGAAAAAAATAAAAATCACTGGGCTTATTACCTGCCACTTGTAGACATTTTGTTGAGCCATCAGAGATGTGTCATTGTCGCTCTGTCAGAATGATTCCTACTTTGTTAATTATGATGAAAATCTTGATGACCACAATCCTACAGAAAATAAACTCCATGGTGCTTGGAATCTCCCCTGTATTGTGTCAGCAAGCTGACAAGACTTTAGGAGTGAACCAGGAAAAGAGTGAAAACTGAGAGATAAAATTTGCGGCCAAAAATTCATTAGTGCAAGTTTAGGTCCAGAGTAAAAAAAACCAGAATAGATTAAGCAGAGCATTGTTTTAAATAAAGGTTGTTTGAGCAGGAAATGCACCTTAGTGGACCCTTTAATCTGTCTTGTCAAATAACCTCAAGCTGCAACCTCTAAAGACTTCATGAAAACACTGGCAGTTATCTTAAAGATGGGACACAAACATAGCAGCCACTGCTATGGAAACTAAATGGCAGTCGAAACAGTGTAAAAAGTTAAACAACTTAAAATGTTTCAAGAAATTAAAAATAAACAAAAGAATCAAACTTATGACCTCAAAGAAAGCTCCATAAGAGTGCTTGATCATTGAAAATGCTAGAGAAAAACACATATAAAAGGATTTCATCATATCTACTAATGTATTTATCCCAAATTTCCAATGGATTTTCAAATTTGAAAAGAGTTGCACTGCTAGTATATTATTCTTTATAATTGCGTGTGGATTTCACAGTGCTAAACACCTGAGATGACATTTCCTTTTTTAAACAAACCCAATCACAGCTGAGAAGAGGGTATGAAAGCAGGATGGGGAAAGAGTGAGGTTTAGGCACTTAAGCTGTATATACAGTATAGCATCACTGGTTTACTAAAATATAAATCAAATACATCTAAATGATTATGGAACAATAGTCTCACTAGACTTTGCTCAGAGAATTTTTTGGTATTACTGGCATAAAAAAAAATTAGGGAAATTAATTTTGCAAAAAGACTGCTTGGGTACCCTGTGCTGTGTGGGTGTAAGAGCGCCAACTACATTTCAGAGTTAACATAGCTTATGGTGTTCCCCTGAACAAATGGAGTCATTTTGCACAATTGGGTGGAGCTAGGATAATTAAAGGGTGTGGATTTGCATACTGAAGAAGCAGAAGCAGGGGGATCCTACTGCTGCCAAGTGTGGGGGCTCCAACTAGCATTTGAAATTAAACATAGTGTACATAGTGGTCTTCTTTTGTACCGGTGGCGAATCTGTGCAAAACATGGCAGAGGTTGGTTCAGCAGGGTGTATATTGGACAAAAATGTACACACACTTACATGGCCACATTTTACATCCCTATAAATATTTCCCATTAAACGTTTTCATTTAGGTGATTTCTGTATTATGAGTATTTACAGTAGGTGACTAGAAAGTCCTAGCCTGCTTATAGTTATTTTTTCACTTTTAAAATAAGTTTATAATGTTCCTGCAACCTTGATCTTGAATTATGTGAATTCAATGAGGTGGACTGACTTTTTACATGAAGAAAGGAGAGTCAGTCAATATTTGGTATATCTAGACTGGCTTGGAATGTAAGCATGGGTTTGTTTCCTGGCACAGCCTTGTGTCCTAACCAGAGATTTTTCTTGTATTTTTCCCAAAGCTGTTGAAAGAGTGCCAGTTTTAACTAAGACACTGCCCACTCCCATTCCAAGCCATATTGGAGTATGTGGCTTCAAAGCGTGGATGGATAATTGAAGTATAGTACATTGAATTTTGATTGAATCAGTATAAAGACACAAATGAACAGACATGTCTTTGGGTTGTGGGAGGGAAACAGTAATAGACTGTGAGACAAAGGTAGAACGTGCTGGTTGTGACTGCATTGACATTTGAACCTAGTTTTTTGGACCAGTGAGTCTGCAGCATTGACAATTACTGCACCATTATTCACATTTATTATTGGCATTAATTCTAAAAAATATACTGCAATTTGGAGAAATGAAACATTTTCTATGTACATATCACTTCTAATTCTCTTCTAAATACATTTATCTGTTTATCGTCATAGTAAAACCAAAATGTCCATCTGTTTCCTTAACATGCAGTCAGAATGACAGGATCACTTTAAAATGTAAACTAAAAATAAACTGTAGGCAAGCTGGCTCTTTTTAGAACATAAATAATTTTGATTCACGAGCTGTCTAAAATAAATCAATTAATTGGTAAAGTTTATACAGATGCAGTAAATGATACAGTATAATGCAATTATTGGAAAAACATTATATTCTATAATGGTTTGTCTTTTTATGAGGTAGTTTCTCCTTCAGACAATTATTAATGTAAATAATACTTAAAGCTGCACCAATGATATCATACATACACCACATGTCATCTTCCCTCCACCCTGATTTGCTGATCGCATTGCTGGACCATGTCAGTTTAAATGGCAAGGATGTCTGCTTTACCAGTTGAGTGCTGATCTTCCTGAACAGTCATGCTCACCCCTTTTTTGTGACAGCCAAGAGTGTGCTGCCTGAAGGAACGGTCCTTGTTTGAAAGGTTATTAGCAAAAGGCAAGTTCACCACAAACTTGGCCATTTTTACTTTTTTCCATTCTGTCATGGTATACAAACCATGAGACATCAGACAGACAAGCTTATCTTCCATTTGCAAAGTCTAAAACATCCACGTTTCATTTCCTCATTCCTGCATTAGACCCATTGTACTTTTGGATGAGCATGTTTTTGGTTGTTGGCTGCCTCTATGACTAAATACGAAACCAAACCTGTTTAATTTTATCAAAGCAAGCCACAGACTAGTTGAAGTGAGTCACTGGGCATGTCAGTTTAAGTGACTGTCTTCAGGTGAGCGCACTGCCGACTAGCCTCCAACTGGCTAAGATTACGTAAATGAAGACTACGACTGAAAATCACAGTAATGTGACAAGGCCTTTAGACAGGTTATCCTGTTAGCCTCTGCTTTCATTAAGATTCAGAAAAACCTTTATCTGTAGTTGCCTTAAATTGTTATGATTATGGGTTATTATGTATTTTGGGCCATTTATTTCTTTACTTCACTGTTTTTAATATTTTTGCAAGAAATCTTACTGCATGGTTTATTTTGGATTTTCTGGTTTTCATTACATTTCCTCCTCTATTATTATGAATTTTGTTTATTGGATTTTGGGCTGGCTTCTTGTTCTGTGATACCTTTTTTTATGCACAGCTTTTTTGTTATTTTTGAAAATATATATTTTTTCTATGTAATAAATACATTGTTTTAAAGAGTCAGAATTTGTTGCTTTGTTTCTATTAATGTTTGGTATACTGAAGATTAGTTTAATGCTGATTTTTCCCCTTTATCATAGGCTTCTTAATGTCTGGGGAAAAGTTATATTCAACACTAGGCCTCAGTAAGCCTCAGCCTAGATTTGGGAGGCAAGACATCAGGTTTCAGTATGTTGTAGCAGTAATCGCAATAATGCTGCTCAGTGTGTATTTTATTTAGGAAAGAGGCATGAGCTCAGGTCCTACTTCTACATTGTGCTGAACAGAAGAATTAGCTATTGTAAAATTTGACCCCACGAATGTGTGAATGAGTGGACCCTGCAATGATTTGGTATTTTACCCAGTGATAGTGCTGCCAGAATGGGGTGTGTGACCCTGAATTAGACATTTAAAAAACTTGCCCTGTGGGTGACCTCTGTAAAAGAGCTGGTATTCTGCTTTGGTACTGATGTCACTAGGAGGTGCTTCACATCTGAATCAGATTAAATGAATTTGAGAATGCCATTTAGGGCTGTTTTGTCTTTCTAGAATGATATATTACTCTACTTTCCCCTTTTGTATTATTAATATGTAGCCTTTGTCAGAATGGCTCAAATCTCACAGACTTACCACTGTTTATAAGGTATTGTACCATATAACTTCTCCCCACTTTCCCTTTTACATTTATAACTTCAGGCAATTAGGTGTAGTAAAAGACAAGCAGAAGTTAAGTTACAATTTAAATAATGTATTATTGATAATATTCTTAAATAATAACAATAAGCAAAGTACATTGAATATTGGCAACCATACAACCTGATAAATGCTGATGTATAGTTTCAGGCGGCACACATACTTGTTAGTTACTTAAAATGTCTCTAGTTAAGTCCACATTTTTGGTCAGCTTTCTCCAGAACAGGCCGCATGCCTGTCTCAGTATGGCTACCGAGCTGTGCTCTTCATTGTGTTGTCCTTTCATGTTCCTTTTCAGTTCATGGTATGTGAGATGCTCTTTCATCAGATGTTTGTAAGAGAGAGAGGGAGGGATAAAGCAAGCAAATTTATAGATTGTCTGTCCAAACCCTACAGCCAATAGGGTGTCACAGTACTTCAAGCAACTTTAGACCAATGGGGCACAAAATAACTTTCACACCTGCCCCCAAAACCATTTGTTCAGCTGATGTTTTCCAGCTAGGCAGTCTGGCTTTCCTGTGGGAGTTGACTGAGAGACTTTAGCAGAGAAATATTGGCCAAACTGGTTTGAGGCACTTCCCCCAACCCTGTCATAAAATTACAAAGGACTGGTTCTTAACCATCAAACCATTGCTGTTCTTCGCAATGATAGGTATTAGTGTTATAAGTTACAAATAAACACATATAAAATATTTATCAACTTATATGCAGAACTTCACACCTCAGCAATGATCCAAAACAAAACATATCAAAACTGTAGCCAAACGTCCACCGATCTGATCTCACATATACACAAAATGTTTATATGGCAGGACATGGAACAAGAGGTTAAAACTGCATTACCAATGGAGCACAGCACCCACCATATATTCCTACAGGAATGTCTATAGCAGATTATCTCCGTTAGTGTTTATTAACTGTATCAGATCAGTACACCTTTGAATGCTCTTGCCATCTTTATTCTTATGGCAGTCATCAATCTATCCATTTTTAATGTATATATTGAGAACATGACTGTACACTTTTCACCAGTCCAAATTTTATATGAAGAGGAGGCAAAAATATCTTTGTTCGGTTGATGAGTTGTCTATGTGCCACATTTTTGTGCCCTGCAGCCAAATGCTAACAGAGTGTCGAGTTCTTTTTAATGTATTGAGAGCACAGCTGTCCCATTCGTAAATGAAACAAAACCCAGCACTTGGTATATCTGAGCTGAATTCCCAGTAGCAGTGCCAGCAATATTATAGCAACACATAATCCAGTTGCAGTTCTTGTACGAGTACTGTATATGTATACTTACTGCACAAGAGCAAATCACAAAAATAGACTATTGCGATAAAAACAACAACAACATTTATTTATATAGCACATTTTCATATAAATTATGCAGCTCAAAATGCTTTACATGATGAAGAAAGAGAAAAAAGACAAAATAAATAAAAATTAGAATAAGGGAACACTAATTAACAGAGAAAAAAAGTAAGGTCCGATTGGCCAGGGAGGACAGAAAAAACAAAAAAAAAACTCCAGACAGCTGGAGAGAAAAAATAAAATCTGCAGAGGTTCCAGGCCACGAGACCACTCAGCCCCCTCTAGGCATTCTACCTAACATAAATGACTTCAATCAGTCCTCATGGTATTCAGGGTTCTCATGGAAGAACTTAATGATGACGGTCATGTGGACTTCTGGTCTTTAATCCATCACAGTGCTTTGATCAGGTGGTGGTGGCGCAGGTCGCCAATCCAGAAAACCGGAAAAAGAACAGAAGAGAAAGTAGGGGTTAGTATGGATTTTGGAGCCACCATGAATAATCATGATAATTAATTGAATATACAGAGCATCAGGATTAAACTAAGATGAAGCTATGAGAAAGCCATGTTAAAGTAAAGTGTTTTTAACAGTGTTTTAAAGTGCTCCAATGTATTAGCTTGGCGAATTCCTATTGGCAAGCTATTCCAGATTTTAGGTGCATAACAGCAGAAGGCCACCTCATCACTTCTTTTAAGTTTAGCTCTTGGAATTCTAAGCAAACACTCATTTGAAGTTCTAAGGTTACGATTTGTAGTGTAAGGTGTAAGACATTCCAAAATATAAGATGGAGAGAGATTGTTTAAGGCTTTGTAAACTATAAGCAGGATTTTAAAGTCAATTCTAAATGACACAGGTAACCAAGGTAGTGACATCAAAACTGGAGAGATGTGCTCAGATTTTCTTTTCATAGTTAAGATTCTAGCAGCGGCATTCTGCACTAATTGCAATCGATTTATGTCTTTTTTGGGTAGTCCTGAGAGGAGAGCGTTACAGTAATCTAGTCGACTGAAAACAAAAGCATGGATGAATTTCTCAGCATCTTGCAATGTTATAAGGGGTCTAATTTTTGCTATATTTCTTAAGTGGAAAAATGCTGTCCTAGTAATCTGATTTATATGTGATTTAAAATTCCAGTGAGTCAATAGTTACCCCTAAATTCCTTACCTCTGTTTTGACTTTTAATCCTAATGCATCAAGTTTATTTCTAATAACCTCATTATATCCATTATTGCCAATCACAAAAAATTCTGTTTTCTCTTTATTTAGTTTGAGAAAATTACTACTCATTCATTCAGAAACACAAGTAAGACATTGTGTCAGTTGTGTGTCATCAGCATAGCTGTGGTAGCTCACGTTATGCCCCGAGATAATCTGACCTAACGGAAGCATGTAAATCGAAAGAGCAGCAGACCCAGGATAGAGCCTTGTGGAACACCATATTTGTTGGTATTGAGTCGAGGATGCAGGTGGAGGGTCTCAGTTGAGAAATGATTTTTTATAAATCATGTAAATCTATCCTGGTGAAAGAATTTAATTTGTTTAAAATTAAGTGGTTCAGTATTGTGAAGATGTACTATATCATTTCTAACATCATTAATTTTTTGATTAAAAAATACAACAAAACCCTCACAAGTTCAATCAATTAATAGAACAGCTACTTTCACAATAAAATCTAAAAAAAAATTACATTGTAATTCCCTACCATGCTAAGCAAGTTTCAAAAATTGTTTGAATCAATTAATTTATGCACGCCCCATGATTTTATTTAATCACAAAAACTGTGGTTAAAGAAAATTTTATTTTTTGCTTTTTAGTGCATGCAGATGCAGTTGTGTAAGGCGGGTTCAAGCACGGGTAGAATGCGTGCCGAAAGAAATCTCTCAGTCCAAAAGTTTGCTTTAAAATATTTAGTGAAGACTCAAAGCAAGTAATCCACACAAGTATAAAGAAAAAAGGTTGTTACATACATAGTATATGCATACAAAGGCAAAAAAAAAAATTAGAAAAAAATGCATCTTCTATAAACTTAGCTTTTCTTGTCAAACTTAATTTGTTTCTATACATAAAGATGCTTTACTTATTCTTCTGTACGCTTTAAACTTACTGTGTTGCACATTCAATAAAGCACATTGATTTTCTTGTTACTTGGCATGTAAGGCACGACTTAAAACTGCAATTTTCATATTGTTTGGTCCTCCTGCGTTAGATGGTTTATCTTGGTTATCTTAATAGAAGCACAGCAGCACTGAGCGTAAGAAGGGACAAGCCCTGCACAAAGTGCCTATCAGTGCAAGGTCCATTCACACATATGTGGAGAAAGAAAAACTGAAGATCACTGTTCTTTCATAAGAATGGAAATTTTGCAGGGTGCTGCCTAGAAGAGCCGCGCGTTTAGCAGGCCCCTTTCTTGTATAATTTGCCCTGCACTTCCCCATCTTCCTGTCTTATCATGAGCGTGCAGGCAACATGTAAATGGGATTTGACGGTTGGTAAATGCAAGCGTGCAGCGCTCACTAGCTTGTCAGGCCCATTCATTTCAAGCAACTTGCAATCAGAGAGGTGGCATCTTTGGATCGCATCTGTCAGCCAGG
The DNA here is from genome assembly GCF_016835505.1 of Polypterus senegalus. Classification (NCBI taxonomy): domain Eukaryota; kingdom Metazoa; phylum Chordata; class Cladistia; order Polypteriformes; family Polypteridae; genus Polypterus; species Polypterus senegalus. Next base: position 98,676,861 of record NC_053159.1, on the reverse strand, counting down.
AATTCATTCATTTATTTACAGCAGGCACAGGGGAAGCACCGGGGGTTCAGCATGGCAGGGTTTTACGGTGGAGGCAAGTCTGAAGGCACAAAAATTCTTATGTGGCGCATTAAACTGAAAAATCGATGCCGTTTTTTTAAGATAAACAGAACAGAGCCCATTATACCTTTTTGCCTTAGCCTGCCTTGGGTCTGTCAGTAACTTGTTAGAAATGAGACCCCAAGTGATGTAAATGTCAGAAACAGGCTTCTTTTTCTTAAACACACCTCTTTTGTCACGAATAAAGCCACTTGATTGAACATAAAGATTAAAGGAATAGAAGGCCAATTTGATGGATTGTTCTCTAGAGCACTGAGACTAACTATTATATTTCCATTAACCTCATTACCTTTTAGTAAAAGTCCCTCATTAGCAGCTTTCAAGGGGAAACCAGTGTGATTTGTGTGCGCATCTGACAGAAAGAGCAGCCTCCAGAAGCCTACATAGGACACTCTAGCCTGACTGGTACACTTTAGAGGAGAGCTTAGTTCATTATCTGCAGATTTAATCTCACAAGGCGCATGCAGTCTTGTGTCTGAAAGTAGCACAGTTGACGGCTCTCTGCACTCAGACCTGCAATGGACATTTCATTATGTTGTACCTTTCACAATCTGTCTGCCCATCCATTCACTATACCCACTTAAGATCGTGGGGCGCCCCTTCATAAACCATCCTTCTATTTTCCACACCTGCTATGTCCTATTCATAGTTGTACTGGCAGGAAAACCAGTTATGGATGGGACCTTGGTCCCCTGTGGAGTTCTACAAAGGCACCAAAAATGTTTCAAACAAAAGCCTTCATTAGAAGAATGGAATATCCAGTGTTTGACTCTGTGTTGCTGGGCAAAGTATGCTACAGACTGTAACCCTCCTTCCACAAGAGAATAGAACACATTTTCATTGCTCATTAGTCGTCAGGAAAGCCCAGATGAACTGCCATGTCATTTTTATTTCAATTTGAAGAAGCCACCGTCTGGAATGCTGCCAGTGAGAAAAAAAAATCAGCAAGGGTGATAACACATTTGACAGACACCTGAATGAGCTTTGCAGTGATGACACTGAAGGTGCCAGCCAGGCTTTAAGGACTAATGGACTAACCTCTGGCCTAAGAAAGGGAGGAAATCAGACTCAGGCTAATTGGCGTATTCATAACCAGTATGTGCTCAAAATTGAGAGTCAGACAACACCTTGTAAAATTATGGCTGTAAATATTAGGACACCCAATCAGACCCTTTGATTTTCATCACATTACCTTCTTAGAGTTGTCAGCTGGTCAAGTTAGTTTTGCATTCATGTTACATCTTGTTACTCATCATTGTAATTTTTACAGAAAATAACCGACTTCTTGATTCAGCTGGATAATAAGAGAATATTCTGGAGCTTGCTGTTCGCAGACTAGATGGGCCCAATGTTGCACAGCTGGGTATGCCAGTGGACTGCGTCATGGTCAGTGCCCCCTTCTGGGCACCCAGAGCATTCTTGTCTTCAGTAGATTTCCTGCCACACAACCACTTTAAAGCACCCCATGCTCTCTGTTGGTTTGTTGTTTTCCGAGTAATAAATGGACGGCCGAAGATCTTGCCTGGATGGGACGCTCCTTTGAAGAGAAGGCCGGGGGAATGGACATACTACCAGCAGTACCTCCCCCGGAACATGAGAGGGCAGCCCCCTTGGTTTACATCGGGGCCACAGAATTGGAGCTCAGAAGCTCTACCCGGTGGGTGCCTGGAGAGCTCCAGAGTCTGAGCATGCAGCACTTCTGCCACACCCGGAAGTCCTGCCAGAAGTCAATAGGCAGAACCCTGGAGCACTTCCAGGTGCAGTATAAAGGAGGCCACCTCACTCCATTCGGGAGGCCAGAGTCAGGTGGAAGGTGGACGAAGCTTAGGAGGAAAGAAGTAGAGGCCACAGAAGAAAAGAAACTGAGTTAGTGTGGCTGTTTGGTGCACTGTGTTGTGTGCAGGAGTTAAAGACAAATAAACGTGTGTGCTTTTGGACATTCTGAGCCTGTGTCTGTCTGTTTGTGTCCGGGGCTAATTTTCTACAACTAGAATACTGAAATGTTGTGTTTTGTCAAAAGCGATCTTATGGGGTCAGACGTGATTCTCAAATTAGAATACTGTACATGTCTGGGGACGGCACGTTCAGAAGTGTTTAGTGAGTTGTGGTGAAATTCTGGGCTGCAAAGGCTACACCCACAGGGATTCTTCCTAAAACACTCACCAACCTCCATTTCCTCCAGTATGTGCATTTTAAACCACAACTGGGGTGTCAAAGTGAGAGCAAAAGATACTGAACAAAAGAGTTGACACTGAGAGAAAATACAAATTTAAAATCGCTGTTATCCATTCAGAAGCTCAGTAGCACAAGGAAACTGAAGATTAATAACTTATTTGCACATTGTACTGAAAACTGTGACAGTGGAGACAGACCAACAGACACAATCATAGACCACCCCGGCTACTGGGCTCCACATGTTTGAGAAGTGCCTCTGTCTGCTACGATATCTTTCTGTCATTTTAAATATTGCATCCCTATATGACATAACAGCAAACAGAGTTTGGATAAGCATTTTGGTCTATGAATATACTGTACATATTTAACCACTGCAGCTATTTTGTCATGGCATACTTGCATTTCCAATTAGACAGTAATATTACATTTCTTTAGTTCTTAGTTTAGATGTGAAGTGGATGGGTGTTGTGCAGCCTCATCTGGGTCTCTACTGGTGTTGTTAGGCAGATTTGTTGATTTGGTGTTTTGAGAACTGAAATCTGCATCTGCTGCAGATCTTCACTGTCAGTTCTTAATGACAGTCCTTAGAACAGGTTGTAACACACTGTCTGTTTCAAATGCATATATTGGTGTTCATATTTTCATGAACACCACTGCCAATTCTTTTAAGCTTACATAAACTCCTACACTATTGTTGTAATGCTGCATACACATCACCTGCGGCACACATATCATTTACTTTTACTATTCGTCCATTGATGCTGTTGAATGTCAATATACAATCTGATACTACAGAAAGGTTTTTCCATTGCATCAGATTATGTTTATTTTTAAAACAAGTTATGCTTATTTTTAAAATGTGCAATGTGCTTTCTGCACATGTGACATGCAATTGTATGTGTAAGAGAGTTTTTTAGGAGTCTGTTCGACTGTAGACGGTTCAGTGTAAACAGAAGCTTGCTATATATATGGTTAACAATTCAGGGAAATCTCCACCCCAAGTTTGGGCATCACAGTAATCAGGATTATTATTATTTGGACAGAGGACAACCCTGGGTAAGATGCCAGTTTACTGTAAAGCACACTCACTTACTCAGACTTGGCCAGTTAATCTAGCATTCATGTTATTGAGAACTACCTGGTGGAAAAGCATATAGACACAGGGAGAACATTTAAACTTTACACAGACAGTGATCTGGCTGAGATTTGAACCCAAGACTGTTGAGCTATGGGGCAGCAGAACTAATTGTTAGTCACCCAGCAAGAAAGTACAAATTTAAAAGTAAAATCAAGTTAAAGTTCTAACAAGAAGTAACATGTGTTTTATATGTGCTTAATGGAGGAATGCTATTTTGCAGAAAAAGCAGTAACAGCAGTCTTAGTCAGTGGATGTCTCTGATTTGAATGAAGTCTGTAAGCTATTCACAGTATTCTGATTGTTGAAATGACCTGCAGTGTTTGATGCAAGGAATCATTTTTCCTGGCATTATCCCTGTCTTCCATGTGAGCAGTCTGCATGCTCCCCTTGTATCTATGTACCCCAGATAGCTTGTACATGCATGATAGGTTTATTCTGCTAATTACACAGAGAATTATGAGTGTGAGTGAGCAAGTCCTTTAATGGACTGGCATCCTACCTAAGCCTGGATCCCACTTTGCATACTGCGGAACAAGGATATGTTTGGGACCCTGAATTGGATAAATAGATAGATGGGTGTAGTTTATGTAAATATATCCATCCTTCCATTTTATTATCCCACTCTTTCAACTCTACTGTAGAATCAGAAAAGTTTAACCCAAGGTTACCAGGCATATTTGAGGCCCTGAAGTGGCATGGCAATGGGGTAAAAAGTCTTCAAATTACCCCACTAACATGGTGGTCTGATGCCATGCACTGGATGATTTTAGAACACAGGCTTCTGGGAAACACTATGAGCATTCAACATTCAGGTCTCTTTCCCAGCCTATTTTGGGATATTCCTGTCTCATTCTTCCTCCTTCCATTTTCTATATTTAATTTATATTTCATAATTTCAAAAAAGAATTTATTCTGCTCAGCATTCATTTCAAATCATTTTCTGCCCATTTTTAAATGAAGCTAATCCGTTTATAGGGTGGCTGAATGATAAACGCTGTCTTTGCACAAGCCAAAAATCATCTATGACTAGGGTTCCAGTCCATCACTATTTTAATATAGTTAAAAAGTGTGCCTGAGTATGCCCCATGATGGACTGGCAGCCCATTCAGTGGTGGTTTCTACCTTGTAGTTACTTGTCAGTATGGGTACAGAATGAACAGGATAAGCAGGTTAGGAAATACACAGCTGGACTGATGGTAGAGCATAGATGCTATGGCTTAAATGGGGGAACTGGCCCATTATTGTTTTCTCTCCTTCTGTTTTTTTTTCTTTTCCTTTTACTTTAATCATTTTTGCTTTGCTTCTTCTTTTCTCTCTATTTGGCGAATCATTTCTTGCCAGTCCATATTCCTCATTCTATTTACTTTCTTTTCTGAACCAACTTGATGTCTGTCAGTCTCCCACTCATTCCTTCCGCCTTTTCCTTCAGCCTTTCTTCGCCTTATGACCTTCTCTATTTCTTTGACCTTTCTCTCTGATTGTCCTTTGTTCTCCACTCCCACTCTTTGATCTTTCTCTTAGCTACTCGCTATTTTTTTACTTATCATATCGCATTTGTTGTTCTAAAGCGGCTAATGTGGCTGACTCAGCCTAATCCTGCTTTCTGGAGGAGCCTGGCATGTCTGCCTTTGACATAAACCTGTAATCTGCAGTCAGGTCAGTGTGCCATCTGCTTCCTGCACAGGAGTGCAAAGACAGAGACAACTGGCCACTCGGCACCTCTGAATTGAGGACGTTCAGAGGCAAGAGACACACGTCTTCTACATCTTTTGTTTTCTGACAGCTTGGTCGAATACTATACAAATGTACTCGTCACAACAGAGAGATTCCGCTGGACTGTCTACTGTATTCTGGCTCCTTGGGCTGCCTGAAAAGCTCCTGAGTGAGTTGAGTGCCAACGATTTGACGGCATTCCACCTTGCAACGTGCAGCTGCTACTGATGAGCCCTCCTTTTTTATGGTAACACTGCCTAGTGCTGTTCTGTCATTTGCTGCACATTTGATAGTGGGCACTGATTGGTTTGGGTAGTTGAGGATTGAATAAATGACACTTGAAAGTGCCTGTAAGTGCTGGACAGTCAAAATGGCAAATCCCTCTGAATGTTGGGATAAAACCAGCTCCACCATGCCACACAGTGGCATCTATTTTATTTTTTGTGCTTTAAAATTATACAGCTATCAATCAGAGTTGGGCTATTTTTTTAAAGTGTTGCCCAAGTTAGTGATGATATAGGTCTTTCAATGTGGACATCAGCACCTTCATATTCTTAGATCTGCTGAAAGGTCAGTCCATCCACTTTTTAACTTTCTAAGAGCATAAGGAAGTGGCTGGTGACTTTCTCAAACCAAACAACCACTTTTATTTGTAGAGCCAAGTGGCCGCTACCATTAAAGATATTAGTAATATTTTCTTAGTCAATTTCTACTATTGGCCACACTCTGAATTTTACAAGCATTATTTCTGGCAGAAGGTTTAATTATTAGAGCTGCTACATCACACTTCCAGGTAGCTAGGCTTAATTGTGGGGTTTACATTTATTCTCAATATCCAAGTGGATTTTCTTACGCATATATATATATTTTTCTCTTTCCACATTCCAAAAGTGTAAAATTAAGCTATTGTGGAGCGAGCCCCGGACACAGACAGACGGACAACGGTTTTGCACCCAACACACTCATTTATTTACAACTATTTAGAATTATTTTAGTGCACAACCCAGTGCCTCCAGCACCGATCCCCCAAAGTCCAAGCCTCACAGTCTCTAGTGCCTTCTTTCTGGCCACCTCCATTCCTCTCTCTCTGAGCTCCGCCCTCTTCCACCCGACTCTTGCCCTCGAATGCAGGGAGGCAGCCCCTTATAAACCAGCCCGGATGGGCTCCAGCTGCTTCCTGGCAGTCCTCCGCGAATACACCCCTGTGTGGCAGAAGTGCCAGCTGCGCACCCGGAAGCCCTCCGGGTGTCCCCAGTCTACTTCCACCCCAGCACTTCCTGGTGTGGTGGAAGTGCTGAGGTCCAGGGCTCTTCAGGCACCGGTGCGCCCCCTGTCGGTGGCCACGGGCCCCTACAGGATTGGGCTCCAACACAACCAGGGTGGTCGCCCCCTCGTGGTCTGGAGGAGGCACAAGCCCTCCTCCGGTCTTCCTGGGCGTCCTGGCTGGGTACCACCCTCAGCCGCCCGCCACACTATACAGTAACTTTTTATAGATTTGGTATGCATGAGTGTTAAATTGTGCCCTGTGAATAACTGGCTTCCAGTCCAAGGATGTCTCCTCCCTTGAAAATGATTGTGACAGTCAAAGTCTATGTTACCCTCTGAGGCTAAGGACCTGCGCTGGTATCCCGAAGGTTGCCGGTTCGAATCCCCATCACTGCCAAAAGAGATCCAACTTGAGCAAGGGCCTTAACCTTCAATTGCTCCGGGGGCGCTGTACAATGGCTGACCCTGCGCTCTTACCCCAAGGGGTATGCAAAAACTAACAAATTCCTAATGCAAGAAATTGTGTAAGGCAAAATAAAGACCAAAAAATAACCCAATAACCTTTTATTTGAAGAAATTGATTCATGACTAGACCATACACAGATTACCGAATGTGTGAGCATGGGTGTGTGTATGAGTGTGCCCTGTGATATGCTGGTATTCCATCTATGCTTTTTCCCTGTCCTGCAACCTTTACTGCCAGGAAAGACTACACCTCCCAGGGCAATAAAGTATTGAATGAATGAACAGATGTTAGAGTGAATATTTCTTGGTTAGTGTGTGCCCTGTGATTGGCTGGTATCTCATTTAGAGTTGGATCATGCATTGCACCCAGTGCTGCCAGAACTAGTAATGGCTCTTTACTGGAAGTAGCATAAATGAATGACTGGATAGAGTATTGGTGTGTGGCTGTGTTTTGTGAAAGACTGGTACACTATCATGTGCACATGACACTTCCAGAACAGGCTAGAGCTACAGGTATCCTATATAGGAATAATGGGTGCAGATTAAGGATTGATGGGTGATTCAGTGGATGAATGAATGGATGTACAAATAAATGGATTGGTGAATATATAAAGAGATGCATGTAAGTGTGTGCATGAGTAGGCCTTATGCAGGACCAGCATCCCATTAAAGATAATTTCTTTGTCTTACATTTAGTACTTCCAGGACTGGTTACAGTTCCAAATGATCTATATTTGAATAATCAGTCACAGAAAGCGGATGGCTGGATGAGTGTGGCAGCAATGGATCATGAGATGAAGTGGCATTCCATCTACTGTTAGCTCATAACTTGCACCCAGTACTGCTGAAATAGGTGACAGCTTCCATATGAACCTGAATTGAAAAACAAAAAACAACTTCAAAAATGAATGAATGAAGGGTAGAGTTTGTGGCCAATGTTAAACAGCATTAAATATATACCTTCAGGTCTCCTTTTGAATGTCTGACAGACAAAATCTTCATCTTCTCTGCTGGTTTTCGTGTTCTGCCTCTTTCACTCACAGCCTTTCTCATTGGATTTTTTTACTTTATCTGCCTTCATGTCTGCCTTCTCCAATTTTGTCACATCAATTTTTATAACATCCAGGGCCTATTTCAGCAGCCTCTTGCTCAACTAAAGAACCAACCCTGCATGGAATGACAAAGCATTGCAAATCACCTTTTGCATACAATATGCATGGTCAATTTATATTTAAAATACAAATATACAGATATCCAAAAATCCATACCACATGACCACATTCACATGTACATTATTTAGGCGCCAGAGAATACAATGTACCCTTAGGGCGTATAGGTCTCTAATAGTCTCCCAGTGATTTGGTCCTTAGCTCTGTTTCCAGAGACATTTGTCTCTTCTTCACAAGATGCAAAATTACAATGAAAGGAAAGCAAAAACAAATCAATAGCTTTCAGATGAAATGTAGACACAAACTGGCCAGATGTCCAGAACCTTTTTGCAATTGGTAGGAATCCTAGAATATCCCTGACTGGTGGATTATTGACGTGTTTGAACGACCAAGGGTGCTGATGGAGAGAGGCCAGCTCCATTTCTGAATAACTTCAAAAATTAATGGAGCAGTGCACACTGCCATCAGACTTTTGAAGGTTCTGGCTGTGAATCGATTTCACACAGGAAGTGTTGAGTGAATGCCCCCGCTGGGCCACTAAATGGGTTGGCAAGAAGCTTGTCTCTTCAAATCTGTTTGTTTGTATGTGTTTTATTTCTTCTTTTCTTCAGGCTAAACAAAGCTATCCTCTAGAACGTGGTCAATGTAGCAAGTGTGCTTGGTGTCCTGGGGTTGCAGTATTGATGAGAACAGACCACATATCTTGTTGTCCTGTAAACTTCTTTCTTTCAATCCAAATTAAAAATGGACCAAGATAATTTATGTCTGGAGTCATATGAGTGGGTATACAGAGACTTGGAATATAATCTCCTAAACTCAACTACCACCTCAGCATAGGCTGTAGTTTATCTTTAACCTTCCTATTGGTGTATGTTGCCTACTGGAACCGTGAAAGCATTACACCAGGACAGAGTCCCTGTGCTTTGTGGGCTGACCACTTATGAGAGACATGAAAAGCTGCATGGACACTCCTGGAGGAGATCAGTTTCATCTTATTGATTGTTTTGTCACAATTGCATTTCCATTGAAGAGCAGGGAGGATTGATGTCAAGGATCTGCAGAGAGTCAAAATACCAAAAAAAGGCATCCATCTATCCAATATCACACCTCGTAATCTCATTCTTGGTAGCATATCTAAAGCAGTGGGAGAAAATAAATTTAAAGGTGCAGCAGAACATGGACTGGAAAAACAGATAGAAAGGGACTAAACCTGAGGAGGTCTGATGTAACTATTAACATACATGAAATGTAATGAATTATTATTATTATTATTATTATTAATTACATCTTCTTTGTTTACTTATTTTTTTACATCTTTGATGTAATTTTGCTTAGCAGTGTTTCCATTATTGCCTCCATTTTGTAGTCGTTTTTCATGGTTGTGGTCATATTGTTTCTGGTAATGATGCCCACTGCTAGTCACTTGGCTGGGTTAGGTGATGTGACCTGGGCATGGCCTGTGATGTCACTGACCCACCATTGGTAAACATGGTGACATACGGTGTAAGGCATTCAATAGTTAAGATAATTTAAATCAATCAATGATGGTGTGAATTTTTGTTATACGTACAATTCTGAAATAAGAATTTGGATGCTGGGTCATTTTGACTTTTTGGCACAGATGTATGCTGATCCTTTTGATTATTATTTTTCCTAAATCATTTGTGTTTTTGTCTGTTGGCCTTTGGTTCAAAATTTAGTATATCTGAACTGGCCTTTTTTCACACTTGGGTCACAACAGATGAAGAGACAAAATCAGAAGGCAACAACATAGTCAGTAAACAGTAGCAAAAGCCAAAACTAAATATGTGGTCAAATAAAAAGGACATAAGCAAAATTATTAGAGACTTAGCAGAGACCCAACTGAGATACAGGCAGCTTAATGGCTAAACAAGTAGAGCATTTTGAAATCTTGCTTAATTATTGAGTGATTTCTCAGTAATAACTGTAATTGAGAGGCATAGTGAAACACAAATAGCATCAAGAAGGTGTGGTCAAAGGCAAAAAAACACAGGAAGAGCATGGTCAAAGACAGTCAGCAGGGGCCTCATGCATAACGCCATGCGTAGAATTCACACTATAACATGGCGTACGGACAAAAGCGGAAATGTACTTATGCACAAAAAAATCCAGATGTATAAATCTGTGCGAACACCAACTTCCACATTCATAAACCCCGGTCAGCATGAAAGTAAAGCACGTGCACGTGCCTGCTGCCCCACCCCAACTCCTCCCAGAATTACACCTCTTTGAATATGCAAATCAACATAAATAGCCCTTAAGCTGTGAAAAGGCAATGGCAAAAGCACGGGGGGAAATAGAAGAATACCAAGTGGATGAAAGGAAAAACGTACTATTTGTTGGTTTAAACAGTGGTATAAACAACAAAAGGAAATTGATCGAGTGACATAGACTGTCGGAGAAACTCGAAAGCTCAAGTTCACAAAGTCGCACAGTGCCCGAAATAAAATAGAAGTTGTCACATATCAAAGTCGGCGTGAAAAACAAAGTCGTAGCCTACTGTCTGAGTGTCATATGAAAGCTTAATAGGGTACAGAGAAAAAAAATAGGCACACAGTGGGGAAAAAAGCACAAAATGTCAATTTTAATCTCGAAATTTCCACTTTAATCACGTAGTTTATTTTGTCATTAAAGTAGAACATCATAAACTTCATCTTTAAATCATTTAATTTACTAGTTTCTCAAATCCCATCGTAACTAAAGTAGCGCATTAAATGTTTTGTTTTGTATTTTATCTTCTATGTGCTCTATGTGTGAGAATCAGTACGTGCTTCTTAGACAGGCTTTCTCTTCCTCCAACAGGACACAGAATCCATTACATTCGTGATATTACAGCTCTCTGAATAATTAAAATACTGAGATGTATACTTGATATAATTTTCATTTATTAAACATGGGAACACGGTGGCGCAGTGATTGTTCATGCCTCACGCAAGATGCTTGCTTCGCCGTGCGCGACCTTAGTTGAAATAATTTATTGCAACAGTACTGTCTTTTTCAAACGTACTAACCCACAATTCCTGTCCTTACTTTTCTTTCTCCAAATACCCAATCGCCACATAATCAGGTCTGTAATAGACGTTAAGCCATCTGTAAGTTTAGAATTCCAATTCTTCAAAACTTTTAAGGAACATTGAAATATCTTCGTAGTACATGTTTAATTATTCTATCCATCTATCCTTCCAGTGTCACACCAGTCCCAGCAAGAATACAGCACGAGGCAGAAACAATCCTTGAATGGAGCACCAGCTCCTCACTAGCGGTGCAGCACCATGTCCTCACATGTTTAATTATTAACAATATAGATTATTTAAATGAAGTTAAAGTTTTATCTGTATAATGTAATAGACATATTTTGCTGCATTTCATGTTAAAAATATCGTCATCATATGTAAATACGCACTTTATAAAGTGTCTCAGGTTGTGCAATATTATAACTGTATCGCAAGTTTACAGTGAGGTGATTGTACTAATAAGTACAAACAGTTCTACAAGGAGCACTTGATGGACTGATTGATTGATTCCATTTATAGTTCTTGGGATGAAACTGTTTCTGAACTGCCAGGAAAGGCTCTGAAGCGTTTGCTGTTTGAGAGCAGTTCAATAGACAGCATGGCTGAGGCAGCGTGTGCTTGATGCTGTATACCGATAATTCTCTTTCCAGTCAGCTGCTGTAGAGCTCTGATTCCCCAATCAGATACAGTGATATAAATACTCTGAGTGGTGCAGTGACAGTAATATGGAAAAAGACGTTCTGCTGTGGCAACCTCTAACGGGAGCAGCTGAAAGAAGAAGGTGGTGCAGTGAGAGTAACAACGCTAAAGCAGCTATGGTATTTAGAATAGTTTGACCATTCTGTGGACCATTATATTGTTACAGGTTAATTACAATCAGACGCATTAAACTAATAAACAATATGCGGTTAATTCCAGTGTATTTATAAAGCCGTGTCAGGGATGTGGATCTAAAAAAGAGAGGGAAACCACACTGGAATAGTAGCACTGCTTTGACGCTGGGTGCCGCCAGTTTGCAAAACCAAGCAGAGAACTTGCATACTCCAGGGCTGGAGCTACAATGAAAATATGCATGGCTTTACGCCGTTTAGGTTTTATAAATCGCAATTTCAGTGTGGAAACGTTTGTACGCAACATTTTTGTGCTTACGCACCGTTTATACATCAGGCCCCAGGTGATTAGAATGGGTCAAAGGTGTCAAAAGGAGTGTACAATGAAGATCAGGTGATGGCAAAATTGAGTAGCATGAATGTTCAGCTTGTACGTTCTTTGCAGTTTTTATCACAGCTATTGATATCATAGTGGGTAAAGACCAGTACTCTCCATTTATTTAGAAACAGCATCCTGCATGTCTTATCAAGGGTGTGTGCATCCTGTCGTCAGAATGAATGGATGAGTTGATTCTATACATATTCTCTGTCTATGCATGTTGCAAAAACTGAAGTGTGAAGCATTCATTACAGGAAAATCTCTAGGGGTGGCATGGATTGCACTCTGTTGCTTGGGGAATGTGTGTGAACACTCCAGTCCTGTAGGTGGCACTAAGCTTAAAATCCATCAATAAGAACGGATGGGAATAATGATCAAACCTTGCTACTATTTCTATGACTGGTGACTTGTAGTAAACCTCCACACTCAGAATAAATGGGAAGGAGGTCCAAAACTACAAAAGTGGGGGGTTTATTAAAGAAACACATAAAGATAGGATGAACACATATAGAGCACAAGAGTATATTGTAAAAAAAAAAAAATTGAGCGGTTGCCCTTGGCCTAACTCGTCAAGAGTTTATCTCCGGGAGATGAGGCTTGGCTACTTTGATTAAACTGAATAAATTACAAGTACTGTGAAAGTAACCCCTTCGCTCACCTCCCATCTCTTTCTTTCTTTCTTTCTTTCTTTCTTTCTTTCTTTCTTTCTTTCTTTCTTTTCTTTTTTACCCAATTCTTGACTCAAAGGTGGAGCAGCAGTTTACAACCTCTTTCCTGAGTAGAGCATAATCTGATTTCAGTACAAGTCTATGAAATCCCAGGATCATCAATCCAAATGCTGTCTGGTGGCTCTTGAGATCATTGCAACTTTGTACATTCTATAGCCATTACAAAGCCAGAGGTCCCATTTATAAAACTTTACATGAATTGAAGCATTAAAGTGTGTATGCTGAGAAACAGGAAAATGCATCTGATAAAAAAATCTGATTTAATAATCCTGGCTTATACACATTTCTAGGCAATCTACCTTTTGTAAGTCACAATCATCTTGTAAATGTGCCTCAAACCCTGCCCAGTTGCCCCCCTGAAACAACCATATATGAATCATGCTAATCATCCTCATTCATATGCAGTCATGATGCTGCTCACTTTCATTGGCTGGTAGAGCAGCCTCCCACCTGACACATTGAAGTCCTGCCACTTACATCTGAGGAGTCCCATGGTACACCATACAAATGAGTGCACAGGGACATGTGCAGCATTATAGTGACTCTCCTCTGTATTCTGAGGATCAGGGAAATGAATAATGCATCAGCAGGTAGGACTACTGCTATCAGAATGAATAGTACAGTACCTTACCAACAACCCAGCCATCATGTGCAGCATCATCAGCAAATTGTCTGCCAAAGCTACTTTTCACAAAATAAACTAAGCATGGGTTGACCCTGGCCACCAAGCCATGGTGTTTGTCATTCTCATGTTGGCATCACAGATTACATTTGCATTAACAAAGTGTAACTGCTTACAGTTAACCAAAGCAGTCATTCTAACTAGGTACCCTGATTACTTTATGAATACTGGACACTGCTGCAAAATGCCTTTTTATGTTGACAAAGTCATGTTCTGTTTTATGTATGTACATCTATATCATATGGAAAATTAATATGGGTCCTTGTCATTTAGTTAATGGTGTCCAGCATAGCCATGACAGTGAAGTTTGTCTGAAAGTATTCCTGACCAGTCATCCAGTTTCCTGTGAAGTGACAACAAGTATAAACTGATGAAAAAACAAAACTGTTCTTCAGTGCAAATATGTAGCATTGGCCCTCCTCAAAGGGAACTAAAATACCATCTGTATATCATAATTATCACTTTAGAGGTTTAATATGTTTGACACATCATCACAAATTGTAATAACAGCTCGGTTATAAAAAAATATTGTGTGTGTGAGTCGTCATTTATCTGTTTTGGCCGCATTTCCCTTCTTGATCAAGGGTGTCATCATTTCCCAATTTCATGCAAAGTGTTGTGTGAAAAGTTGCGTACACACATTTTGGGCCTGTTTATGTGCATAAACAAGTTTTATAAATCTGACATCTGGTTTCTTAGGCTGGATTTAGCTAAATGATTACAGGATAATTAGTGATTACTTGCCAACACCTCACCTTTAAAAGAGCAGCATGTCCCTACTTCTAAAATGGATCAGTGGTGCTGTCCCTTGTTGGTCAGCAGACATTTGGCTTGCATACCAACATTGGGCCATCTGCCCTCTAGTATGTTCGGAGAATAATACAAGTTTCTAGTCAGGCCTCAACTATGACCTTTCCTCCCCACAAACCCCACTACCCCAAGGTGGCTCTGCTTATTATTGTTTTTGCAGCACAAATTACATTTTCAGGTTTTAACTGCCCTCTGGAGATTTTCTTTTCCTACTGGCATGGTGAGTCTCTTAGCAATAGGTCACATTTCAGAAAAAATTAAGCAATAAATAAAAACAAAAGAAATGTATTATATAGAGAACCTTTCTCGGCAGTCGCTGGCCAATTACAGAGAACGCTGTTTGGAGCCCACCAGTCCACTCATTTTTTGGCCTACCATATGTATTGTCACATTAATTTATTTTGCAGTAAGTTCAGGTGGCCTTCATGTGCACATCATTCCAAGCAGAACCTGCACACAAAATGGTTCATTATTTCCGCTTGGTGACGTCATTTGTCATTTGATACGAGCAGAGCAGCCATATAATGCTTTGACCACTGTGCTCTTAACTACGAGTAGTAGCGGCAGTACACCATGCCACTTCATCCATTTTCCTTATTTCCATTGCAGAGAGTTATAGTGCACAAGATAGGAACCAATCCTGGGAGAAATGCCTTTGTATCTAAGGGCAAGTACCAGGCAAATTTTGAGTTATCATATTTTTGGGATATTGGAGGAAGACACTGTACTGCTATAATACACACAACATAAAGAGAGTGTACAAACTCCATTTAGAAAGTGACCAGGCCTGGAATAGATCCTCCAGCTAAATTTTAAACAGTTCACTGCTATGATGCCCTGATCAATGTCCACTGGTTAAGCATTGTATGAAGCAGCGCTGGTGTACTGATTGGGAAAAAAAAATCCTTACCATGTAAGGAACTTAAAATAGAAATTGTGAGTGTGTGTGTGCATGTGCAGGAGATTCTAAGTTAGTCTGGTAGTGACAGGTTTACATTTCCATATTTAGTGGGGAAAAAAGATATTGTGATCTTCAAATACTGAGAGCTGTTCAACTGCATGTAAATAAACAGTCATTTAAAAATAAGCCTAGACACGTTTCAAAATTAATATATGGTTCCAGTTCTACTCTCAAGGAGTTAGGTGCTATGCATCAGAATTTTATAAAAAAAAAAAAAAACAATGAAGAATTTGCTTATTAGTTTAGCACTTGTTTGGGGATAAGGTTTGAAAAATGACTTCATCCAGTAATAATAAATGCTACCACAATGCCAGGAGGGAATGTTCCCCACTTTGTAAATTTGCTTTTAGAAAAGGTTCGTGGATTCAATATACTTGTTGCTGATTTTCTCTTTTTCTCAAAAGAAATCCAGAGTCACAGATCAACAAAAAGCCCTCTAAAATGTAGGAAACCAAAGAGTTTGTGTCTGTTCTCGGTTTATTTGTGCTTGAATGTTTGTCTTATATTAGTACCTTTGCTTTCCAGGATAGATCATTGTAGAGAGGACACTAAGTGGCTCCTAGTATTAAGAAGTTACTCCCACCCATCTGTCTCTAGCACCTAGACGATAATCTACACTTGAACATGTAGAGTGGGTTAATAGCTGTTATTCCATTCTCACCCCTCCTCAACCCCCCAATACACACGCATATGCTTGTCTCATCTCAAGTAGTCTCAGAGTGATGGATTGTACGTTCACACATCCACCAGCCCATGCTTCATTAAGCACTCATTCCTTCAGTTCCTGTTTACAGCTTGGTTGCTAAGCAGTGACATCACACCGTCTCCTCCCCTCTTCCTCACACATGTATACACACACACACTCTGCGCGCAAACGCTCATACTCCCTCATCAGGGCTCAGACACAGGAGCTGTTCAGAGCAGCCAGTGCTGAATGCAGGCAGACAGCATGCACAGAGTTTGCCAGGCAGACAGAGCATAGGACTGGCTTTCTCCATGTAGTCCTGCTTGGGCTAGGGGGATTTTTTTTTTTTGAATGGGGGGGTAAAACTTGATGCGCTGGCTGAAACTGGGTTTTTATTGCACTTGGTGAACAAGGAACAGGATAAAGTTTGATAACCACTCTGTGGTGTTGCAGTTGGCTGTATCTCTGGGATTTTTAACTCTTTTTTTTTTTGTTGTTTCTCCTTCCACTCCTCTGGGTTTGGGCTGTCAGACGAAGGGTGCATGCATGACACTCCGCAAAGGAGAAAAGACGACCATTAGCATCCAGGAGCACATGGCGATCGATGTCTGTCCCGGTCCCATTCAGCCAATCAAGCAGATCTCTGACTATTTTCCCCGCTTCCCGCGGGGTCTTCCCCCCACAGTGACCCCTGCCATCAGCCGCACCAGTTCGCTGCGCTCATCAGCCAGTCAACCTTCATCAACAGCCCCTTCGGATGCCTCCCGAGAGGATGAAGATGTGGACAAGGTGTTTGGAGCAGCAGCGGCAGCTGCCATGCCTGGGAAAAAGGAAGAAGAGCCAGAGGTTGAGGGCTACGACTCCGATGACTCCAGTGAGTATTGTGAGCTCCGTCAGAATGGGGGTGAATGGGATGGTGGGGGGCAGGCAGTTGTTTGTAGCAACTGTGGAACTGTCTCAAGTCTTCACACTCAAAGCCACAGTGTATAATAATTCAAAACTCTGCCACAGTCAAGTTTTCGATTATAGTTTCACTCCAAGGCACAACACGCAAATTATCACATAGTTATACATATATATATATATATATATATATATATATATATATATATATATATAAAAGAGAACTTCATTACATCTGCTGTACCACTTTGTACACTTTATACAATGTTTAGCAGCAACACTGCACACTGCTCACAGAATAATCAGCAGTGCTAAATCCCACCTTTAACTGCTACACAACTCCCTCTCACATTCATCAGCAATAAAGCTTTTCACTTCTCGCTAAGGCTTCAAAAATGCTTCTACATGCATTACACAGAGTACTTGGCATTACGGCGACTGATTGCTTACACAATTGTCAACACTACTGCTATGCTCCTCTCTTTCAAAACTCAGCCATGCTTCTTCATGTCTCTCGCTAAATATCCATGAATGTCTCTTCACACCTCAGCAATGTTCACACAGATGTTTGACACATAAGAATACTAACATGCTTCTGCACACAATAATCCACATGATGCTGCACACCTCTCACTGTAATGTTAATCTGGATGGGGTTGGCAATCATCTTTCAAACATTTCTCACTCTGTTTCAAACAATTGTTTCCATACACGTCTCACAGACTAGCAAATGGGAACACTTAACATCTATCAAAAAGCCTCGATAATAATAGGCAAAATATTCCACAGTCCTGCAAGAGTTCCTGTATGTGTTTGTGTTTTACGGCAATGCTGTGTAATGTGGCGACGGAATCGCACTCCAAGATGTCACTTGTCTCGTCTCTTTCCTGTCGTCTGCATACGCTTTGTTATTCCCCAGGTGGGGAAATGTGACTTTCTTCACGACAGGAGCTTTGATTTCACGCTCAGATTCTCGGGCTGCTTTTGTGAGCCTGTGGTAAGGCAGATGCTTACTGCAACACAACCTTTGTTATGCAGCAGAGCAGGGCACTGGACAGAAGCCTTGAGAGGCAGGGCACCTGAGAATACATGAATAGAGAATGCAGACAGCTGAATGGAAGTGCGCCTCCAGATTTTCAACTGTTGCATCAATAAACTTCATCCTTCACGGTCCTTTCACAGTACAGTAAATTTTAATAAACTGTTAGATTGTAATTCTATTCCAGCTCGCAATTCTGGTTGATGAGCCTGAGAGCTGGTGTATATTATGTTGTAAAATGGTGAGATTAAATAATAAAGTTAGCATTAATGGAGCTATAGTATGTTAGGGTACTTCCACACAACACAAAGCACCACCACAAAAAGAGGCTGCTACTGCCCACTGTGACACAACATCAACAGGCAAAAAGGGGCACAAATAAATAGCCACCTCTACATACTATATAGTACCACACACTTGAGAAAGTCCTTTCCACAAAGTGCTATACACTGTTCAGTATCTCTGCAAGTGTAGAGTGGTGGCACAGTGGTTAGTGCTGTTGCACAGTTCAGATCCCAGTATGACCATAGTCTGTGATGGGTTTGCCAAGGTTTTTCTAATACATGCACGTTTGAGTGATTGTGAGTGAGCCCTGTGAGAGACTGTTTCTCTAGTCAAGGTTGGTTCTCAACTACTAGTTGCTGGGGGATATTCACTGACGCACTGCAATCATGATATATTTAAGCAAGTTATAAGATGGGTTGATGTGTTCATTGTCTTTGTCAGGTCTTAAAATGCTGTGCTTATTTTGCAGCATCACAACATTCAACCATTGTAGCCTACCCATAATATCTTGATATTGATACCATTCTTACGAGTGCAAAGCACAAAGACTCTTTGTTCACATCCATTCATAATATGACAACAGCTACAATTTAGCTATCAAAGTGAAGTGCAGCAGTGGGTTACTGCATACAATGACTCTCATAGTATCAGCACAGTGTTGTCACTGCTGTCTACAAATGCTGCCACATGTCTTCCTATTAGTTATCAGCTGAAGTGTGCAGCTTAAGACCCTCTGAAAACTTGCATCCTCATCCATCAGCTCATTTGTGCAGGTTGATCAGAAAGTGTGTGAATGAGTGTTCCATGGGACAAAGCAACATGACTACTGTCGCGAATGGCTCAGTCACCCTTTGACATTGTATTGAAATAAGTGGGTTTAAATAGTCAATGAATGAATGAATGAATATATATATATTTTTTTTTTAATCAGCTGATGCTTTGCAGTCTGATGCTTTGAGACACATAGGTTGATGAGAGTTCTCAAAGTAAATTATCAGACAATATGTAGACCCTGAGTTGAATGGGATGTTTGGAGGGCAAATCAAGATTCACATCTATTGAGGTCATGTGTTGTCCCAGCTTTTTGTTGTGATGATCCCATGCTGGGAATTTTTAGTCTAATGGCAGCGTGATACTAAAGACCAAGGACTGTGAATTAAAGATTGCTGTCTACTGCTATATATTTCCATTTCTGAAATGTGTTACCACACAGGGGATTCCTTTTCAAGATTTAAATTTCAAATGATCCGATTCTGTGGAGGCTCCATATTATAAACTATTGACATTGCTACCCTCTGATTTTATTACAGATTCAGGGATTTGAAGTCTATGTTTTCATCTCCTAAATGGTTTCAGTAGAACACATTTATACTGAGCACCTAGTGATGTGTAAATTTTATTCATCTAGTTTTAAAAAGCATGGTTCTTATGGACTTAAAATCACTTCATAATACAGACCTATAGAGCACTACAGGAAGGAAAGCCAGTTAATGCGCCATCCATTTTTTGAAACCAGCACCTTCTTGCAATTGGTAGGGTAAGAATCACCCTGGGCAGTATACCAGTCCACCACAAGCCACGCATGTTTTCTTTTTCAGTATTTGAGGTATGCCCATGTCACCACAGTGGGAGCATGCAGATCATATCAGGGGTGCCAGGGCTTCAGTTTGGCAAGTCTACATACAACACTACTTAGTATCTCAGTACAAGTAGCCGTCACAGATAAATATAAGCTATGTAGCTCAACCTCAGGGCAGAGTAGAGTGGTTTTGAACTATCATCTGCATTTGTGGGATATGAGAGGTGAAGCAGTGAGAGGCAGCTCTTTGGCCATAATGGAAACTGAGTCTCAAAAGCAGGCATGTGATTGGCTTAACAGATCACCTTAACTACAGCATCCAGACTTAATTTGATAACAGGAGCAGAAAGGCATAATGACCCTTTGTTAATGTTAATAACACGCTTGGCACAGTTCCAAATGGGAAAACACTCGTTAGCGTCTCAACCACAGAGATAAAAAAAAGAACAACTTGATTAGTGTTCATCGCTTGATGAGGGCATGAACGGGTGTGATTTGTTTGCCACTTTAATACATTCTTTGATTAGCTTCCTTTTTCATTTTCCACTCATCTTGCTTTGGACAATGTGTATTTTATATATTGCAGAAGTATTGATGGTAAAAGTTGCTATATAAAGCCAAAGAGAAGTGATTATTTAGCATTTTCTAAATAATAAGATTTCTGGATCTTTTTTAGTTTGAAAGGCGCTGCACAGATTTGGTGTTATTAATAAAAAAAGGCACTACAGAAAAATCTGTTTAATCACATACTTGATAAAAGATAAAATCGTTCAACAAAATTCAGGAATTTCAAAAAATAATCTAAAGAAATATTAATCAGAATTAAAATTATCATGAATGGCAGATCTTGAGGGGTCTCCTTGCACACCCTGTTTAGATCTATAAGCAGTGAAGCTTGTGTTTCAAAAAAGAAACAATCCTCGGTGGAAGGCTAGCACTGCACCATGGGCTCCACGAAATTTTCATTTGGGACATAACAGTTATTTTGTTATCATTTTAAATGTGTCATTGATGTATAGTATTTTGGGTTGATTTTTGCTTGTTCTTTATGGAATCATCATCATACATCTAACTTAAATTACACACATTTGTGAATACCACCATTTCAAATTAAAATGTTTCTAACTATGGAAAAGCTTATGTAGACAATTCTAAGTGTTATAATATCCTCCATTGATCCACTATAATTCCATTTTCTGAAGCCACAATGGTTTCAAAGAGCCAAACCCAATCCTAGTACCATTGGGTGCCAGTCCATCAAGGTGTTTTCACATATCTAATGCAAATATCATTGTTACTGCATATGTTTTAAATTTACCTGTGTCCTTATCATTAACATGGTTACAGTTTAAATAGCACACCCACACCCCAAACACATACACCTTATGTTGAACGTTGTGCAGTGGTAGCGCTGCTGCCTTGCAAGAAAAAGACCAGGGTGCTGCTTGCGTGGAGTTTGCATGTTGACTGTGTGAGTTTCCACCCAAAGTCCAAAGACATGCAGGTTAGGTGGATAGGTGATGCTAAATTGGCAGCTGAAGTGTTGTGTGTGTGTGTGTGTGTGTGTGTGTGTTCACCCTGCAATAGATTGGCAGCCTTGTCAGGGATTGTTCCTGGATTGCATCCAATGCTTGATGGGATAGGCTTCAGTTTCCCCAATACCCTGCTCTAGATAGGCAGGTTTGGATAACAAATGGATGTATTAAATAAAGGAACACAAGAAACAAACTATTAAGAGACATAGCTGAAACAGAAACCTTGACTACTTCCAAACATTATCCAGATGTGATATCAAACCCGACCTCTTAGCTATTAGCTGACTAAACAAGCTTAATGAACAGAATGGTCTCCTCTTGCTTGTCAAATTTCTTATGTTTTAAGTGGACTTGATAATGGTTGGATAGATGAATTTTGCATTAAATTACAGCATTGGCTTTGTTGACTGAGTATGATATCCTGTCTGATTAGTAATAAAAAGCTTTGCAGGGACAGAGACTTTCAGAGGATCCATACACAGCCTTGTCTGATGATTGGATTTTCATGAGATATTGCATACTTGCTGTCACAAATTATTTTAGGAGAAAAATTCCAGAGGAATTGTCTTGAAAAGATACCATATGTAAGATACCAGCCACAGAAAAAAGAAATGTCTGTCTCCAGCCATTTGTCACAATATCATCACTTGTGTTTAAGAAAGTAGTGGGCTCAGAGTTATTGTTGATTTTTTTGTTACTTACTGACTATGTCAGTGCTTTCATATTTGTAGAGATACAAAAATGAATTTGTGATATAATTTAAGGCAGGAACCTGATTCTTTTTTACAGTTTAAACTGACTAGTGGTCCAAGCTGACAGCCAGAAACTACAAATATGTTCTTTATTGATTAAAGAAGTCATATGACAGATTTTTCAGTTGGTCACTCACTGATGCAGCAGAAAACTACAAATTACATAAAGATTTTTAATTATAACATAGCATGTTTAAATGGACTTAATCCAAATCAGAGTACCACCGGGCACAAAGCAGCAAGCAGTTCTGTCAGAATGGGGTCCACTCATAAACATGTCCAGATTACATAAAAGGCACATTGTTGGGGATGAGGGATCAGTCCCAAGTTCCAGGCCAAAATGACAATTGGGACACATGAAGAACTAGAGGGGGTGTGTTCTGATAAAATCCCAGATAATCCAAAAAGTAGCAGAGAGAGTGGGAAGAGCACAACATGATATTTGGGGAGGCATTTTCTGGCTAAATGCCTCCCTGGAGCAAAGCCTGTGTGGAAAGGAAACCAAGGTATACATGAGCACAGCATGCATATTCAACACAGACAATAACTGGGCATGGCATTCACACTCAAGACCTTCGATCCATGAGACAGCAGCACTAACCACAGTGCAGCTGTGGAGGGCCAGCTGCTTTGTAACTACTTCAGTTCACTTCCTCATTAAACCAATGCATCAGACCAAAATACAATACAGCTTCTAATTTGCTTAAATCAGTGCACCCAAAATACAAGATCTTACCCCGTCATATTTAGAGGTACTGCCAGGCTGTCATAACACTCATGAGGTGTTTTTGGGTATTGTTTCAGAAATTCTGACACAGGTGGCTACTCTCTGTTGCCAATGCATTTTGTATGATGATGGCAGACCCAAGCTGCCCAGTCTTTAATTAGGAAAAGAAACCAATGTGCTGGCAGGCTGAAGCCACTGAGGCACACTCAGTATTATACTGAATGTCAGCTGAACTGCCTCTGCCCATAATATAATAAGGACGGTTAATCGCAATAACCATCAGCTTATGCTAATAAAACCAGGATATCAATCAGCAACAGGCTATTTTCAATGCATTGGGCTTTCATTAAAAGCATCTAAACGAAGCACATCAAGTGTTTGTGTGGAGGTGCTGGCTGTTCTGAAGTAGGTTCAGAGACACTGATAGTCTGCCACAAGTCCCACATCCAACAAGTAAAGGTTCACATAAACAGCATCAAATGTTTAGCACAGATGAGAAGTTCCCCAATTTTGTTCAATTAACTTAGCTCAGTTGTGTCAAAATCTGCTGCCAAGCCGTCAAGGTTTTCATTTTGTTTATGTGACAGTTTCATGACAGTCTGTGTGAGGAAGAGCTTCCCGAGTTCCAACTTAAATGCACTTCTCATAGTACACACACAGTTTATCTGTCACACACTCCAGCACACATGGCTATCGCAGGAAATACACTCATTAAAGAGCAGAAGTCTCTTTCATGCATTAATATTCAGAAATGGCTCTGGGACACATATGCAGGTGTCAGGCTGTGTCACACACAAGAAAGCAGATGCATACAGGCACTGTCACAAGTCACAATATGTCTCCTAAAACTGCAAAATATTCAGCATACTTTGGAAAATATTACACTAAAGTTTCTGCTATTTTATCAATATGTTTACTTCCCTTTAAGCAGAGAGGTCTGACATCTGCTTATCCCAATGAAAATCCTTTCACACATGTAGCTTAATGGAGCCATTGCCTCTTAAAACACTATTAAAAAAATTGGGACAAGAACAGGCCATTCGGCCCAGCAAAGTCTGCCAATTCTATCCACCTAATTTCCGTAAAATAACATCAAGTTGACATATGAAGGTCCCTGAGATCCTGCTGTCTACCATACTACTTGTTAAATTATTCTATGTGTCTATATTTCTCTGTGTGAAGAAAAATGTTGTAATGTTTCTGTGAAATTTACCCTCATCAAGATTCCAATCATGTCCCCATTTTCTGGTTAACCTCATTCGAAATGAACAATCTTGATCCACATCTTAATGTCGATTTGTTTAAACTGAAAAATGTTTAATTCTTTAATTCTTTCCTAATAACTCATACCCCTTTGTCCCACAATCAGCCTAACCACACTTCTCTGGACATTTTCAGATATGTCTTCTTTCAATGTGGTGCTGAGGTGTCACCCACTGCAGTTGGGTCCCAATCCAGGTGGCTCAACATGTGGTGGGTGCAGCAACATGCTATCAGTGCCTGCTCCCTATATTGCATACAATATGATTCATTTTGAGTTGCTGTTTGGGAAACTATAATCCTTCTCTCACAGAGCTGCTCTCCTTGGTACTGAAAGTCACACCTAGAAGGACATGGACACAGAAGCAGTGATTGGTCTGCCTAAATGACAAGTGCATGATGTCAACATTATGGAAAGTAAGCAAATTCACTCATGAACCCGTGATCCTCCTTGCAAATAGCTAAAACACCTGGAAAGAAACCAAAATCAGTAGGCTGAACTGTTGAGTGAAGCTAAGACTGAATGTTTGTTTTGGAATGTTTTACTATCGCTTTGGTAATTAAGTGTTGTCTGTCTGTGAAAATGTTTATTTTGTATTAAGTAGAGCCTGATGCAGCCTATTATTTGTCATGTTATTCCAGCCTTGCCTGCACATTTAGCACATTGTTTCCATCCTACCAATAAGAAATACCGTGGATAAAACAGGAAAGTCTTGCAGTTTAGATGTTTTGTAGAATTCTATCTTGTAATCATGTACCCTGCAGGCACTCAGTTGTGGTCTGGAAAGAATCCCACAACACAGACATGCAAGAACACAGCTGGGGGGTGGGATATGTTTTGTAAATACTTCAGTTTAGACAATGGTTAGAAAATCTGATGTAACCGGTAGAGTAACAGCCAAAAGAAGTGCAAAGAAGGTCCATTGTCCTCTTGGTCCATTAAGTCTGTTCAGTGTCATTTTTTAAGACAACTGAGAACATAACTGTCATTGTGTGACCTCACAATCCTCTGAATATTTTAGCCACAAAATAGGCATGGGCATAAATGTGATCCTTATAATAGTACATTAACATGGCCATCTAGAAATAAAAGTACAGATAAACAGAGCTGCGAAGTTAATGCTTGAAAACCTTTTAGGTTAATCAGTAGACATTTGAAGGGCCCCCAAACCCCATTACAAACTGCTGCCATCAAGATCAATAATAACTCCGTTAATGGGGTATAACGGCTTATTTCCTAGCAACGTGTAAACACATTCATCTGTTTTTCTTTTTTTCCACAGATAGCAAAAGAGGTAAAATCCTTTATCATTCATCACATTTAATATCAGTGTGGATTGAGCTCCCAGTCCTCACATTGCGAAAAGCTGGATGCAATAAGATAAGGGGATAGCAAGTGGGGGAGAGATTATAAGTCATATATTTACAGAATTCTTATCTCAGGAAGATCCTTACTTTGTTCATTATTCATGCAATTAGAGTGCAGTGATGGACCTTGCATGTTCTCAAAACTGGGATCCAGCCAAGTGTGTGCAGCTTGACACAGTACATTAACTGAGTCTCCATTAATATGACTTACCCAAGCTTCTCTTCCAAGTATTAGATATCCACTGCTGATTCAGTGTGACTGCATAATGGTCTGTGGTGTCTGAATTTTATTAGGCAGAAATATGTGATGAAGTTATCGGAACAGGATACAAATTTATTCTGATAAGCTGATCAATGACTGAAACATCATTCCTCTTTTTTCTGAGCATTCTTTCTCTCTCTCTTTATATACATATATATCTATATATATATATGTGTATATATATACTTTGTATATATATATATATATATACATATACACAGTACAGTATATACATATAAGTATATACATTTGTTAGTATCATATTCCATTCCTTGATGATCATTCTACTAATCTTCCTTGCAAAAAGATTTTATAGATATAAGGAGCAAAAGGCTTTTTGCAAACTTCAAAATGCAGTTTTAGATTCTGAGAACACATAAAACCCTCTGTGGTATTGGTTATTCAGCAGATCCTCTCTGAACAGCATTATTACACCAGCATTACTTTATATATTCGTCAACTGGATCCCGTCAAAAACAGATTTACCAAATGACGTGCTACTTTCTTATGCTTGCCAGAAATATGAAGGATTATTCCTGGGGTGTGACAGTGGATACCATGTCTGATTCTTTAATATAAGCAACAGATGTAGAACAGATAACTGCTGAAGCACAGACACATATCACAGGGATGTGCCATAGGTTATGATATAACAGTTCTTCAGGTGCCTCCTTTCTTGTGATAGCACAAAAAGTTGAAAACCAAAGGTATGGCTCACTCCTTGGAAAATTAAGCTTGACAAGCCACTATGTATGGGGTCCATTGGGACTAGTCTAAAAAGTCGAGATGCACTGAATTTATTACTAAGTGGCAGAGATTTTAGGGATGTTAAATAAGAATAACTAATTAATTACATGTATTAATGAAGGAAAGTCAAATGTATCCAATGTTGAAACACAAAGATAATTGATCAACCTTTCAGTTTAAAGACAGATTACTAAATTGAAAATAGCTAACTAAACCAGTGTCATATCTAAGACTCCAAATCCAAAAGTGTGCACGAAAAATGTGTTTTTATCATTAAGCCATTCCATTATTTTGCAGCACATTTTACACATTCTGCAAGCTGCACAACTATTTTTTATAGCATGGCTACCACAACATCATATGTTTAGCAATATAAGTTGTAATAGCAACCATCCATCCATTGTCTAACCCTCTGAATCCGAACACAGGGTCACAGGGGTCTGCTGGAGCCAATCCCAGCCAACACAGGGCACAAGGCAGGAACCAATCCTGGGCAGGGTGCCAACCCACCGCAGGACACACACAAACACACCCACACACCAAGGCCAATTTAGAATCACCAATCCACCTAACCTGCATGTCTTTGGATCGTGGGAGGAAACCCATGCAGACACGGGGAGAACATGCAAACTCCACGCAGGGAGGACCCGGGAAGCGAACCCAGGTCTCCTAACTGCGAGGCAGCAGCGCTACCACTGCGCCACCGTGCCGTCCGTAATAGCAACCAATCTCACCCAAATGGTACTAACCATGAAAGATAAATGCACATATTGGTGCCACTTATTAAAACAAAAACATTCAAAATGGCAGCAATGGTGACTTTATGAATGAAACAGGAAAAATGTAATCAAACAAATACAACCAAAATAGAATATTATTTGGATAATTCTTAAACTACTGGGTACATTAGAGAATACACTTGCATGTGCATTGATGTGTGAGGGTGCGGGTCTGTTCCACCCTCCCACTTCTGTATTGGGAGCCTCTTGAACCCGACACCATCAATAACCAGATGAGCCAGGCAGATGAGGACACACACACAACACATTGCAAGGGGCAGGTGCAAAGGTGCTCAGTGCTTTCATTTTAAAACCAAAGCAAATCAACAATGCAGTGTCAGAAATGCAGTGCAAAATTCATAATAAATACATAATTCAATAAAATGAAAGGTGCTGGTGAAGGTTAAAATCCAAATGAATATTCCATTAAATTGAGGTTAACAACATGAAGCAAGAAAGTGTCCTTAAAAGTCAGAGACCTGGTGTCCCTTTATAACCAATGTCTCCTTGACTTGCCCTTTTCAGACCTTGTAGTCAACTTTTTGTCCCCAATGCCAATCCCGCTGTGTTCCACGGGTTGCCACTGAACCCTGCTTGCTCTGCACCAACCCCTACTGAATGGCTCCACCCAGCAAAAGCAAGCTGTCCTCCCACCGCTGCCAACTCAATGGCTCCTCCCGGCAAGAGCGCACTCTTGAGCATTCAAGGATTTAAGGGTGACTCCTCAGCCCCCTTCTGAGTGCTGCCCGCACACGCTCCTCTCTGGGGCTCCATTCCCATCTGCCTGCTTTTTTTCAACATGCACCGAGTCTCGCTCTCTTTATCTGTCACTCTCTTGCTCCTGCCTGCTCGCTCACTCGCTCAATTCCATCCCTTTAACCTCTGTTTCTCCATTCTTTTTTCTTTCTTTTCTTCCTTCCCATCTGTGTCATCTCACTTGTTCTTTTTTTCTAAGATTCTTCCCTTTTCTCGTGCCGGCTCTTTCTTATATGCCTCCATGGGCACAGCATCTCAGTTGCACACCGCAGGAAGCCAATGAAGCAATTGAGACAGACCGCCTCCTCACATGCAGGTGCGTCTTTCCCCAATTACTTTACCAACAGCCAACCCAAGCTGTGTGAGCACACACACCCATGGAGAATGAGACGGCCAATTAATTATTTATTTACTAAAACAGCCACCTTTTCTGAGCCATGGACCCGCTATACCACATGATACAATCAATAGATAGATAGATAGGTGTACACCCACCTGGTGGCATTCCGTTAACCAACTCACCTGGGGCACTTAAAGTAAAGAAAGGGACAGAGAGTGAGAGAAAGAATGAGAACAATACAACAAGTATACTAGGATGTGAAAAGCCAATCAACACAGTATGGACTAAGAGAATTTTTATTATTACTCAGACAGAGAAAGAGAAACCTGACCCAAGGAGAGATGCCTTGGAGACTTGACTTGAGATGATACAAGGTCCAGAGCTGCGAGGGTTCAAGGAACTACAGTATATCCCTTGCAGTCCTAATTAGACAAGAATGTCCCCTCTGACATCTGTCCTTCACACCTCTGAACCTGTGGTCCTTCTTTCCTTCTAGTCAGGACGGCATACACTTTAGCCTCACTCCCACTTACAAACAATACTGACTGAATTTAGGGAAACCCTCATAAACCACCCCTCGGAAACACTTCCAATGTCACCCCTATCAGTTAGTCCAATAGCTGTGTGAAGAGTGCCACAATCACATTTCTTAGGATCAATTATGGCCTCTAGGATTACCTGGGTGCTATTTTAAAAGTTTAGAAAGGCAGACAGGATACTAGAGGCCTAACCTTACTAGTGGAAAAAAAAAACAATGTAATCATTTACCATTACATACAGGCATTGCATTGAACCATGAGACGTGCATTGTTATTGTTATGGTAGTATGATACCTACTTTGCCAATCATAATTTCAGTCACGGAAAAAGCAATGCTAAATATGCTTTGGTGTCAGACAGGATAGTGTGCATTCTTCCATGGAGCTTGTGGCACACATGAGCTGATTTTCAGGAAGCAGTAAATATCCATTACTATAGAAATGGATGGGTTTGCTTTTAGTGTTGTGGATTTTCCTGCCTGAAGAAAATGCACTGATGCAAAAAATGTTATGCTTTCAATAGTGGTGTCATTATGGATCAAACCAGGTGACACCATCAGTGTGAGTAAAGCCTAAATGACTGTTTATACATTTTTTGTGCAGCATTTTGGGCTGATATACAAGATCGAGTCTCTGCATACCATTAATGGAAGGGATTACCACACTGTATTAAATGGCCAGTTTAAAGGATGACCAACTCTCGGATATACAGCTCTATTCATCAAGTCACCCGGGGTTTGTGGGGTTCTTAATCTGACCTTGGTTATCACACCAGGTGACACTAACTCTAGTGACGATGCTGGATTTCTGTGTGAGGAAGATAATCAGCGTGTCACTTTTTTAAAAAGACAGTCTGCTTCTCCAGAGAGATATGAGTGGGCTGATAATACTGGTTCTACTGGTGTGTTGTGGTTTACTTGTGGTGTGTAATACAGCTTCAAAAAATGCAGATTAGTGTAGAAGTGGGAATGAAGCGTTAAGGCTAATAAAAAGTCATGTCTTTCCTGGTTGCGTGTGTAATTAACATAAAGTCGCACTCTTGAATACTTATAAGGAGACAATTCCCAGAGCTGCGAGGGTAAAAAGAGGCCCTTTATTGGTTTAGCGAGACACCCTGCAACTGGGCTTTAATGAAGCTGATGTTAGGAAGATAGTTGGTCAAAAGTTAAGAGAAATCGGGGTCAAACTACAGAAAGAAAAAGAATGCTTACAATAGTTGGGGAGTGGGCAGGTTGTTTAGTCATCCCACTGCAAAGACAGACCATAGACCATAGAAGTAGCATAATTTTCTGTGCATGAACATTATTATTATAATTTAGTCAAAGAGAGAGTTTTTTTACCATTCGCCCTTTACTATTCTCTTCATCACATCAGCCTGTTCTAGTCAAGGACTGGCTAGTATAATACATCTTTTATTTTCTAGCAATCACCTTACCCACAATACACCAGCTCTTGGCTCACAATGAAATGTATTTATAACCCTTTCATGAGACCCATGCTTCCCAATGATTTGATACCTCACTCATTCTAAAATTTCATTGCCTTCATGAAAGGTCTGAATTTACAGATAAGAGAACTAATTGAGACAGATGTATTTATTCTGTAATAAAGTAAGTCACTAAAATTTCACACAGCCCACAGCCTCGGAGCTACTTTTGAGTAAGTGTGACTTTTTTGTCATTTAAATGCATACTGATAAGGTATCTTTGCCAAAGCAAATGGTGTGTATAGTTAAATAATCGAAATAAAAACCTAAAGATGTCAAACCTGCTTAATCCAGGTCATGGTGGTAGGAGGCTGGAGTATGTCAAACCAGTATTGGGTGCAAGGCAGGAAAAAGCCCTGGACGGAGCACCATTCCATCGCTGGGCCCACTTCCACATACACCCGCACTCATAGAGGGCCACTTAAGAATCATAGGGTCATTATTGTGACATGTACTGAGTACAGTGAAATTCTTAACTGACATGTGCTAAACAACGTGCAACATGTCCTCACTCACCAGTGCCACGAACATACCTTGAATCTCTTGTCTTCCTTCTAAGCACTAAACCTATTGTCATAAGAATGAGTCATAGACATCATAAACGTTTGGGGCAGCCACCCGTATATTTTTTTCCTGGCTGCAAAAGTTGACTTGAAATAAGCATGATGTGCACAGAACAGAGTCCAAAACAGAACTGAATGGCATTGAGACAAAATGGCCATTTCTAAGCAAGAGTAGGGGAAGTGACATCACTGGCGCCGGAAGTGGAAGTGACGTCAACATTGGCACAGGAACCGGAAGTGATGTCTTCATGACCGGAAATGGCATCATCGTTGACAGTGGAACTGTAAATGATGTCATCAGTGGTGCCGGAATCAAGTGAGATTTCCTGGGAATGGTGTGCAAGAGACAGAGAGACAGTTAGCACACTCTGCCACCCCCTGGTCTGACGTAGAATTTCTACTGTTTAGACTGTTTAGCTGTTTCCCATATGCATGTGTGTGATACTATAAAATGGTAAAATTATTTACCAATTAACATAGAAAATACATGTTTAGTGATGAGGGAGGGAAGCCCACACAGACACAGGAAAAACCTGCAAACTCTACACAGATGGTAACAAGGTGTGTGTAAAGCCAGGAAGCTGAATCTATACAACAGCAAAACTATCCACTGTTGTTACTATTCTACCTATAACTAAATATGTTTAGGGTTATATATTGATATTTCATAAATATTTCAACCATCATAATAACATCAGTGATTTGCTTCGGCATATACTGCAACATGTCGCTTGCCAGCAACTGAAAACTTGCCTTTATTCTCTCCTCAATCCTGCAGGCTGGTGAGATAAGTGGCCTACCCAGCCGAATTAATGAGTACTGCAGTCTGGCCAGTTTGGCTTGGCTGTGCCATCAATTCAGCATTAACAGGCTTGCTTTGCCAACACTGTTATTTTCTCTCCCACCCAAATTAACCATCCAAGGCAAATGGCATTTCTGCTTTTAACAGTATGGTCAATGAGATCAGCTTGTCACTTGGCATCTGTCACAGCTTGATTCTTCAGAGGGATTGAACTCTGGTACTCCCACTCTGTTAGCCCAGGCACTAAGCATTACAACAATATGGAGGTACAGTGCTGTCATGTAACTGTAGCTGACTGTTCAAAATGTATTTAATTTGAGTTTTAGTTTTGTAGAGCTGCTCAGTCTTAAAAAAATCAATGCATCATGTATAGTTGATTAATATGTGTATAATTTATTATTCAGTAAAATGTGAAATGTATGACAGCGTGATCGATAAGTTTGCAAAGCACTGTATGCACCTGTGTCCCCAAGTGCAGCTCATCTCCAATTTCAAGACCTGCAAAGAAACCCTTCAGCTCCTTTTGAGCCTTGAAACACAAGTAAGCAGTTCACAGAAAATAATCAATATCTTCCCACTAAAACAATATTACATAATTCAGATTCTTGCATCGTCTCCAGATGAGTTTGCTGGTAGAGTTTCGTGCCTGTAATAAATGAGACCTTTGACAGACCAATGGACTAGCATTTCTTGACTCTTATCACAGAGAGACTACATACAGCCTAGTATGCTGTTATGAATAATGTTAATGCTTCTTACAGGTTGGCAGAATCCAAAGTTCATTACCAAAAAATTTCATTTCCAGTTAAAATAAGGATTCTATTTCTGGATTAGAGGATACATATTAAAGCTTCTTGCCAACTTCACACATACAGTTTTAACAGAGAGAGGAACATGTCCAAGGAAGCATGTCCTCTTTCAGTTAAGTGCATTGGACTCCCATCCACTATTGATTAAATTTTTTAGGCTCATTTTTTTCTCATCCATTGCTCATTTTTATAAAATTGCAGCCATCTTTGTGCCAAGCTCACAAAATTCTAAACTAAATAACAAAATGCAGCATAACATTACATTTAAAAACTGTCATCTCATCCTCCCCACTGTCATTTAAACAAGCATTATTCTTAACACTTCAAAAAGGAAGCATTCCTGTTGCCAGGCATAAATCATCAAATAAATACGAAATTGCATACCATAATATAACAAAACCCAAATCATTCACTTCACAGTTGTGGAGGGCTACAGATTTTCCCAACAATGTTGGCAGGGATCACCCTGGATGAGATGCCAGTACATCACAGGTCCCATTCAAGCATACACCCACATGCACATTTTCAGCAGTACATGAAGAAAGAACCACAAGGACATGAAGGAGAACTTGTGAACTCCACCAAATCAGCAAGCAGGGACACTGCTTTTTACAGGATGCAGCACTAAACAGTTCGCCACCTCAGACAATGATAATAGTAGTCCTATGTTCTTGCTCCCCATGACTCTGATGACTTGTATTAATTGGATTTAGCACATCATGCCAAACTAATTACAAGATGAGCTTAAATGAGCTGCCAAGCCAGTGCCCACCACACTGCCATAAAGCCAAGGCTACACTGTAACGTATATCTTATGGTCTCAGACAGCTTTTTACCGTACGGCAGGATGCAGAGGATTTTCATATTACACTTCTTTGTACAGATTGACAAGACCTATCTGGTTTTTGTTCTCACACTGATTATTTGTGAAGGTTTTTGTAGGTTGCTAAGGTCTCCTTTTGTTTTATAGGCAAGTTTGCATCAGTGAAAGCTAAGATGTCATGTAATGCAGCGGCTAGTGCTCCTGTCTCAAGGATTCAGCATTAATATGCCAGCCTGATCACTGTCTGTATGGAAGTGCACATTTTTTCTGTATTTGTGTACATTTTTTCTCAGGTTCTCTTATCTTCTTCCTATATCCCTAAAACACGTGTGTCACAACAATTGGTGACTCTAAATGTACCCTGTGATGACCTGGTGCCCCACCCAGGGCTGCTTCTCTTATTGCACCCAATGCTGTCCAAATAGGCT